>NW_024070187.1:86567482-87021435 GCF_014754425.2 Oryx dammah | reverse complement strand
AAAGCAGAAATAGATGTTTTTCTGGAATTCTCTTGCTTTTTCGATGATCAACAGATGTTGGCAATTTGATCTCTGGTTTCTCTGCCTTTTCTAAAACCAGCTGGAACATCTAGAAGTTCACGGTTCACATATTGCTGAAGCCTGTCTCGGAGAATTTTGAGCATTACTTTACTAGCGTGTGAGGTGAGCACAATTGTGCAGTAGTTTGAGCATTCTTTGGGATTGCCTTTCTTTGGGTTTGGAATGAAAACTGACCTTTTCCAGTCCTGTGGCCTCTGCTGAGTTTTCCAGATTTGCTGGCATATTGAGTGCAATACTTTCACAGCATCACCTTTTAGGATTTGATATAGCTCAACTGGAATTCCATCACCTCCACTAGCTTTGTTTGTAGTGATGCTTCCTAAGACCCACTTGACTTCACATTCCACATTCTGGCTCTAGTGGATATTAAAAAAGTTATTCATTTTAAGAGACGTCATTTGCTGACAAAGATCTGTATAGTAAAATCTATGGTTTTTCCAATAGTCACGTACAGATGTGAGAGTTAAGTGCCGAAGATGAGGCTTATAAAGTGTGTACTTGAGAAGACTGTTGAGAGTCCCTTGGACAGCAAGGAGATCAAACCAGTCAATCCAAGGAGATCAACCCTGAATATTCATTAGAAGGGGCCTAAATCTGAGGCCCCAATAATTTGGCCACCTGATATGAAGAGCTGACTTACAGGAAAAGACCCTTATACTGGGAAAGACTGAAAGCAGAAAGAGAAGGGGGAGGTAGAGGATGAGATGGTTGGATGGCCTCACTGACTCAATGGACATGAATTTGAGCAAGCTCTAGGTGATAGCGGAGGACAGAGGAAACTGATGTGCTGCAGTCCATGGGGTCACAAAGAGTGGGACAGGATTTAGTAACTGAACAACAGCAACAACAAAGTCATGATTATAATGGCCATTTGTGTTTCAGATACCATTCTTTATGTTTTATTCCTACACTAGTGGCTTCTCTGTCTCCTTTGCCAGTTTTTTCTTATTTTCTTATATCCTAAACTTTCAAGTGCCCTGGGGCTCAATCCTTGCATATCCAGTCTTCTCTTTCCATACTTGGTCCTCAGGTGAGCTCCCTAACTTCCTGGTTTTAAACATTTTAAATATCACCATCAGCACCTCCTTCTGGATTTCTTTCCTATAACCAAATTATACAGTTGTTTCTTCCACTTGAATGACATCTCCAAATGAATCCCTCATTTTCCTTCTAAAAGTTCTTCCTCTGGACTTCCCTGGTGGTCCAGTGGTTGGGAATCCACCTGCCAATGCAGGGGATGTGGATTCAATCCCTGGTCAGGAAAGATTGCACTTGTCATGGAGCAACTAACCCGTGTGCCACAACTACTGGGCCCAAGCTCTAGGGCCCACATACTGCAACTACCGAAGCCCACATAACTAGAGTCAGTACTCCACAACAAGAGAAGCCACCACAATGAGAAGCCTGTGTACCATAACTAGAGAGTAAGCCTCACTCTCTGAAACTAGCAAAAGCCTGCATACAGCAAGGAAGACCCAGCACAGAGATGAAAAACAATAAATAAAAGTTCTTCCTCCTGTAGTCGTTTTTATTTCAGCAAATGCCCTCTCCTTTTTTCTGTTCGCTTAGGTCAAAAACTCTGGTGTCCTCTTTGACTTCTCTGTTTCTCTCATCTCACACAACTAAGCCCTCAGTGAGCTCTTCTTACTTCACCTTCAGAATACTTTCAGAAACCCACGTATCTCCATCTCCACTGTGATGACCACTGCCCCTCACTTGGAGCTCAATAGCCTCTCCTTGCTTCCACCCCTGCCTCCCTAGCACCCATTCTCTAGCTGGTGATTATTGGTGATCAGGCCTTTAAAAATGTGATCAGCCTATGTCACTTCTTGGTTAAACCTCTCTGATGGCTTTGAAACTCTTTCAGAGTAAAATTCAAAGTCCTTACCATGATCTACAAGGTCCCACTTGGCCTTGGCCTCTGCCTCCTCTCTGACTTCATCTTCCACCTTTCTTGTATTGTCCTACACTGTTTTGTCACAGGCTTCCCTGGTGTGTTCCTAATACACTCTCCAGGCTACTGGCATATGCTCTGCTGTGGTGGGGAAGGGGGTTGCTCTGTACACTGTAGAGTGTTTGATAGCATCCCTAGGCTCTACTGAATAGATGACAGTAGCAGTCCCGCACTGTGATGATAAAAAAATCCCCAGACTTTGCCGGATGTCCTCTGGGGGTGGTGGAGCAAAACAACCCTGGTCAAAACCCACTGCTTTGACATATCAAGAATGCTTCTTCCTCAGGACCTTTGTATTTCTTCTTTCTGCCTTCTCCCAGGTACCGCAGGACTAGCTCCCTCACTTGGGCAGATCTGTTTCAAACACCATCTTAACATAAACTCGCTGTTTATGTTCCCGCTCTCATTCTTTATTGATCTCACTTTGCTTTATTTTTCTCTGTTCCACTTACTGTTGCCTGATTTTAGCCATGTGCTTTACCCAGGGGTTTCCTTCAATGTGCAGGAAGCACAATTAGTAAAGCTCTTGGCCTCTTTGTTCACTCCACCCCAGGAAAATGGATCGATTTATCTGATTGGCCTATTGGGTAAGAACAAAATGGGTGTTTTTGGCTCATTGTTCTTTTTTTTTGCCCCTTGGAGGTGTATCTCCTTCCACGGCAGGTGAGAGGACCTGCTTCACTTATGCTCTCTGTGACAGCGTGGGTAAGTTTTCCTCAATCTGAAGTTCAATGACGTTTAGCATTTTTAGCTAGACTCTTCTATTTAGCCTTTATCAGTAACAAAGGTGCTATTTTGTGCTCTTTATTCTATGTCATCTTACATCTCAATTTATTCAGAACTGAGGGATGCAGTTTTGATCTCTGGGTTGGAAAGATCCCCTGAAGAAGGAAATGGCAACCCACTCCAGTATTCTTGCCTGGGAAATCCCATGGACAGAGAGGCCTGGTGGGCTACAGTCCATGGGGTTACAAAGTGTCAGGCACGACTTAGCGACTAAACAAACAAACAAGAGATCCTTGTGCTCTTGCTGAGGCCCAAGCAGCCCTGGCTCTCTGAGGCCCAGAATCCACAGTCTTGGCCCTGTAGAAACAGAGTGGACTATGGAAACATCTGTCCACAATGAAGTCATCACCAAGTGTAAAATATTGCGTGGCCCAAGGCTTAAAGCCTCTTGCCCAGGCCACAGTAATTAAAAACTGCCCAAGTATAATCCTCTACAAATGGCTAAAGTCAGTATATCTACCCTCACCATAAAATCCCAAACCAGAAGCTGCATGCCCTCACCACACCAGAATCCTCCCTTGCTCACAAATTATTGCACTTCCCCAACTTCCAATCCTTTCTATATTTTTCAGTGCATCAATCATTAGGGCCTGAAGGGATCTGGTAAATATCACTCCTTTTCCCTAGTGAAAGTGAAACTGTTAATTGCTCAGTTGAGTCTGACTTTTCATCAAAGTGAGTTCCTTCTCACTATGTGGTCTTGAGTTGGTTCTTGATTGGTTAATTTTGTATGAGGGAGAAAATGACAGCAAGCTGGGATTTTAGTTCTAAACAATCTCTTGATGAGTAGAAGAAACAGCCATTGTAGCCTTGAACCAAGAAGTAGCTACTGTAGCCTCGAACCACATTCACATTGCAAGGGAGTGTGAACCTGATGATCATGAATAGAGCCCACACTCCTTTTTCAAACGGAGTGCTGGAACAGAGAAATGGAAATTGGAGAAGCACAGTGGAAATGTAAGGATCCTTGACAAAGAACTGGTGAGTGGTGCTCTCACCAATGTGAAATTTCAGTCTTGTAAGAAGACAGCAACTTGTCAGTGCTACATACGGAAAGGAGACACAGGATGGAGGTGGAGTCCTTCTTCCACTGCATGTTGAATGTTCAATTAAAGCTAACTTCTTACTGAAATGAGTGAGTGAAAGTCACCCAGTTGTGTCTGACTCTTGAAACCCCATGGACTGTAGCCCGCCAGGCTCCTCTGTCCATGGAATTCTTCAGGCAAGAATACTGGAGTGTGTTGCCCTTTCCTTCTCCAGGGGATCTTCCCAACCCAGGAATCAAACCTGGGTCCCCTGCATTGCAGGCAGATTATTTACCAACTGAGCTATGAGGGAAGCCCTATTCTAATCTTAAGTTCGCAGGCTTCTCTGATGTCTCAGCAGATAAAGAGTCTGTCTGCAGTGTAGAAGATGCAGGAAACTCTGGTTTGATCCCTGGGTTGGGAAGATCCCCTGGAGAAGAAAATGGCCATCTCCACTCCAGTATTCTGGCCTGGAGAATCCCATGGACAGAGGAGCCTGGAGGGCTACAGTTCACGGGGCTGCAGAGCTGGACACAACTGAGCACAGCATAGCAGCAAGATGAGTCCCAAGATATTGGGCTTTGAGCATCTGGTTTAGACTGACTGACATTCTGGCAAAGCTATCTATCCTCAGTTTTTAAAAAAGATAACATTGAATCTCTGCAACACTAAATATTTGGTTTAAGATACATGGTTTTTCCTGAGATAATAGTTTTGGAGGGACTTGTTTATCTTCTAATTTAGTGGGCGCTGGCTGGTTCTGTGTCATACTTATGTGTCCAATTAACTTTTGGACTCTATAATAAGGGAACTGCATCAAAGACTTGGCAGTGGACTTATGTAGCCCCTAGGCAACCACTTCTTATAAGAGACAACACACACTGCAGCTGATTAAAGGACCCCCAACTATACCCTGACTACTAAGAACCCCTTTCAAGCAGAGTAACAGACTTTGGTGAAAAATTTGGATCTGAATTTTATTGACCTTTAACTCTCATGGGCGAGAGTGTTTGATTCCATTGAATTTTAATCCTTTTGGACATTAAATTGCAGAGATTTAATCTTTGAGCTTTTAATTTTTCTCTGAAATTAGATAACAGAAGAGAGTTTGCATCTAATCATGGATCATCTTTATTGGGCATGTTATTATAGACTGTTTTAAATTGTTTATTTTTACTACAGAATCTCTGGTACACTCTTTAGGACAACATGGTTTATCACAGTTGGGCAGGAGAAATAGGTTACCAACCTTGGTATAGAGTGACCTTGGAGTTAATTTAAATAATTTAGGGTGCCAGTAGCTATCTCTTGGTGACATTCTTTTTTGTTTTTAAAAAAAAGCTTTTTATTTTATATTGGAGTATAGTTGATTAACAATTTAATGGAATATATTTATAGGCAAGGTTATCTTTACCCCAAATATATTTACCTATCCACCTTCCTGGGCACCCAAGGACTTTCTGAACTAATCTAAGGGAATCAGTTTTAACTACAAAAAATATTTTAGAGTTTTTTGGGGAGCAAATTCTAAACCTCCCAAGAATATACTCCCTAAAGAAGTTAGGGTGTTAGAGCAGTTGCTTCAAGAAGACAACAGCAGGATTATTCTAATAAATTGCTTTCTTCTCCTCTGAGATGGATAGCAAAACCCATGTTTAGTCATAAGCTTAACGGTTAAGCCCAATGGATTAAAAAATCAAAAGTTTGGTGAATGTTGAAGAAGAGGGTAGAAGTACTTCTTCAAGGCTTCCATGTGGAGGGAGTTAGATAGGTGTAATACTAATGGTGTCTCCTTAATCCTTTTCTCAGTGAGCACCTAAGGATGAGAAACTGACTTATCTAATTTAAATGTTTGGGAAGAACACATTGTGCACACTGGTGTTCAGTTCTTCCATTTCTCTCCTGAGTGGTTGGTGTCCTCCTGGTTTCACATGCCAGAAGTCTTAGCCCAGGCTGTTTCTCCTAAGAGGTCTTCCTTGTCTAGGATTGCCTGTGACTGGGTTTTAAAGTCTGTTCAAGTGGTGGGTTCAGAATTACTGGTTAACATACTTGTCAGGCACATCCCTCAACCAAACCTTTGTCAGTAATAAAGGTGATACTCGATCTATTCATCTGTCTTTCACTTTAATCTTATTTTTCAGTTTGCTTGGAATCAGAGCAGAGATATGTTATTTGTTGAACTCCCTTGTGAATACCCACAGTTAGCACTCCCTGTTATATAAACTATCTTTTTTTTAATGTCTTTCCCTGGTAGAATCCAAGTTCCAGGGTAGGAATGTGTTTTAGTCTCTGGCATATACACAGTGCCTAGGACTGTGGATAGGTGTTCAATAAATATATATTTATGAGAATATCAACTCTTATTCCATAACAAACTAGAGTGCTAACCTCAGGGATGGCTGGGGTATTTCTGTATTAAATTTCTCATTTGTATTGTGGAGTGTTAATCTTCTATCTCTTCTTTCTTATGAGTAATGTGAAAGTACATTCTTGCTCCCTCAGTTCAGTTCAGTTCAGTTGCTCAGTTGTGTCCGACTCTTTGCGACCCCACGAATGGCAGCATGCCAGGCCTCCCTGTTCATCACCATCTCCCGGAGTTCACTCAGACTCACGTCCATCGAGTCAATGAAGCCATCCAGCCATCTCATCCTCAGTCGTCCCCTCCTCCTCCTGCCCCCAATCCCTCCCAGCATCAGAGTCTTTTCCGATAAGTCAACTCTTATTGAGGTGACCAAAGTACTGGAGTTTCAGCTTTAAGCATCATTCCTTCGAAAGAAAAGTAAAAGGACCTAGTGTATTAACGGAGGCTATTTTGTAGTAATTCTCTTTCTGACATTTAGCTGAGTTTCAATGACTTCAATTTGCTGGGTTAATGACATCTGGATAAATGAGTTGCTATATTTCATTATTATGAAATTGATAATGGTGTATACATGATTTGAAGTCGACAAGAAGGAGTTTCTGTTTTCCCTCCATCAAGGCCAATGAGCAGGCATATTATCATATTTACATATTCGGCTTTAGTTCACTTTGGGCTTTGTCTTTCAGATGTCCTCTTAAAACTCTCTTTATTCATAGGACTCATTTCTTCCTTTGCTTTCTGGATTTAGGCATGTATACATTTCGGCACTCTCGTGTTCATTCTCAGGCACTTTCATTTCTTTAGTTTCCTTTCTTCCTATGTGGCCAGCCCTTAGTAATGTTAGAGTTTTGAATTAGGAGTGATTATGAGCCAAAACCACAGGCTTAAACTTAATTTTGTGTATGCATATGTGTGGGTTTCAGTTCAAGCCCAGCTAAGATAAAAAGGGTTGTGTTGCCTTTTTGTTGTTGTTGCTGTCCTTCATGCATAAAATTCCACTTGGAACCTTAGGAAAGGGGTAGCTCTGTTAGAATTCTGGTATCCCTGCATTTCAGTGGTCATAACGCTAACTTAATATCATCAAAACTTTGCAGAAAACTCAATTAGAACTCTTTCTGTTAAAGGCAACAGAAACCAATCTGTGGTAGGCAACCACTGAATGTTCCCACGGACCCCATCTCCTGGCATTTATACCTTTCTGTGGTCCCTTCCTTTCAAGATCAGGCTAGTTCTAGTGACTCACTTCTAATGAACAGGATGACAGAAATAGTGGGAATCACTTCTGAGATTAGATTAGAAAAGACTGACTTCCACCTGCCACATTCCCACTCTACCCTGTTCACTCTGGTGAAGGCAGTTGCCCTGTTAACAGCTGTCCTGTGGAGAGGCTCACAAAACAAAGAACTGAAGCAGCCTCTGGCCGACAGCCAGTGAAGAACAGAGACCTTGAGTCCAAGAGCCTGCGAGCGACGAAGTCTTGCCAATAACCACTAACAGCACAGAAGTGGATTCTACCCCAGTTGAATTTTGAAATGACATTAACACTGCCGATACCTTCATTGCAGCTTCTTGACATACTTCACTTGGAGGATCTAACTAAGCTATGCTTGGCCTCTGAGCCATAGAAACCATGAACTAAGAAATGTGTGCTGTCTTAAGCTACTAAATTTTGATGAAATCTATCACCCAGCGATACATAAAATATACACTCTAAATCTATTATGAAAATTGATATTTAATGATTTATTAACTTGCATCTTCTTCAATTTTAATTAAAAGCAAAGAAAAGGAAATCACTTGAATTGTAAAAGGATTTGTTAATCATTAGAATAGTTTACTTTCTCACTTTCTGGGAATCATATCAAAATGGTTTTATCAAGACTTAACAAATAATTATGGGTAATATGTGCTGCTTTTTAACTTAGAAGCTCCTTGTTTAATTCAATATACTAAAAAAAGTGGGAAATTTGGAATGGTTATTTTTTAATCTTTGTCAGTTTAGCATTTTTATATATTTTTAATCTTTTAACATTGCCTTAAGTATGTTTTTCTCAAAATATTGAAGTTGCAAATTTAGCTCATTCAAGTTATAGAACATATCTGCCAGAAACCTAATTTCCAAAGTCATATTTTATGTTCAAATTAATTAAGCAAATTGGATTTATGATCTGTTGGAAAGAGCCTGAATTTGTTTAAAAATTTTAAGCATGATAACACACATTTTAAGATTATATAAACCATTAAGAAGTAAATTGTGTTACACATCATTTAAGATCCTCTTCAAGAACCAGCTAAAGAGTCCTGGGTTTATTTTTGTCTCAAACAGCAGAAAGACAGTCTCTGATGGAAGAAAGAAGAAAGTATGTTTTTGTCAGGTGTTTACCTGGAAAAATGGGCTCTGGGAAGAATTTCTCAATTGAGTAGTAGAGAAGATTAAGTTTCATTTCTTATGAAAAGTGTCTCAATATATAACTTTCTTAGTGGAGCTCAAATCTCATTTCTGGGTTTAGGGAAGATGAAATTGTTGTGTAAAAATAATCTTATTCATAAAACTAAATTATTAGAGTTATTCCATGGAGAAAAATATCCTCCATAGAATAGAAAGACATCCTCCAGAAAATATATATATTTACATTTTTTTCACATTAAGTTGTAGGAATTTGATGGGATGCTCAATGTGAAGTTGTCTCATTAAGTCCCAAAACTTTGTAGATACCAGTTTTGTTTCATTTTGTTTTATAATTCATTGATTTAAGGCCATTAGTTTGTGTTCTGCAAGTAAAGACAAATGGCAGAAAGTGATTAGGATATCTAGAAATCAAGAATTTTGAGCAAAACTTAGAAGTTGCTGATGATATTTCAACTTTCATAATATATATGTGTTTATGTTTATATATAAACATATAAATATATGTGCAAACATATAAACATATTATCTATCTATCTATCATGTCAGGAGCCTAGACTTTTCTTTTCTAGAAAGAACACAATACTGGCCCTTAAGACAATATGGGAGGGAAAGCTGGGTGACCCAATACAAACTTTGGAATGGACTACTAAATGAGATTGTGAAATCTCTTCCTCTGGCTGCCTACAGAAGTAGTATTTTCTCATCTGTCTGGTATGTTAAGACAGAGATGGGATAGGCTTGCAGGAAATGGAGATGACCTCTCAAGGTCCACTGAGTCCTAAAAGTGACTAATTTTGCAAAGGAATGCATGGTGTTGGGTAATGGGGGAATAAAGAAAGCATGTTATGAATTAGAATTTGTAATTCTTGGGGATTTTCTTAGGGACTGATTAGTAAAATTTTTTGTAATCTTAATTTTAAAATGATAGTGAGACTTTCCTTGTGGTCCAGTGGTTAAGACTTCACCTCCTAATTCAGTGGGTACGGGTTTGATACTTGGTTGGAGAGCTAAGATTTCATGTGCCTGTCTGCCAAAAAAACAAACAAACAACAGAACATAAATAGCAGAAGCAATATTGTAACAAATTCAATAAAGACTTAAAAAAAGATTTCTTTAAAAAATAAAATGATGGCACGTACCTTTACGCTTTGCATATTTTATATTTACATAGGATTTGTATATAAATATAAAATTTCTTCCCAGTTGGTGCTAGTGTTAAAGAATTCACCTGCCCACTGCAGCAGACATATGAGACACGGGTTTGACCCTGGGTTGGCAAGATTCCCTGGAGGAGGGCACGGCAGCCCACTCCAGGATTCTTGCCTGGGGAGTCCCAAGGACATAGGAGCTTGGCAGGCTACAGTCCATGAGTCGCAAAGAGTCAGACACGACTGAAATGACTTCAGTTCAGTTCATGCATATATATGATTTGTACAATGCATCCTTTTGTAAGCAGTATATACAAAGATCCCTTTTTTCTATTAGTTTGTGTGCCCTTCTAGGCAGACACCATGTGAACTTTATCTTCATGTGCCTAGAACCTGGCACAGTGCTGGAACTTAGTAGGGCCTAAATGAACTTTTGATGGACCAGCTGACCTGGACAGACCTCTCTTGCACCTCCCCCTTTAACACTTTAACTACCTTTCCTTGTAGCATTTATTTTATTCATATTGGGGCATTATCATTTTTATTTACTTTACCTTCAGCATTAACTTTTGCTCTTCTTTTGTCTAAGAGAAATACTGTATTTTAGTGGCAAAGGCACATACTGTACCAGACTGAAAAAATCTTCTCAGGTAATCTGTTGTGTAACCAGTGGCAAATTCCTTAATCTCTCTGTGCTTCGGTGTCTTCATCTGTAAAACGAGGGTGTTGACAATAGTCATTTCAGGGTTTCTTTTTCTTCTTCCAGCTTTATTGGGCTATAGTGTACATACAGCACTGTGTAAGTTTAAGGTGTGCATTGTAAGAATCTGACTTACACACATCATGAAATGATTCCCACAAGGAGTTGTTAGTAAACATCAATCATCTCATATACATATAACAATAAAGAAATAGGAAAAAAAATTTTCCTTGTAATGAGAACTCAGGATTTACTCTTAACCATTTTTTTGTATTTATATAACATACAAGTGTTAATTATATTAATCATGTTGTTCATTATATCCCCAGTTTTTTGCTTTTCATTGAAAGTTTGTACCCTTTGACTACTTTCATACCATCCCCTCACTTAACAGCACCTCAGGTAACCACAAAACCTGCCTTCTTTTTCTATGATTTTTTGTTTGTTTTTATAGTATAACTAACCTGTAACACTATGAGTTTCTGGTATACAATGTATTGATTTGATATTTCTGTATATTTCAAAATGATCATCATGTTAGTTCTAGTTGTCATCTGTCACCTAAAATGATATGACATTATTATTGACTATATTTCCACATAGTATGATTCATACCTGTGACATTTATTTTGTAACTGAATCATAGGGTTTTGTGGAAGACTAACTGAGATGCCTCTCAGGTGGCACTAGTGGTAAACAATCTGCCTGCTGATGCAGGAGACACACGAGACAGAGGTTGAATCCCTGGATCGGGAAGATCCCCTGGAGTAGGAAATGGCAATCCACTAAGTATTCTTGCCTGGAGAATTCCATGGACAGAGGAGCCTGGCGGGCTACAGTCCATGGTGCTGCAGAGTCAGACACAACATGACTGAGCACCAGACGCTCATGCAGTATGTAATGCATTTAGCATAATACCTGCAGGTGGTGGTTGAGTTGAGTTCAGTTCAGTTCAGTTGCTCAGTCGTGTCCGACTCCTTGCGACCCCATGAATTGCAGCACGCCAGGCCTCCACTTCCATCACCAACTCCCAGAGTTCGCCCAAACTCATGTCCATAGAGTCGATGATGCCATCCAGCCATCTCATCCTCTGTCATCCCTTTCTCCTCCTGCCCCCAATCCCTCCCAGCATCAGAGTCTTTTCCACTGAGTCAACTCTTCGCATGAGGTGGCCAAAGTATTGGAGTTTCAGCTTTAGCATCAGTCCTTCCAAGGAACACCCAGGACTGATCTCCTTTAGGATGGACTGGTTGGATCTCCTTGCAGTCCAAGGAACTCTCAAGAGTCTTCTCCAACACCACAGTTCAAAAGCATCAATTCTTCGATGCTCAGCTTTCTTCACAGTCCAACTTTCACATCCATATTTGACCACTGGAAAAACCATAGCCTTGACTAGATGGACCTTTGTTGACAAAGTAATATATCTGCTTTTTAATATCCTATCTAGGTTGGTCATAACTTTCCTTCCAAGGAGTAAGTGTCTTTTAATTTCATGGCTGCAATCATCATATGCAGTGATTTTAGAGCCCCCCAAAATAAAGTCTGACACTGTTTCCCCACCTATTTCCCATGAAGTGATGGGACCAGATGCCATGATCTTCATTTTTTGAATGTTGAGCTTTAAGCCAACTTTTTTACTCTCCTCTTTTACTTTCATCAAGAGGCTTTTTAGTTCCTCTTTACTTTCTGCCATAAGGGTGGTGTCATCCGCATATCTGAGGTTATTGATATTTCTCCTGGCAATCTTGATTCCAGCTTATGCTTCTTCCAGCCCAGCATTTCTCATGATGTACTCTGCATAGAAGTTAAATAAGCAGGATGACAATATACAGCCTTGACACACTCCTTTTCCTCTTTGGAACCAGTCTGTTGATCCATGTCCAGTTCTAACTGTTGCTTCCTGACCTGCATACAGATTTCTCAAGAGGCAGGTCAGGTGGTCTGGTATTCCCATCTCTTTCAGAATTTTCCACAGTTTACTGTGATCCACACAGTCAAAGGCTTTGGCATAGTCAATAAAGCAGAAATAGATGTTTTTCTGGAACTCTCTTGCTTTTTCTATGATCCAGTGGATGTTGGCAATTTGATCTCTGATTCCTCTGCCTTTTCTAAAACCAGCTTGAACATCTGGAAGTTCACGGTCCATGTATTGCTGAAGCCTGCCTTGGAGAATTTTGAGCATTACTTTACTAGCGTGTGAGATGAGCACAATTGTGTGGTAGTTTGAGCCTTCTTTGGCATTGCCTTTCTTTGGGATTGGAATGAAAACTGACCTTTTCCAGTCCTGTGGCCACTGCTGAGTTTTCCAAATTTCCTAGCATATTGAGTGCAGCACTTTCATAGCATCATCTTTTAGGTGAAATAGCTCAACTGGAATTCCATCACCTCCACTAGCTTTGTTTGTAGTGATGCTTTCTAAGGCCCACTTGACTTCACATTCCAGGATGTTTGGCTCTAGGTGAGTGATCACATCATCATGATTATCTGGGTCATGAAGATCTTTTTTGTACAGTTCTTCTGTGTATTTTTGCCACCTCTTCTTGATATCTTCTGCTTCTGTTAGGTCCATACCATTTCTGTCCTTTATTGAGCCCATCTTTGCATGAAATGTTCCCTTGGTATCTCTAATTTTCTTGAAGAGATCTCTAGTCTTTCCTATTCTGTTGTTTTCCTCTATTTCTTTGCATTGACTGCTGAGGACAGCTTTCTTGTCTCTCCTTGCTATTCTTTGGAACTCTGCATTCAGATGCTTATATTTTTCCTTTCTCCTTTGCTTTTCTCTTCTCTTCTTTTCACAACTATTTGTAAGGCCTCCCCAGACAGCCATTTTGCTTTTTTGCATTTCTTTTCCATGGGGATGGTCTTGATCCCTGTCTCCTGTACAATGTAACGAACCTCATTCCATAGTTTATCAGGCACTCTGTCTATCAGATCTAGTCCCTTAAATCTATTTCTCACTTCCACTGTATAATCATAAGGGATTTGATTTAGGTCATACCTGAATGGTCTATCAGTTTTCCCTACTCTCTTCAATTTAAGTCTGAATTTGGCAATAAGGAGTTCATGTTCTGAGCCACAGTCAGCTCCTGGTCTTGTTTTTGCTGACTGTATAGAGCTTCTCTATCTTTGGCTGCAAAGAATATAATAGTCTGATTTTGGTGTTGACCATCTGGTGATGTCCATGTGTAGAGTCTTCTCTCGTGTTGTTGGAAGACAGTGTTTGCTATGACCAGTGTGTTCTCTTGGCAAAACTCTATTAGCCTTTGCCCTGCTTCATTCCGTACTCCATGACCAAATTTGCCTCTTACTCCAGGTGTTCCTTGACTTCTTACTTTGGCGTTCCAGTCCCCTATAAAGAAAAGGACAGCTTTTTTGGGTGTTAGTTCTAAAAGGTCTTGTAGGTCTTCATAGAACCGTTCAACTTCAGCTTCTTCAGTGTTACTGGTTGGCACATAGGCTTGGATTACCATGATATTGAATGGTTTGCCTTGGAAACGAACAGACATCATTCTGGTAAGTACTCAACAAGTGATACCTAATTTTACCTTGTTGTGTAGCCTCACAAGCATCTAATTATCTGAGTGAGAGACATGCAGTCCAAGCTGCATTGAAGTAAGTCAGGATTTGAAGGAGGAATAACCAATGGCAGGAGGGGGTGGAGATTTGTAAGAGATGATTACTAAGTTAATGTTTGACTTAATATTCAACATATTTTAAATAGATATATTTTATTTATTATCATAATTGTTATTTTTTTAAGTTGATCTTATGTAAATCTTCATCAATCTACATTTTTCAAGTTATGTACAACCTCATTTAATACCATGTGTTTCCACATGAGTTTTATGAAGTTAGTACCTTATGCATTAGTGAACCCATTCTCAGAGGTGCTCATGGGATGCAAGGATTTCATTTCAGAAAAGCATAATTGCTATAACATATGGGATACACTTATGATGGTATAAAAAGTGCTAGTGTACATATTCTCATGGCTGCACTCTGGGAGCAGCTTTAAAACAGTTTTTGTTTCTAAATTAGGAATAATTCATTTAGAAGGACTGCCACTATTCATCCATTAATCTTCAAATGTTAACACAGCTCCATATGTCTCATTGCGTTTTATTGTCCCCAAAAGCATTAAAAACAAAAACTGTGATAGTAAGGTGAGATGATTTATACCATGAGAATATTATCAATAATGAGCTACTCAGAGAGGCTTATTTGCTTTCAGATCCATTTCCCAACTCCTCTCCCATTCTATTTTTTTTTTTTTTTTTTTTGGACTATCTTGAAAATGCTTTCTGGCTAGGTTTGGCCAATGGAAGATCTTGTTGGGAGACCAGGGGACAAGATGCCTTTCATTTGCTTGAATTGGAAAGTCTTATCTGACAATGGCTGTGTCTCATCATGGTTATAGGCTCTGCAAGACTGGCCCTCCATCATTATTCAGCTGGTATTTCAGCTCTTGCCTCACAGTTTGGCTTTTGAGGTTGGTCCCTTCATCTCCTCCTCTTTTAGTCAATCTAGACCTAGAAGTTATTAAAGATTCTGTTACTCATTACTAGATTGCCCCAAGCACCCACGTTTGGTTATTCAGCTCTTTCAAACACCTTTCAAATCTTTCTGTTAAATTATCTGACATGAACCTTGATGTTCACAGTAGGCTATTCAGGGACTTTAGCAATTTGGATAGTTAAACAGAGACCCTTGAGTTTTTATCTATATGTAGCAGATACATAGTCAATGTCTTAGTCCATTTGGGCTTCTATAACAAAATGCCACAGATTGGGTGGCTTATAAAAAAAACCAGAAATTTATTTTTTACAGTTTTGGAATCTGCAAAGTCTGAGATGGTCCTGCATAGTCATGTTTTAATGAGAGCCTTCTTCTAGATGGTTCATAAGCTAATACCTTCTCATCATATCCTCATGTCGTGGAAGGAGCTAGGGAGCTCATGGAGTCTCTTTTATGCTCAGACACTCAGTTGTATTTGATTGTTTGTGACCCTATGGACTGTAACCCGCCAGGCTCCTCAGTCCATGAGATTTTCTAGGCAAGAATACTAGAGTGGGTTGTCATCTCCTTCTCCAAGGGATCTTCCTAACCCAGGGAGTGAACCTGGGTCTCCTGCACTGCGGGCAGATTCTTTATCAACTGAGCCACCAGAGGGCCTCTTTTATATCAGTACTAGTCCCACTCATGAGGATTCCACTCTCATGACCGCAGAACCTTCCAAAGGATCCATCTCCTGATAGCATCACATTAGGCATTAGGATTTCAAAATATGAATTCTGGGGGTACATAAACATTTACCCTACAGTTACCCTACAGTTGGCATTGCAAAAGTTTCTGGAATCTTCCTTTGAGTGCAGGGGATAAAATTTTGTTTCTTAGATCCTCTTCAAAGGACTTGAATGCTTTAGACAAAGATTTATTAGTCTGTAGCTCTTCCCTTATTGAAATTCCTGTACTGCTTCTCTGTAGCTAAAATTTGCATAACAATTTTTTTTTTTTTTAGTTGATAAGCAGGAGGACAGAGGAAAGAGAATGTGGAGGCTCTATACATCCCTCCTGTCAGCTCAGAAAATTTATTTCAACTTCAGGCTCTTCTGTGCTGATCTTTAACTTCCAGCGAATAAAGAATAATTCTTTTCAAAAAGGAAAAGAAGGGACTTCCCTGGCAGTTCAGTGGTTAAGATTCTGTGCTTCCATTGCTGGGGGCATGGGTTAAATCCCTGGCTGGGGAACTAAGATCCCACATTGCTGTTCTGCACGGCAAAAATATTAAAAAAAAAATTAAGGGTAGTGCTGATGGATTGGTTGGTGCTGGTGGGTGTAATACCTAGGGAACAGGCTCATCATAAACATGAAAGATCTTTCTCCTCCTGCTCTGTTATTCCCTTTCACAGGGAGGAATATTAAAAGTATTGACTTATACCACATGAATGTTATCAATAATGAACTGCTCAGATTATTCTGGACATATGTATTAGTCTTAAGCAAAAGAAAGTGCCAGAAGCAGTGTTCAAGAATACTATTAATAGGTTACTACTTAGTCAAATAATTTCCTTTTTTATTGTTATTTGATTGATGTAGTACCCAGGGTTGAACTGAAAACATTTGCTTCTTTCAGACTCTGTTAAAATTTTTTTTGTTAAAATTGTTTTATTTTAATAAAAATAAAATAAAAATTTTATTAAAATTTTGTTTGCTGTTATTGAAATTTGTTCAAGTGTTTTTTTCTCCCAGTTTTATTGAGATATAATTGACATACAATACTGTTAAGTTTAAGGTATACAGAATAATAATTTGACTAATGTACATCATGAAAAGATTACCACATAAGTTTAGTGACATCCAGTATAAATATAAAAGAAAATAAAAAGAAAAAAATATTTTTCCTTGTGACGAAAACTCTTAGGATTTACTCTCTTATCAACTTTTGTATATTGCATACTGCAGTGCTAATTAATCATGTTATGCTTTACATCCCTAGTATTAATACTTATTTGTCTTATAACTGGAAGCTTGTAACTTTTGACTGCCTTCAGCATAGCACCTCCCTACCTGCCACTCCCTCTGGGAATCTTAAATCTATCTCTTTTCTAGGAGTTTGTTTATTTTTTGAAGTTTAATTCTCCTACAGTGCTATGTAGTTCCTGGTGCACAACATAATGATTCTATATTTCTGGGCATTTCAAAATGATCACCACGCTAAGTCCAGTTACCTCTGCCCCCATATAGACATCAGTCAGTCAGTCAGTGTTAGTCGTCTTAGTTGTGTCCAACTCTTTGCTACCCCGTGGACTGTATCCTACCAGGCTTCTCTGTCCATGGAATTTCCCAGGCAAGAATACTGGAATGGTATCCATGCTGTTCTCCAGGGGATTTTCCTGATGCAGGGATAGAACCCAGGTCTCCTGCATTACCGGCTTATTATTTACTATCTGAGCCACAAGGGAAGCCCCAATATAAAGACAGTACATTCTTACTGACTGTGTTCCCCTCACTGTACATTTCATCTCTACAGTTCATTTGTTTTGTAACTGAAGTTGTACCTCTTAATCTCCCTCACCTATTCCCCTATCCCTACCCCCACAGCCTTTGGCAATCACGTTTGTTCTCTGTGTCTGTGACTGTTTCTATTTTGCTTAGTTGGTTCATTCCAGGTTCTAGTTTTGATTGCTTCTAATTCCTTTGAAAGAACACAAAGTCAAATATGCAAACGATGATTATTTCAACCAGAAGAGAATTAATTTCTTTCATTTAATAGTATTATTTCCTAATAGAAGAAGATGCTATTTGGAGATAAAAAGCCAGAGACAGCATTTATTAATTCCCAAGATGCCTGAGATTCATAGCCCAGCACATGATTTCTTGTGGTAAAGAGAAACTCAAAACAACAACTACAATAACAAAAGCTATGTTTCAATGAGAGACTATCCCTGCCAACAACTTCATGACCTTCACATAGCTTAAATTTATGGTTAGACATAATGTTTTTGAAGGGAAAAATAAATTGGCACTAAGTTATGGCATTGGCTCCATGTTTTTTGGACATACTCTGTAAACATTCTTATAAAGCTTATTTGGAAAAGTTCTTCACAATTTTACATACGTATATTCTTCTTACTAGTTTCATTGCCAAAATAAATACGTTCAGGGTCAATGATTGTTTTTTAGTCTGTCTTTTTCTTTTTAAAACATTTGAGAATTTTCTCTGGGGAAGTCATCCAGAAGACTAGTGGTGTTTGTACTGAATTAAAGGCTTAGAATCTGAAGTTTGGCTCAGTGGAGATTTTTATTATCTACTTTGTGATAGGAGTAAGGCAAGTCCTGAGGACAGTAGGTTCTCACATAATATCAGAATCACCCTGAGATCTTGCTTAACCTCTCCCCTCCTCACACGGTGTTTCTGATTCAGCAGCTCTGAGTCGAGAACCCAAAATTTAAACAGTTCCCAAGTGATACCAATACTGTTGGACTGTGGATCACAAAAAGAACATAAAAACGTATGATTAAAGTATGATTTACATGCTGAAGAATCACAAGGATACACAAAGTGGTATTAATTAGAAAATAATTAAACTCACTGTAGGAAGGAGGGAGGTTGAATGTGACTTAGTCTGTCACTAAGTCATGTCTGACTCTTTGAGACCCTATGGACCAGAGCCCGCCAGGCTCCTCTGTCCATGGAATTCTCCAGGAAAGAATACTGGTGTGGGTTGCTATTTCCTTCTCCAGAGGATCTTCCTGACCCAGGGATCAAACTCGAGTCTCCTGCATTGCAGGCAGGTTCTTTACCAGCTGAGCCACCAGGAAAGCCCTAGTGACAAGGAAGAGTTTCAGCAAAGGTTGGCAGTTGAACAGGATTTGATAGCATGAATGAGAATTCAAAGCGAAACAATGGGGGCTATGGGCAATCCTATTAAGTATCAACACACTGAAATGCACTGAGGCACATCAGAATGTATATTATTCATTCCCCCTTGATAAGCCCACTACCAATCACCCTCTTCCATTAGCATGTTAATTGTTTAAAGCCTAGGTGATTAGCTTTTTATCAATGTTCTATACACACTGATGCAAAGAGCTGACTCATTTGAAAAGACCCTGATGCTGGGAAAGATTGAGAGCAGGAGGAGAAGGGGACAACAGAGGATGAGATGGTTGGATGGCATCACCGACTCAACGGACATGGGTTTGGGTGGACTCTGGGAGTTGGTGATGGACAGGGAGGCCTGGTGTGCTGCAGTTCATGGGGTCTCAAACAGTTGGACATGACTGAGTGACTCAACTGAACTGACTATCACATGGGCTCACTCAGTATGCAGGAAAGGTTATTCTTGTGTAACTTCTTAAACAAGTTCAGTTCAGTTCAGTTCAGTCGCTCAGTCATGTCCGACTCTTTGCGACCCCATGAATCGCAGCACGCCGGGCCTCCCTGTCCATCACCAACTCCCGGAGTTCACTCAGACTCATGTCCATCGAGTCGGTGATGCCATCCAGCCATCTCATCCTCTGTCGTCCCCTTCTTCTCCTGCCCCCAATACTTCCCAGCATCAAAGTCTTTTCCAATGAGTCAACTCTTCGCATGAGGTGGCCAAAATACTGGAGTTTCAGCCTTAGCATCATTCCTTCCAATGAACACCCAGGGCTGATCTCCTTTAGAATAGACTGGTTGGATCTCCTTGCAGTCCAAGGGACTCTCCAGAGTCTTCTCCAACACCACAGTTCAAAAGCATCAACTCTTTGGTGCTCAGCCTTCTTCACAGTCCAACTCTCACATCCATGGGGTAATTCAGACAATTGGGAAAATTCAATTTGGTATTTATTGAATATCTTAAAAATCATCTTTAAAAAAGTTATTTCCTGTTACATTCTTGTCTCTAAGTTTAGTTGGTGGCTCTGTTGCTGTTCCAAATTTAAAACTTAGATGTTATGGAATAGCTTAGAGCATTGGTAAAACTGTATGTAGAGTACAGAATACAGAGCTTGTTTTTCCTTCTGCTAACTTGAAGATGATGGGACTCATACAGGAGACCTTCCTCAAATCCACATTCTTCTAGGGCAATGCATGTCTTTCATTATATATATTCATTCCTTGCCATGCTAAAATGACCCACTTGGTGAGGACATAACTTAAATATTTGCTAAGCAGAATTTCTAAATGGCCTGCCAAAGATGCCCCCCACTCATCTCTGGAACCTGTGAGTAGAGTTGTCACTCTCACAGTTATATTATATTATACAGCACAGGTGACCTAAAGATAGGGAGGTTTTCTTTCTGGATATAATATAATCACATGAACCCTTAAAAGGCAGAGCATTTTCTCCAGCTGATAGCAAAATGGAAAGTCAGGGAGACTCGAAGTATAAATGCTCAAGGACCTAAGGCTGTCTTCAGGACTAAGGGAATCAGGTGAAAAGGAACAAGGTTAACTTCTAGAATCATGAGTGGTCTCCTATTGACAATCATTAAAAAAAAAATGGGTCTTCAGACCTACAACTGCAAAGAACTGAATTCTATCAGCAACCTGACTGAGCTTTGTTATAGGCTAATTAGTGTCCCATAAAATTATATGCTGAAGTCCTAACCCTCAGTGCCTCAGAATGTGACATATTTAGTGATAGGGTCTTTAAAGATGTGACTTAATTGGAATGAGGTCCTTAAGGTGGGTCCTAATCTGATACAGTGTTCTTGTAACAAGAGGAAATTGGTACACAAACATGCACAGAAGGAAGACCAAATAAAGACAGAGGAAAGATGGCCAACTGGAAGTGAAACAGAGAAACCTCGAAAGAAACCACCCCTCCTGACAGCAATCTTGGACTACTGGCTCCTAGAACTGTGAGAAAATTAATTTCTGTTGTTTAAAGACATTTAGTCTGTGGATCTTTATTACTGCTGTGGTGTTGGAGAAGACTCTTGAGAGTCCCTTGGTCTGCAAGGAGATCCAACCAGTCCATTCTGAAGGAAATCAGCCCTGGAATTTCTTTGGAAGGAATGATGCTAAAGGGGAAACTCCAGTACTTTGGCGACCTCATGCAAAAAAGTTGACTCATTGGAAAAGATTTTGATGCTGGGAAGGATTGGGGGCAGGAGGAGAAGGGGCGACAGAGGATGAGATGGCTGGATGGCATCATGGACTCGATGGACGTGAATCTGAGTGAACTCCAGGAGTTAGTGATGGACAGGGAGGCCTGGCGTGCTGCAATTCATGGGGTCGCAAAGAGTCAGACACAACTGAGCAACTGAATTGAACTGAACTGAATAAACTTGGGAAAAGTTTTTTCCCTAGCTAAACTGACATCATGATTTTGGTTTTGGGATACCATAAGCAGAGATCCTATTTGAGTCTGTCTGGACTTCTGACCTATGGAATTGTGAGATAATATTTGGATATTTTAAACCACTGAATCTGTGGTAACCTTTTACCCAGTAATAGAAAACTAATATCATATCCTAAATCACTAGTTTCTGAATGTGC
This sequence comes from Oryx dammah, assembly GCF_014754425.2. Classification (NCBI taxonomy): domain Eukaryota; kingdom Metazoa; phylum Chordata; class Mammalia; order Artiodactyla; family Bovidae; genus Oryx; species Oryx dammah. The sequence goes on along the minus strand of NW_024070187.1, from coordinate 86,999,979 downwards.
CATTTATATATTTTTAAGTCTTAAAATGTTCATAAAGTAGTATTCATTTCAAGTGGAAATTTGGCTGGTTTTAGATTAATGGACTTTATCAAATTCAAAAATATGTTGACATTTTTCTCTTTGAAGAGACCAAAGGGAATACACCATGCAACCTTTGTTGCTATGTACCAAGTTTGCTTAGGCTTCTTACTGAAGGTAGTGATGATAACCACAAATCCAGGTTGAACTGATCTAAGTCAGGATTGAGGGAGAAAGAGACAATCGTTACAACTGGTAGAGTTTTGTACTACATGATTGCTAAACTAAAATTTAACACTCCGTAATTCAGCATATTTTAATTACTCTCATCATCTAGCTATTACTTTTAAAAGATGAAACTCAGAAAAACCACAAACGACTGGATACATTAAAAGCATGTAATTGATACCCTGGAGTGAACAGCTTTCCCATGGCCCATGAACCTCAGGAATAGCTGAGTAAAGTCATACAATGAAATGTATCACCAACAACCTATAGCTTTCTGAGTATTTCCTTCAATAATGTATCACAACCATGAGGGTTAAATTGGCCCTTCCTAAGTGGTTGACTGACCACACCAAGCTAAACATAAATTTGCAGTTTTAGAAATGAAAACCAACAATCAAGGTATACTTTTATTTCCAGCATAAATCACCATTGCAGAAAAGATAAATGGGGTCAAGTGCAAAGTTTGTAGGACTGTGGGGAACATTTGAACGTTTGTCACATACAGCAATTTCCTCTGAATAATTTTGAAGTCTGAGTAAGCAAGACATAAATTAAAATAGCATGTCTGTCTCATTTTTTTCCCATAGAAAATGACTTATTTTTTGACTTATATGTGGGAATAACTAATTTTTTCACTTCCTGACTATTGTTCACTTACTCATTAGGTTGCTACATTTCACATAACTATTCCCATATGCTTATCTGCTTTGTAGATTATTATGCATAATTGCTCATTTCTAATTCTCTGCATTTTGAGTACTTTCTTGATGATGCAATTTTCTTACCAGATTTCAGGCAAGAGAAAAATAGTGAGAGTGAAAAATACACCTGGCTGTTGTGAGGATTAATGCCAACCCTAGAGAAAGTTTGAGATGACAGCAGAACAATATCAATGACTTCTTTCATCACTAATGTGTTATTGTCACCTAAAAAAGCACACAGAAGGCACATGGTATTTATTGCACAAATGAATGGGAATTCTGGATTACTTGTGGGCTTTTTTTCATTATTGAGTGAGCGTAAATAGTTTCTCATATGTATATTGGCTCATATTTTTTCTTTTGTGAGTTTCCTATTCATATCCTTTATCATTTTTGATTGATGTTTTTATTTGTACTTTGTTTTTATTTGTAAAACTTTGTATATATGTAAAATAGTACAATTGTGCTATAAATTTTGCAAATATTTCCTTTAGCTTATTGTTTATATACTTATTATTTAAATTATAAAGCTCTTTTATTCATGCAAAACTTTTTTACTTAAAATGCCAAAGAATTTTTCTAATCAAAGACAGATATTAACTTACATTTTCTTCATTTTAGATATTTGTTTCTTATGACTTAATCCACTCATCCATTTGGCACTTCTTTTGGTATATACTTCAATATTAAGATCTTAATTAAATCTCTTTTGGTAAATTAGCTAATGTTTTTCAGTTCAGTTCAGTTCAGTCGCTCAGTTGTGTCTGATTCTTTGTGGCCCCATAGACTGCAGCATGTCAAGCCTTCCTGTCCATCACCAACTCCTGGAGTTTACTCAAACTCATGTCCATTGAGTCAGTGATACCATCCAACCATCTCATCCTGTCATCCCCTTTTCCTCCTGCTTTCAATCTTTCCCAGCATCAGAGACTTTTCAAATGAGTCAGCTCTTCGTATCAGGTGGCCAAAGTATTGGAGTTACAGCTTCAACATCAGTCCTTCCGACAATGAATATTCAGGACTGATTTCCTTTAGGATGGACTGGTTGGACGTCCTTGCAGTCCAAGGGACTCTCAAGCTGCTGCTGCTGCTAAGTTGCTTCAGTCGTGTCCGACTCTGTGCGACCCCATAGACGGCAGCACACCAGGCTCCCCCATCCCTGGGATTCCCCAGGTAAGAACACTGGAGTGGATTGCCATTTCCTTCTCCAATGGATGAAAGGGAGAAGTGAAAGTGAAGTCGCTCAGTCGTGTCTGACTCTTAGTGATCCCATGGACTGCAGCCGACCAGGCTCCTCTGTCCATGGGATTTTCCAGGCAAGAGGACTGGAGTGGGGTGCCATTGAGTCTTCTCCAAAACCACAGTTCAAAAGCATCAATTCTTCAGCACTCAGCTTTCTTTATAGTCCAACTCTCACATCCATACATGACCACTGGGAAAACCATAGCCTTGACTAGATGGACCTTTGTTGACAAAGTAATGTCTCTGCTTTTGAATATGCTGTTGAGGTTGGTCATAACTTTTCTTCAAAGGAGTTAGCGTCTTTCAATTTCACGGCTACAGTCACTGTCTGAACTGATTTTGGAGCCCCCCAAAATAAAGTCTGTCACTGTTTCCATTGTTTCCCTATCTATTTGCCATGAAGTGGTGGGACCAGATGCCATGATCTTCATTTTCTGAATGTTGAGCTTTAAGCCAACTTTTTCACTCTCTTCTTTCACTTTCATCAAGAGGCTCTTTAGTTCTTCTTCACTTTCTGCCATAAGGGTGGTGTCATCTGCATATCTGAGGTGATTGATATTTCTCCCGGCAGTCTTGATTCCAGCTTGTGCTTCATCCAGTCCAGCATTTCTCATGATGTACTCTGCATATAAATTAAATAAGCCAGGTGACAATAAACAGCCTTGAACATACTCCTTTTCCTATTTGGAACCAGTCTGTTGTTCCATGTCCAGTTCTAACTGTTGCTTCTTGACCTGCATACATGTTTCTTGAAAGGCAGGTCAGGTGGTCTGGTATTCCCATCTCTTTCAGAATTTTCCAGAGTTTGTTGTGGTCCACACAGTCAAAGGCTTTGGCATAGTCAATAAAGCAGAAATAGATGTTTTCTGGAACTCTTTTGCTTTTTCAATGATCCAATGAATGTTGGCAATTTGATCTCTGATTCCTCTATCTTTTCTAAAATCAGCTTGAACATCTGGAAGTTCATGGTTCACGTACTGTGAAGCCTGGCTTGGAGAATTTTGAGAATTACTTTACTAGCATGTGATATGAGTGCAATTGTGCAGTAGTTTGAGCATTCTTTGGCATTGCCTTTCTTTGGGATTGGAATGAAAACTGACCTTTTCCAGTCCTGTGACCACTGCTGCATTTTCCAAATTTTCTGGCCTATTGAGTGCAGCACTTTCACAGCATCTTCTTTTAGGATTTGAAATAGCTCAACTGGAATTCCATCACCTCCGCTAGCCAATGTTTTTAGTTAGCAAGAAATTCACTCTAGCTTTGGGCAGAAAAGGAACTTATTAAATGAGTATTGGGTAAATCAAAACAATAGAATGGGAAAGACTAGAGATCTCTTCGAGGAAACTGGAAATATCAAAGGAACATTTCCTGCAAGGATAGGCATGATAAAGGACAGAAACAGAAAAGACCTAACAGAGGCAGAAGAGATTAACAGGAGGTGGCAAGATTACATAGAAGAACTGTACAAAAAAGGTCTTGATGACCCAGAAAGCCATGCTGGTGTGATCACTCACCTAGAGCCAGACATCCTGGACTGTGGCGTCAAGTGGGCCTTAGGAAGCAATACCACCAATAAAGCTAGTGCAATTGATGCAATTCCAGTTAAACTATTTAAAATACTAAAAGATGATGATGTTAAAGTGCTGTTCTCAATATGTCAGCAAATTTGGAAAACCCAATAGTGGCCATAGGACTGGAAAAGGTCAGTTTTCATCCCAACTTCAAAGAAGGGTAGTGCTAAAGACTCTTCAAACTACTGTACAATTGCACTCAGTACCCATGCTAGTAAGATTATACTCAAAATCCTTCAAGCTAGGCTTCAGTAGTACTTGAAATGAGAACTTCCAGATGTACAAGCTGGGTTTAGAAAAAGCAGAAGAGCCAGAGACCAAATTGACAACATCCATTGGATTCTAGAGAAAACAAGGAAATTCCAGAAAAACATCTACTTTTGCTTTATCGACTATGCTAAAGCCCTTGACTGTGTGGATCACAAAAAACTGTGAAAATTCTTAAAGAGATGGGAATACCAAACCATTTCACCTGTCTTCTGAGAAACTTGTATGCTGGTCAAGAAACAACAGTTAGAAGCTTACATGGAACAACTGACTGGTTCAAAATTGGGAAAGAAGTACGACAAGGCTGTATATTGTCATCCTGTTTATTTAACTCACATGCAGAGTACATCATGTGAAATGGCAGGCTGGATGAATCACAACCTGTATCAAGATTGCTGAGACAAATATCAATAACCTCAAATATGCAGATGATATCACTCTAGTGGCAGAAAGCAAAGAACTAAAGAGCCTCTTGATGAAGGTAAAGGAGAAGAGTGGAAAAAGTCACTTAAAACTCAACATTCAAAAATCTAAGATCATGGCATTGGTTCCCATCACTTCATGCCAAACAGAAGGGGAAAAAGTGAAAGCAGTGACAGATTTTCTTTTCTTGAGCTCCAAAATCACTGTGGATAGTGACCACAGCCATGAAATTAGATGTCTGCTTCTGGGAAGGGAGACTATGACAAAACTGGACAGTGTATTAAAAAACACAGACATCACTTCACTGACAAATGTCCATATAGCCAAAGCTATGGTTTTTCCAGTAGTCATATATGGATGAGAATTGGACCATTAAGAAAGCTGAACACCAAAAAAACTGATGCCTTTGAGCTGTGGAGCTAGAGAAGACTCTTGAGAGTCCCTTGGACAGAAAAGAGACCAAACCAGTTAATCCTAAGGGAAACCAACCTTGAATACTCATTAGATGAACTGAAGCTGAAGCTCCAATATTTTAGCTACCTGATGGGAGCAGCCAGCACATTGGAAACAACCCTGATGCTGGGAAAGATTGAAGGCAAAAGGAGAAGCAGGCAACAGAGGATGAGATGGTTGGATGGCAGCATCGACTCAATGTACATCAGTTCAGTTCAGTTCAGTTCAGTTCAGTTCAGTCTCTCAGTCCTGTCCGACTCTTTGCGACCCCATGAATCGCAGCACGCTAGGCCTCCCTGTCCATCACCAACTCCCGGAGTTCACTCAGACTCACATCCATCGAGTCAGTGATGCCATCCAGCCATTTCATCCTCTGTCGTCCCTTTCTCCTCCTGCCCCCAATCCCTCCCAGCATCAGAGTCTTTTCCAATGAGTTAACTCTTTGCATGAGGTGGCCAAAGTACTGGAGTTTCAGCTTTAGCATCATTCCCTCCAAAGAAATTCCAGGGTTGATCTCCTTCAGAATGGACTGGTTGGATCTCCTTGCAGTCCAAGGGACTCTCCAGAGTTTTCTCCAACACCACAGTTCAAAAGTATCAATTCTTCAGTGCTCAGCTTTCTTCACAGTCCAACTCTCACATCCATACATGACCACTGGAAAAACCATATCCTTGACTAGACAGACCTTTGTTGGCAAAGTAATGTCTCTGCTTTTCAATATGCTATCTAGGTTGGTCATTACTTTTCTTCCAAGGAGTAAGTGTCTTTTAATTTCATGGCTTCAGTCACCATCTGCAGTGATTTTGGAGCCCCAAAATGTAAAGTCTGACACTGTTTCCACTGTTTTCCCGTCTATTTCCCATGAAGTCAATGTACGTGAATTTGAGAAAACTCTGGGAGATAGTGAAGGTCAGGGAAGTCCGGTGTGCTGCAAGCCATTGCATTGCAGAATCAGACACAACTTAGTGACTGAACAACAAAGTCACAGAATCACCAAGAAATTTGGGAAAACAGTGAGAAGACTGTGCAGACAGCAGGTCAATTTCAGGCTTCATATTTGTTCTTGAGAACCCATTGTTGCTGTGGCTGAATTCTGAAACCTGTCCTTTACACAACCAAAAGCAATGGCTTTGGACATTGGACATTCCAGGCATGTGCAGCCCATGACACTCAATCTTTCTGCCAGAACCACTGCCCCCAGGAAGAATTTTCCATGTTCCTTGCTTCTCTCATCTGCAAAGTGTAAATGAAAGTTTAAGTGGCTCAGTCATGCCTGACTCTTTGTCATCCCATGGACTGTAACTCGCCAGGCTCCTCTGTTCATGGAATTCTCCAGACAAGAATACTGGAGTGGGTAGATATTTCCTTCTCCAGGGAATCTTCCTAACCCAGGGATCAAATCTAGGTCTCCTGCACTGCAGGAAGATTCTTGGCCATCTGAGCCACCAGGGTAGCCTGGTCCTCAATTTAAAGTCTAGAGCAAGTGTGTTATCTGCTAGAATGTAGAGTACAGCTCATGACCTAGCTCAAGGGAAACAGGTAATAAAAACTTCATTTTTAATCACAATAGTAGAAGGCAGGTTTGTTTTTTTTTTTCCTGCCTCCAACGCTCTTGAGTAGAGAGATTTAGATCCTGGGTTATATAGTTTTCTTTCTTGCTTTATATCACACAGGGAACTCTGCTCAATATTGTTACAACCTAACTGGGAATAAATTTGGAAAAGAATAGATACATGTTTGTGGACAACTGAATCACTATGCAGCACACCCGAAATGAACACAACATTGTTGACCAACTATACTCCAATATAAAATAGGAAGTTAAAAAGAAATTATAGAGGAGTACATCATTACATACCTTAACAGTGCTTGCAATGACCTCTGTGGTTTGTGGAAAGTATTGGGTTGTGGGGAATGGGGTCATGGATATGAGTACATACTGATCCTGGTGTAGAATTTAAAATATGATCTTTGTGATGTAACTGTTGGATTTGAATTCTGTGTTCTAGCTTTGTGATCTTAATCAGAATAATTAACACCTCTCTTAGCCTTGTGCTCAGTCGTGCCTGACTTGGTGACCCCATGGACTGTAACCCACCAGGCTCCTGTCTCCATGGAATTTTCCAGACAAGAACACTAGAGTGGGTTGCCATTTCCTATTCCAGGGGATCTTCCTGACTCAGAGATTGAACTCAAGTCTCCTGTGTCTCTTGCATCGGCAGGTAGATTCTTTACCACTGCACCACCATTCACTATGTTGTGATGATTTAATTGAAATGGAGGTGAAATGCATAACACAGTGCCTAGCACAAAAAAAATCCACTAAAAAAATGTTACCTGTAACAGTTATCTGATAATAGTTGTTGTTAGTTTAATTTATTTCCACTGTAGCTGGGTTATTGTCTCTGATCATCTACTTTGGCCTCTTAAGTTTCAGAGAAAGATGTATTTCTTACTGTAAGAAGCTGGGATAAACTCCAATAAATATCATAATAAAAAATCATCCCTCTCATAATGTTTTAGGGTCTGCATAGCCTCTTTTTACCCACTAAGGGGCCGTATTTTGGGGGTTTACGATATATAGGAATAGAAGATAACATCTCGATTCTGTATGATGGTTGATTTCAATTATAAAATTTTCAAATATACAAAAGATTAGAAAAAATAGATCATTTACTCCCTCTGCACTTTGTAGCCAGATTCAATAACTATCATAATTTTACTACATTTGTTCATGCCACTTAAGTTAATGTATTACATTTAATTAGAAGTTAGCTCTGGAAGTTTTAATAGATGCTTGTTTAATTTTTTTGCTAAAAGTATGTTTTAAAGGTAGAGCTGAATGCTTCATATTATATCACAGCAGGAAGCATACAACATCTGGTTGTCCCACTTTTACGATGCTAAGATTGATCATAGAGTTCTGGTGGTGACAGGCTGATGCCCCCACCCAAAAATTCCTCATGAACCCTTTCATCTAATGCTTTCATCCACTGATAATGTTTTCCTGACTCAAATACTACATTCAGTTCAGTTCAGTTCAGTCACTCAGTCCTGTCCAACTCTTTGTGACCCCATGGACTGCAGCATGCCAGGCTTCCCTGTCCATCACCAACTCCCGAAATTTGCTCAAATTCATGTCCATCAGGTCAGTGATGCCATCCAGCCATCTCATCCTTTGTTGTCCTCTTTTCCTCCTGATTTCAATCTTTCCCAGCATCAGGGTCTTTTCAAATGAGGCAGTTCTTCACATCGTTTGCCAAAGTATTGGAGCTTCAGCTTCAGCATCAGTCCTTCCAATGAAAACTCAGGACTGATTTCCTTCAGGATGGACTGGTTTGATCTCGTTGCAGTCCAAGGGACTCTCAAGAGTCTTCTCCAACACTGCAGTTCAAAAGCATCAATTCTTTGGTTCTCAGCTTTATGGTCCAAATCTCACATCCATGCATGACTACTAGAAAAACGATAGCTTTGACTACATGGACCTTTGTCGGCAAAGTAATATCTCTGCTTTTTAATATGCTAAGTTGATCATAGTTTTTCTTTCAAGGAGCAAGCGTCTTTTAATTTCATGGCTGCAGTCACCATCTGCAGTGATTTTTGAGCCCAAGAAAATAAAGTCTGTCACTGTATCCATTGTTCTCCCATCATTTGCCCTGAAGTGATGGGACCAGATGCCTTGATCTTAGTTTTTTGAATGTTGAGTTTTAAGCAAGTTTTGCACTCTTCTCTTTCACTTTTTCATCAAAAGGGTCTTCAGTTCTTTGCTTTCTGCCATAAGGGTGGTGTCATTTGCATATCTGAGGAGTTACAAAATGATAATTTTTCTAATGTTATGATTTATTGCACATTTAATACTCAGAATTTTCTTATCAGTTAGGGCAATTTAGCTACTTTGAGACACAGGAAAGCCAGGAATAAGGCAAAATAAGTGTTCAATATTTTATTTTGTTAGCTAATATTCAGAATAAGGAGCTAGCATCCTGGTCAGTTTCAATGGCTTCTGGTATGGTTTTCTTTTTTTAAATTTTAGTAGGATATATTAACAATGGAATCTATTGGCAAGTCAGATTAAAACACTGAGCAAATTTTTATGTTTTTCTTTTTCCTGGTTTTTGTTTTGCTTCCCAATCTTATGTTTATTCATATACATGTTGTTGTGTTTTAGTTGCTAAATTGTGTCCAACACTTTTGCAACCCAATGGATTGTAGCCTACCAGGCTCCTTTGTCCTTCATATTTCCCAGGCTAGAAGACTGGAATGGGTTGCCATTTCCTTCTCCAAGTGATCTTCCTGATCCAGGGATCAACCACATGCATCCTACTTGGCAGGCAGATTCTTTACCACTGAGCCACCTGGGAAGCCACATTCATATGCATATATACATACATAATCCAGTAGTCAGGTAAAGATGTGAGAGTAGGCTCATAAAAAAGGCTGAATGCTGAAAGCTTGGTGCTTTCAAATTGTGGTGCTGGAGAAGACTTTTGAGAGTCCCTTGGACAGCAAGGAGATCAAATCAGTCAATTCTAAAGGAAATCCACCCTGAATATTCACTGGAATGACAGATGCTGAAGTTCCAATATTTTGGACACCTGATGCAAAGAGCCAACTCATTAGAAAAGACCTGGATGCTGGGAAAGATTGAAAGCCAGAGAAGGGGACAGTAGAGGATGAGATGGTTAGATAGAATCATTGACTCAATGGACATAAATTTGAGCAAACTCTGGAAGATGATGGAAGACAGAGGAGCCTGGTTTGTTGCACTCCATGGGGTTGCAAAGAATTGGATACAACTTAGCAACTGAACAACAACATTCATATACATACTATAAATCTTTTTTTATTGAGATATAATTAGCATATTAGTTTCAGGTGTACAACAGAAGGTCAATATATGTATATATTGTGAAATGATCACTATAATAAATCTAGTTAACATCCATCATCACACATAGTTGCAAAATTTTTCCCCTTATTATGAGAACTTTTACAATCTACTCTTTTAACACCTAGTAAACATAAAATACAATATCATTGACCATAGCTAATATGGTATACATTACATTCTCAGGACTTATTTATTTTATAGATCAAAGTTTGTACATTTTGACCACCTTCACTGATGTTGCACACCCTCCACAAACACAGTTTCCCCCTTCCCCTTCTCTGGCAACCACTGATGTGTTCTCTATATCTATGAGGGTTTGGTTTTTGCTTATTTTCTCTATAAATTCTACATATAAATGAGATCATACTGTATTTGTTTTTGACTTATTTCACTAAAAGTAATATCCTCAAGGTCCTTCCATGTTGCTGAAACTGGCAGGATTTCTTTTTTTTTATGGCTGAATAATATTCAATATTCATGAATAGGATGAAAAGGCAAAAAGATAGGACACTGAAAGATGACTCCCCAGGTCAGTAGGTGCCCAATTTCTACTAGAGATCAGTGGAGAAATAACTCCAAAAGAATGAAGAGACGGAGTAAAAGCAAAAACTACACCCAGTTGTGGATGTGACTGGTGATAGAAGCAAGGTCCGATGCTGATATTAGGTCCATGAATCAAGGCAAATTGGAATTGGTCAAACAGGAGATGGCAAGAGTGAACGTCTACATTTTAGGAATCAGCGAACTAAAATGGACTGGAATGGGTGAATTTAATTCAGATGACCATTATATCTACTACTGTAGGCAAGAATCCCTTAGAAGAAATGGAGTAGCCATCATGGTCAAAAAAAGAGTCCAAAATCCAGTAGATGGATGCAATCTCAAAAACGACAGAATGATCTCTGTTCATTTCCAAGGCAAACTATTCAATATCACGGTAATCCAAGTCTATGCCCCAACCAGTAATGCTGAAGAAGCTGAAGTTGGATTGTTCTGTGAAGACCTACAAGACCTTTTAGGACTAATGCCCCCCAAAAGATGTCCTTTTCATTATAGGGGACTGGAATGTAAAAGTAGGAAGTCAAGAAACACCTGGAGTAACAGGCAAATTTGGCCTTGGAGTACAGAATGAAGCAAGGCAAAGGCTAATAGAGTTCTGCCAAGAGAACGCACCCTTGGGTGATAGCAAACAACCTCTTCTAACAACACAAGAGAAGACTCTACACATGGACATCACCAGATGGCCAACACCGAAATCAGATTGATTATATTCTTTGCAGCCAAAGATGAAGAAGCTCTATACAGTCAGCAAAAACAAGACCAGGAGCTAATTGTGGCTCAGATCATGAACTCCTTATTGCCAAATTCAGACTGAAATTGAAGAAAATAGGGAAAACCATTAGACCATTCATGTGTGACCTAAATCAAATCCCTAATGATTATACAGTGTAAGTGAGAAATAGATTTATGGGACTATATCTGATAGAGTACCTGATTAACTATGGATGGAGGTTTATGACATTGTAAAGGAGACAGGGAGCAAGACCATCCCCAAGAAAAAGAAATGCAAAAAAGCAAAATGTCTGTCTGAGGAGGCCTTATAAATAGCTGTGAAAAGAAGAGAAGAGAAAAGCAAAGGAGAAAAGGAAAGATATACCCATTTGAATGCAGAGTTCCAAAGAATAGCAAGGAGAGATAAGAAAGCCTTCCTCAGTGATCAGTGCAAATAAATAGAGGAAAACAGTAGAATGAGAAAGACTAGAGAGCTCTTCAAGAAAATTAGAGATACCAAGGGAACATTTCATGCAAAGATGGGCTCAGTAAAGGACAGAAGTGTTATGGACATAACAGAAGCATAAGGTATTAAGAAGAGGTGGCAAGAATACACAGAACTGTACAAAAGAGACCTTCCTGACCCAGACAGTCACGATGGTGTGATCACTCACCTAGAGCCAGACATCCTGGAATGTGAAGTCAAGTGGGCCTTAGAAAGCATCACTACAAACAAAGCTAGTGGAGGTGATGGAATTCCAGTGGAGCTATTTCAAATCCTAAAAGATGATGCTGTGAGAGTGCTGCACTCAATATGCCAGCAAATTTGGAAAACTCAGCAGTGGCCACAGGACTGGAAAAGGTCAGTTTTCATTCCAATCCCAAAGAAAGGCAATGCAAAATAATGCTCAAACTACTGCACAATTGCACTCATCTCACACGCTAGCAAAGTAATGCTCAAAATTCTCCAGGCAGGCTTCAACAATACATGAATCGTGAACTTCCAGATGTTCAAGATGGTTTTAGAAAAGGGGATGAACCAGAGATCAAATTACCAACATCCGTTAGATCATTGAAAAAGCCAGAGAGTTCCAGAAAAATATCTATTTCTGATTTTTTGACTATGCCAAAGTCTTTGACTGTGTGGATCAACACAAACTGTAGGAAATTCTTCAAAAGATGGGAATACCAGACCATCTGACCTGCCTCTTGAGAAATCTGTATGCAGTTCAGGAAGCAACAGTTAGAAGTGGACATGGAACAACAGACTGGTTCCAAATAGGAAAAGGAGTACATCAAGGCTGTCATTCTCTTCCTGCTTATTTAACTTACATGCAGAGTGCATCATGAGAAACGCTGGGCTGGAAGAAGCACAAGCTGCAATCAAGACTGCCGGGAGAAATATCAATAACCTCAGATATGCAGATGACACCACCCATTTGGCAGAAAGTGAAGAAGAACTAAAGAGCCTTTTGATGAAAGTGAAAGAGGAGAGGAAAACGTTGGCTTAAAGCTCAACATTCAGAAAATGAAGATCATGGCATTTGGTCCCATCACTTCATGGTAAATAGATGGGGAAACAATGGAAACAGTGTCAGACTTTATTTTGGGGGGCTCCAAAATCACTGCAGATGGTGATTGCAGCCATGAAATTAAAAGATGCTTACTCCTTGAAAGAAAAGTTATGACCAAGCTAGACAGCATATTCAAAAGCAGAGACATTACTTTGCCAACAAAGGTCTGTCTAGTCAAGGCTATGGTTTTCCAGCTGTCATGTATGGATGTGAGATTTGGACTATAAAGAAAGCTGAGCACCGAAGAATTGATGCTTTTGAACTGTGGTGTTGGAGAAGACTCTTGAGAGTCCCTTGGACTATTAGGAGATCTAACCAATCTATCTTAAAGGAGATCAGTCCTGGGTGTTCATTGGAAGGACTGATGTTGAAGCTGAAACTCCAATACTTTGGCCACCTGATGTGAAGAGCTGACTCATTTGAAAAGACCCTGATGCTGGAAAAGATTGAAGGCGAGAGGAGAAGGGGATGACAGAGGATGAGGTGGTTGGATGGCATCACTGACTCAGTGGACAGGGGTATGGGTGAACTCCGGCAGTTGGTGATGGACAGGGAGGCCTGGCGTGCTGCAGTCCATGGGGTCCCAAAGTGTCAGACAGGACTGATTGACTGAATTGAACTAAACTGACTATTCAATTGCACATATATACACCACATTTTTGTATGCATTCATCCACCTCTAGTCACTTAGATTGTTTCCATGTCTTGTCTGTTGTAAAAGATGTCACAATGAACATGGAGGAGCAGATACATTTTCAAATTAGTGTTTTCATTTCTTTTGAATGTGTGTGCATGCCTGTTCAGTCACTCAGTCATGTCCTCTTTGAAACCCCATGGACTGTAACCTGCCAGGCTCTTCTGACCGTGGGATTTCCCTGGCAAGAATACTGGAGTGGGTTGCTATCTCCTTCTCCAGTTAATCTTCCCAACCCAGGGATCAAACCGGTGTCTCCTGCATTGGCAGGTAGATTCTCTACCATTGAGCCACCTGGGAAGCCTACCCAGAAACAAAATTGCTAGATCATATGGTAGTTCTATTTTTAACTTTTTGAAGAATACTGTGTTCCATTGTGAACACACTGGTAGTTTACATTTCTACCAACAGTGCATGACGTTTCCTTTTTCTCCACATCCTTGTCAACACTTGTTATTTGTGTTCCTTTGGTTATAGCCATTCTAACAGTGATTTGCATTTCCTTGATGATTAGTGATGTTGAATACCCTTTAATATACCTATTGAACATCTGTATGTCCTCTTTGGAAAAACAACTATTTAGATCTTCTGCAAGTTTTTAAATCAGATTGTGGATTTTTATCCTATTGAGTTATATGAGTTCTTTATATATTTTGGATGATAACCCTTTATCATTTATGCGATTTGAAAATATTTTCTTCCATTCTATAGGTTGCCTTTTTATTTAATTGATGGTTTCCTTTGCTATCCAGAAACTTTTTGTTTGATATAGTCCCACTTGTTTATTTTTGCCTTTGCTTTTGGTGTGAAATATGAAAAGCCATCATCAAAACCGATATCAAGGAACTTACCTCCTATGTTTTCTTCTAGGTAGTAGTTTTGTGGTTTCAGATCTTCTTATGTTCAAGTCTTTGACCCATTTTGAGTTGATTTTTTGTATGGTATAAGATAGTGGTCCACTTTCATTATTTTCCCTTGTCCAATTTTCTCAGCACAATTTTGAAGAGATTGTACTTTCCCCATTATATGTTTTTGGCTCTTTTGTTGTAAATTAGTTGATCATATATGTTTAAGATATATATGTTGGGGTTATTTCTGAGCTCTCTATTCTGTTCCATTGGTGTATGTGTGTTTTTATGCCAATGCCATCCTCTTCTGCCAATGTCATCCTCTTCTGCTTACTATAGCTTTGTAATATATTTTGAGGTTAGGACCTGTGATGCTTCCAGCTGTATCCTTTTTACTCAAGAACTGCTTTGCCAAATTGAGGTCTTCTGTGGTTCTATACAAGTTTTGGGACTGTTTTTTCTGTTTTTGGTGGAGAGGGAGTAACTTTCTCTCCTTTACAAGAGTTTTTATATAGTTTTTATGTTTAATCATTAGCACTGAAAATTTTTATCATGCTCAGATTGGTCTATCTTTAGTTAATGGGAACCTCTTCATATTGGCTTCTGTGTTTTTTTTAATGTCCTTTTGATCATAAATCACACTGTGCAGTATATTAGAACTCATCAGTTCAGTACTGAACTGAACTAGAACTCATAGGAAGTTGTAAATTCTGAGTATACAGTAATTTTCAATGAATTATACTAAAGTATAAAATCATACAACTAAAAAGAAATATAGTGACATGTTCAGTTCAGTTTAGTCATTCAGTTGTGTCCAATTCTTTGCAACCCCATGGACTGCAGCACACCAGGCTTCCCTGTCTATCACCAACTCCCAGAGCTTGCTCAAACTCATGTCCATTGAGTTGGTGATGCCATCCAACCATCTCATCCTCTGTCGTCCCTTTCTCCTCTTGCCTTCAATCTTCTTAACAGTCAATAAAATATAATAAAGTTATTGGTAAATTGAGTTCCATACCACACATAAGACACATGCTGGCACTGTATTTCAATAAACACTGGGGACTAAAAATCAATTCACAGATAAACTAAATGTAGCAAAACTGATGTAGATAATCCAGGGGAGAAAATATCTCAGTAAACATTGGTACAAGTTAAAATAGTAAATTAAATACATTTACATGAATTCCTGCACAGGTAACAAAAGTACAATATGTGAAAATGAATCATTTAATTAAGTAACTGGTACAAAATATAAAGCAAAAAATGCTATTGAAGGAATTACAATACATTCTCAGACATACACTGAAGACAAATTTTTCAAGATATATCAGAATATTTCATTATTAGTATGCAGCCAAAAGAGAAAAAACATAGAATTCTATTGGAAATTTATGTTCAAGGAAGACCATACTATGTAACAAACATAAACAATAAAAATTTTAACTATCTTTAAAACCTAGAACACAATAATCTTCAAAACTATATATAATATCAATCATAAAGCTTGATAATCCATCATCTTTGTAGAAATTCTACACTTATTTTATTAGACTCAAAGCCATAACTATCTTTAAACTGTTGTTTTATAAGTACTGTTACTATGTTCATTTGAAGAATCTGTGCCTAATATTATAGTGATATCTCATTACTTTTGAGAGATGGATTATAGAGATAATAAATATAAATGTAGGAGAATAAATCAAAATCGAATTCTAGTGAGTGTTTGGTTTGTGGCTTGCTGTTTTTCACGAAAACAGTAATACAAATCTCTGTTAAAGAGTGTGCATTTCTTTCTTTGTTGGGATGCTTTCCATTGCTCTGCTCCACCTCTAGTGGTAACATTCTTATTGTTATTTTGGAACTAGTGGACTAATAGTCTTGAATAACCATTCTAGACTTGTCAGCTACATTTGCTCTTCCAATCATAATATGGACTTTTCATACTCAGGTAAACTTGCAATTTTGTTGTTGTTGAAAAAACTATGTCTGTATGCTGGAAGGTAAAATTTTCTTTGTAGTCAAATGCAGTCATATATATCCTGCTGCTGCTGCTGCTAAGTCACTTCAGTCGTGTCCGACTCTGTGCGACCCCATAGATGGCAGCCCACCAGGCTCCCCGTCCCTGGGATTCTCCAGGCAAGAACACTGGAGTGGATTGCCATTTCCTTCTCCAATGCACGAAAGTGAAAAGTGAAAGTGAAGTCACTCAGTCATGTCTGATTCCTAGCAACCCCATGGACTGCAGCCTACCAGGCTCCTCCGTCCATGGGATTTTCCAGGCAAGAGTACTGGAGTGGGGTGCCATCAGAACATACAAATTAGCTCCTATGTAAATTTTGGTTTATTCTCCTATATTTAGGTTTGTTATTTATTATCCCTAATCCATCTCTCAAAAGCAATGAGATATTACTAAAAATTAGGTTCAAGTTTATTGGTATAGATTCTTCAAATGAACACAGTATGAAGTAAGTTTGAAAGTCAATATTCTCCGGAGCAGTTTTAAAACAACTTCTTGAAACCTATGAATATTAAACATTATTATGCAATCAGGACATTGATGAGACTCAGCTTGAAACCATTTTTTGTACTTCAGTAACTGTCTATTCACTATGATTTAGGATAGGCTATCCTGAGGATTTTTAAGCTCTTGAATATTTGCTAATAAATTCTGAAGCTGTAGCATGTCCTAAGCATCAGGACTTCTTTGCTCTCAGTATCTTTGCAAACATGGCATTCTAGGGACACCCAGTGATTTATCAACTTTTGATGCAAGTTGAGTGTTATGAAATTGCCAGTTTATATAGTGCTAATTTTTATATGTGTATCAAAAATAGTAGATTAAGGGAATTCATGTATTTCATCTTCATGAAGTTTACATCACTTTGGTTCTCAACTTTCTTTTGCATTCCAGACACATAGAATCTAAAAAGACACAACATTTTTTCCCTAGAGATTATTTTCATAAGTATATAAAGTCAAGTTATAAAACAGTTCAGTAGCTTTGTGGGAGTATATGCATTCTTCTGGGGGTGGTGGAACATCATGCAAAAGTCAATGACTTCTCAATGCAAAAACATGGAATTAAATTCAAATTTTGTAAATGAAACCAAAATAAAAAAATAAATATTAGCAGTATGTTTCCAAAATAAAGCAGATACTATTTAGTTTAGTGCAACGGACTCTGACATAGCAACTTATAAATCATCTTTGGCCTTGAATTAATTATGAATATATGTTTTTTTAAAGTGAATATTTCTGACTCTCAATTGTATATAAAAGCAAACTGAATCAAATTTGCTTCTAAATTTTGCTTTGCTCAGGTATGGTGAGTTGGTGTTTGAGCATAAAAACTGAATAAGGCACTTCACGTTGAATTTGGGTCACTTCATTCCTGAGTTCTTAAGGTAATGGAGTCATTTTTGATAAAATTTGCACTAATGCCATGTAAGCAAAGGATGGATTTCCCATGCCTATTTTATTACTAAGGTCCAAGAAGCTGAAGAAACCCTTGGAAAAGGTCTGCAGGATTTCCAACTCTGCCAGCTGAGAAATTGATGATTATCAGTCTCAGCCTTATCCTGCAAAGCTCTTCCTTTGGCATCTTGGTAAAAACTTACTTATGGTTTTTCAGCCACAAGGCTTTAGATCAGATTTACCTTTTGCACATGACCAAAAACATTGGCCAAGCAAGCCAAGCAATGAATGAATATCTCCCTTCCAGATTGTTCTGAGTGGGTTTTTTTTTCTCTTTTTCTCTGAAATTTAATCATGTACATTGACTTGTCCCCTCAAATACCTATGAGTGTCCCTACAGTAGAAGAAAATTATAATCTTATTCCACTTTTGGACCAAATTTCTTTAAAAAATGGTGATTCAAGGGGCTGGCTCTGGTGAAGTTGACAACTTTCACAGCAGCAGCAAAGACTTCTTTCATTGGTATTGGCCAAGTCTTTAACACTTAAACAAGCCAATCTGCACAGCAATGCATTCCAGTGTCAAGGGATGCTTCTCCTTCACCAGAGCAACAAAACTAGATGTATGTCCATGCATCACAGCTGTTCTATTTTGCACAAAATATCAGAATTTTCTTTCAGTTGAAGTGTTTCTTGGCAAAGAAATGATGTTGACAGACCCTAGGATTTCTAAAAGGTGCTCACAAAGTTCTTAAAAGAGCTCATACAGATGTAGGTCGCTTTATCTGGCTGAGTGCTGAAGGAAAATAATTTTTTTCTACCATGATTGGATTCAAAACCAATGACATTAGAGGAAATGTCAGTGATTTTGTACTGAATAATACAATTTTACAGTGATAGACTTTTGATTTTAATTCCACAGATCAGCTCAACAATTGTGTGGTACAGTTTGTCAACACAGCCTCTTTAATCATGTGGGAGTGTTTTCTCAGTTGCTCAGTTGTGTCCAACTCTGCAACCCTATGGCCTGTACCCCACTAGGCTTCTCTGTCCATGGGATTTTCTAAGCAAGAATAGTGGAGTGAGTTGCCATTTCCTGCTCTAGGGGATCTTACCGACCCAGGGATCAAACCCACGTCTTCTTTGTCTCCTGCATTAGCTGCTGGATTCTTTATCACTGGAGCCACCTGGGAAACCCCTCTCTAATCACTTTTCTGTTTCTAGATGTGTGCTCAATCATCCAACTCTTTGTGACTCCATAGACTGTAGCCCACCAGGCTCCTCTGTCCATGGGATTCTCCAGGCCAGAATACTGGTGTGGGTTGCCATTTCCTCCTCCAGAGGATCTTCCCAATGCAGGGATCGATCCTGAGGCTTGAGTTCTTGAGATTCCTGCAATGGGAGACAAGATTCTTTACCACGGCACCACCTGGGAAGGCCTTCTCTAATCATGTTGTGTGGTTATTACCTGTTAGTGTGATCAGTAATCTTTAGGTTGCTTCAATAAAAGCTTTCAGTGATGGAGGAAAATGGATATTTTGGTAAAACAGCATCCTTTTAAAATTGAGCCTTTTTTTCATGATGAGGGCTTCCCTGGTAGCTCAGAGGTTAAAGTGTCTGCCTGGAATGCAGGAGACCCAAGTTCGATCCCTGGGTCAGGCAGATCCCCTGGAGAAGGAAATGGCAACCCACTCCAGTACTCTTGCCTGGAGAATCCCATGGACGGAGGAACCTGGTAGGCTACAGACCATAGGGTCACAAAGAGTCAGACACAACTGAGCGACTTGACAACATGACTTTCATGATGAAAATCTCCGGAGGTCGTGGAGGATCATTTCAGCTTCTTTGACGAAGTACCACTATTGGCAAAAACCCTGGTATGTAAGGCCACCGAAGTTTTATGTTTCATTAAGTGCTAAAACTAAACCAAAGGATATATAAACATCACTTTCCTTCCATCTCTCCTCCACCCCTGCCGGGGGCCAGTGTGAGGAATCCCACCAGTGACAAGGTCATGCAGCAGAGATTTGATGTGCAAGGTCGAGTCAGATCTCAGGTTTTCCCCCTGGTATTTCCTGAGCATGTACTCCAAAAAATAAGAATATGCCTGCCTACCTTTTTGTATTGTACTTTTCCACTCTCCTGACACACTCTGGAAAAAGTCATCTCAAGGCTTTAGTCTTCTGCATTTGAAAGGGTGTTTCAATCCAAAAACCCCTCTGATGGCTTTTTAGCCTGCCTGCAGGACTCGTACAGCTGCACATGTGATTGTTTGAGGCCTCCTGACTGCGGAAGGCACAGGAAGCTTAAAACATCCTAGGAATGTAGGGGCTTCCAAGGAGTCAAAATCATTAGAATAGGACTGATAAAAGGTTTCATTTGTTGAGCCAATACTTGCTGCCAAATTTTTATATCTTTTATTTTTAGATATAGGTGGTATATAGAAAAACAGGTAGTAGACCTGGTATTAGCAACATTAGATCTTTGAGTTAAGTACTTTCTTTGTTATAACCCACTGCACCTTTGTTCTACAGGAATGTAACTTTATTTAGTACTTTGAAGGTGATGCAGAGTAAAGAAAAAACACTTCTAGGGAAAAAGGAGTTTTCTGATTTGATAGACAATTATCCAGGAAGAGAGCCATAAAAATGTTAACAGGCCTCTTGGCCAGAAGATAATGTAAACCACCTGAGACCTTTTGTATACGGGAGGGTATGCAGAAAGAAAGCCTTGTCTCAATGAGGGTCAGGACTTCTGCCCCTGCATAACTCTGCATATTCCATTATTTCTTTATGTACAACTTGGGGTATATAAGCTGACTTTGAAAAATAGTTTTTGGAGTCTTGCACCGATGCTGGGCTTCCCCATTTCGTTCTTTTCTCCCCTTTTTCGGCTGAATTCCCATCTGGGGCGTGGAGGCTCGCCATGTCTACTTACTTGTCCCGGCTTCTAAGATCCATAAGAGAGAGAGCCCAAGGTGGGGCACTCTCTGATATTCATGTTATGCCCAAGGTCCCAATCCCCAGAAATGAGAGAACAAGACATCCACAGCAATGCAAACGCAAAAAGGGAATTTATTGCTAGCTCGAGCCAGGGCCCAAGTTTCATCCAACGCAGTGGAGTGGAACAAGGGCCCCGAGCCCTGAATCACAGCAGAATTTATAGGGTTAAGACAAAGGCAGGGAGTTGACAGGGGCGGATTGGTTGCAAGGGTTCCTTAGCATCTACTAATTGGCTAGATTTTCGCGCGTGCAGGCTTTCTCGGGGGGTGGTGGGGGGTGGTGGTGGTTTCGTCCTTGTCCTGATAAGCTTGGACCAGGCTACAGGGAGTATACTGATTGGTCGAGTCCTGGCGCCGGTGGATGATGATCTCAGCTCCTCCTTGGCAATAACTCAGCCCCTCTGTAAAGGAGACTTAGGCCTACCTTGGCCCCCTGAAGCCTGTCATGGCTCCTGCTTAGTCCTAACATTCCCCCCTGTCTTTTTATCCTTGAGAGGAATCTTCCTCTCCATTTTGAGACATTGCCTGATATTGTTGCCTCAGTGCCATTACCTGAACAGTACTGATTTGTTCTCTTACAAAGGTTATCAATTTATTTAAAATAAATGGGCCAAAAGTTAGAATGAGTAGGAGTATAATGAGTGGTCCAAGCAGGGTAGAAATCAGTGTCATTAGCCAAGGAGATTGATGGGACCAGGACTCAAACCACTGCTGGGCTTCTTGCTCTCTCTTCTGCTGTGCTAATCTTTTTCTCACTTTTGCCATAGACTTTCTCTCCACCCCAGTGTGGTCTACATAAAAGCAACATTCTTCTCCCAAAGTCACACATAATCCTTTTTGGTGTAGGGAGATCAAGTCTAGGCCCCTTCTGTTTTGCAAAACCATTTCTGACAGTGAAGTTAGGGATTCTTCAAGGTGGCTGATTGACTGTTCTATACGGGTAATGTCTTTATCTATTGCCGCTCGTAGGGAAGTGAATCCCTGATTTTGCATAGTCAGGGATGTTATTCTTGTCCCTGCCCCGGCAGTCCCAAGACCAAACATGTTCGCTAGCGTGATGGTTGTGATAGGCTCTCTCTTAACTCTGCTTTTCCCTAACTGATCTATAGTCTCCTTGGCCCAATAGTCATACATAACTTTTTCAGGGTGATAGAAGATTTGGGGCATCACAGTCACTAATACACAAAACTCTCTATTCAGGTTAAAACCCAATGCATATAGACATGGAGTCAGCCCGGTGTGTGAGCAGACCCACCATCCCCCTGCCTCGGGCACAATCCATTTTATTTGGTTCAGTTCTGTGAGATTGACTGTTCAGGTGCACAAGGGAGTCTTTTCAAGTGGAACTTTACCTAAGCAAAATCCTCTTCCCCAAACTTCTTTCATAGTGAGACCGACCCTATGTTTTCTCCAATGACATTGAAGTGGACCTGAGCTGGTGGACAGATTGTAAGAAACATCTAAGCCTATTGCTTCATAAAAGGGAGGGTAAAGAGTGTAGCAGAGCCAACAAAATTGAGTTGCTCTGGGGTTAGAATGGTTTAGAGCTTTAAAGGCTGCTTTAGCTAGATCCCATAACGGGTCCAACGTTTCTAGGTTGGAGGTGGAGGACAAGGGGTGGAGGGCCTCCACTATATTAGGCTGGCCTCCTGGTCGAGAAATGGAGGGTGTAGGGCTCAGAATTGTAGCCCTCTGAGTTGGATCTGCCTTAAACACCCTTTGTGGGCCCGGATTTTCGATCTGATTGGGGCCTACACTTTGGATTTGGATAGGTTCTATGATCTGACTTACAATCAAGATTCCCCCAGGTTTTACATTGAACCCATCGGCCTGTAGCTGGAAGCCCCAAGATAATCCAGACACCCAAGACTTTTCCTGCATAGCCAACTTCTGGTTAAACGTTAATTTTACCTGAGCAATCTCATCTTTAGGTATCTCATCTTCCTGATCATAGAATTCATAGGATTCATCTCTTGACACAGACTGAGTGAAGGAGAAGTTGACTAAATCTCGGTTGCTAGTTTTCCATCTCCTTACCCCATCACTTGAAGTCACACAGCTCCGTGACCTACAGAAATAATGTTGTATACCCCCACAAGTTTCCTCGTCACTTTTATGACCAGGACATGCCCCCAAACCTCTAGATCGGACCAAAAGCACTGACTAAGGGGTGTCCACTAAGTCCCTGAAGTCAAAATATAAGTCAGGCCACCAGGTGGTGTTCGGAGGATGTGTCTTGGTGGTCGTATTGAGTACCTCTCATGTCAGCCCATTTTGAAGTCTCCAGGTGATCTTGACAGGTTGATGTGGGTCAGTCCTGGCAGTCCCGGGGTCGAGGAGGACAGCCATCATCAGGAGAGTCAGAGTGATCCATCCAAGATCTGCTGTCAGACGAGCTTCAATTTTAAGGGATTGGAAGGATGCAGTGTTGACTTCCATTCTTTTTGAGCCCTCTCTTGTTCTTCTGGAGTGGCCTGTTGCACATGGTTGCAATGTACCCAGGGTCCAATTCCGTCTACCTTGAGGGCAGTAGGGGTGGTAAGAAGAACAACATAAGGGCCCTTCCATCTTGGTTCTAAGGTCCTTGACTGGTGTCTTTTAACCCAAACCCAATCTCCCAGGCCTATACTATGAGACGGGATTGTTCCTTCATTTTGGCCCTCATGAATTTCCCATACCAATGACCAGAAACGTTTATGCACCTTACTCAAAGCTAGCATCTCCTGTTGGAAAGCACGTAGCGAGAGAGGTGGTTTGGTTTCTCCCTCAAATGCTGGACAAACGGGGGGTGGACTTCTATATACAATTTCAAAGGGAGTCAAACCCAGTTTATAGGGGGTGTTTTGTGCCTGAAAAAGCGCGAAGGGAAGGAGGGTCACCCAGTCCCCGCCAGTCTCTATTGCCAGTTTTGTTAAAGTTTCTTTTACGGTCCAATTCATTCTTTCTACCGGTCCTGAGCTCTGGGGACTGTATTCGCAATGTAACTTCCATTTGGTCCCCAGGGCTGAGGCCATTCCCTGAACAATTTTACTCACAAATGCAGGTCCATTATCAGAGCCGATAGATGCCGGCAGCCCAAACCTAGGTATGATCTCTTCTAGGAGCTTCTTAGCTACTACTATTGCTGTCTCCTTCTTAGTAGGGTAAGCTTCTACCCACCCAGAAAACGTATCAACCAAAACTAACAGGTAACGGTACCCATACTTGCCTGGCCTTACCTCAGTGAAATCTATTTCCCAATGATGTCCTGGCCTTTCCCCCCGATATCTTACACGTGTGTGCTGTCCTTTTCCCAGTCTCGTCATCTGACAGGCCTTGCAGGTGCGGACTATATCCTGGATGGTTTTTTTCTGTTGGGGAAACCACAACTGCGCTGTTTGTAGGAGTGTCAAAGTCTTTCTCTCTCCCAAATGGGTAGTTTGATATAAATGGGTACAGAGATGCCTGCCCAGGTCAGCAGGAAGCAACAAGTTGTCATCTTGGTCCCGATACCATCTGTTTTTACCAGCAGGACGGGTGGTATTATCTTGCACCCAGCTCAAATCAGAGCAGGAGTATATGGGGCTTGGGGGAAGTGTTCCCATCCCCGGCGGTGGCAATCCCACAGTCAGTATATGGGCCTCGTGGTCTCCAGCAGCTGCCTCATGGGCTGCTGCATCAGCAGCATGGTTGCCTCGGGCCCTGGCACCCTCTCCTTTCTGGTGTCCCGGGACATGCACTATGGACACTGCCCAGGGCAAGTGGACCGCTGCCAAGAGTCTGCGAATCTCAGGCACGTTTTTAATCTCTTTTCCCTGCGCCATCAAGAATCCCCGCTTTTTATAAATGGGGCCTTGAATGTGCACAGTGCCGAATGCATATCGGCTGTCAGTGTAAATAGTGATTCTTTTTCCTTTTGCCCTCTCTAGTGCTTGTATCATAGCTATCAGTTCTGCTTTTTGGGCTGATGTTCCAGGGGGCAAGGCCTCAGCCCAGATGATCCTTCCAGTGTCATCTACTATGGCTGCCCCCGCTTTTCTCTGTCCATCCTTTATATAACTGCTCCCGTCCGTGAACCATACCAGCTCACTGTTTTCTAATAGCAAGTCACTGAGGTCTTTTCGTATGGAGGTTACCTCAGCTAACACTTCAACACAGTCATGGAGGGGGCCATCCTCCTCCAGGATGGGTAGCAAAGTGGCAGAGTTCAGAAAACAAGGTGTTTGAAAGTGTATCCGGGGAGCATCCAGCAGCAGGGCCTGGTAATGCATTAAGCGAGCGTTAGAAATCCACTTACCAGGTGGCTGTTTGAGGATTCCCTCTATGGCATGAGGAGTGTAGACCAGGAGACGCTGTCCATAAGTCAGCTTGTCAGCATCATGGACAAGGAGAGCAGTGGCCATGATGATACAGAGACAGGGTGGCCATCCCGCAGCTACTGGATCCAGTCGTTTAGAGAGATATGCCACAGGCTGTCTCCACGGTCCCCATTGCTGCGTCAGGACTCCCTTCCCTACTCCCTGCTTTTCATCCACAAACAGTTGAAATGGCTTAGCCAGGTCCGGAAGAGCAAGGGCTGGGGATTCCAGTAACATCTGTCGAAGTTCCTGAAATGCCCGCCCATTGGCTCAGTCCAAGTCCAGTCTCTATTTTCTCTGCTCCCTTCATATAGAGGTTGGGCCTTTTCAGCAAACCCCATAATCCATAGCCTGCAGTACGTAACCGTCCCTAAAAACTCCCTCACCTGCCGGGGAGTTGTTGGCTCGGGGATCCGTAGAATAGTCTCTTTAATAGCCTGAGTCAACCATCTTTGTCCCTGTTTTATTTTATATCCCAAATAAATGACTTCCTGTCTAGCAATTTGGGCCTTCTTCGCACTTGCCTGGTACCCCAATGTCCCCAAAGTCTGGAGGAGATCGCCTGTGGCCTTTAGGCATACCTTCTTAGTCGTAGCGGCCAGCATTAGGTCATCTACATACTGCAACAGAATGACTTCGGGGTGGCTGGTTCGATATTCACAGAGATCTTCGCCTAGAGCCTCATTGAACAACGTCGGCGAGTTTTTGAACCCCTGTGGGAGGCGAGTGCAGGTCAGCTGCCCCACAGTTTGGCCGTTCTTGTCAGCCCATTCAAATGCGAAGATTTCCTGGCTCTGGGGGGGCCAAAGGCAAGCTGAAAAAGGCATCTTTCAAGTCTAAAATTGTATACCAGACAGTCTGGTGGCAAGCTGCTCAGGAGGGTGTATGGGTTAGGGACAGTGGGATGAATGTCACTCGCCCGTTTGTTGACTTCATAAAGATCTTGGACTGGCCTAAAGTCTGTTCCCCCGGGCTTTTTCACAGGCAACAGGGGAGTATTCCATGGGGACTGGCACTTTTTGAGAATTCCTGCCTTTAGGAGGTGCTGGATGTGTGGCATAATTCCTTGCCGGGCCTCCTGGCTCATGGGATACTGTTTCACCCTCACAGGAATAGCATTTGCTTTTAATTCAACAACAATGGGAGGTCTTTGTTTAGCCAGTCCTATTCCCGCTATCTCTGCCCAGGCCAAAGGGTATTTCTGAAGCCACTGTTGCATAGCAGGATCCACCGCTGCAGGGGGGTTTGGTGAATATAGTTTGCATTCATCTCTCAGTGCCAGGGATAAAACATGGATTGGTTGTCCAAGCCCGTCTGTGACTGATATCCCCCCAGAGTCAAAGTGAGTTTGCTCATTGACTTTAGCCAATAGGTCTCTTCCTAATAAAGGGGCTGGACATTCCGGGATCACCAGAAATGAGTGGGACACCCGTTGGGCTCCCAAGTCCACTTTTCGTTTAGTAGTCCAGTAATATCTCTTTGTCCCGGTGGCTCCCTGGACCAAGCTAGTCTTTTTGGACATCGGCCCAAATTTTTGGTTGAGAACTGAGTATTGGGCTCCCGTATCCACCATGAAGCCGACCGGTTTCCCCTCCACATTAATAGTTACCCAGGACTCGGGGAGAGGTGCCGGGCCCTGACCCCCCTAATCACTATCTTCCCCTGCATATAAGACGTGGGTCCCCGAGGAAGAGTCTTCCTTTCTTACAGTCTTTTTCTTCAGATCTCTCTTGGGGCACTCATTTTTTCAGTGTCCCTGCTCTTTGCAGTAAGCGCATTGGTCTCTCTTTAGGGCAGGTCTAGCTGGTTTTTCCTTTCCTCCTGACTGGGTGTCTTTAGTTCTCGGGGCTTCGGGCCCTTTTCTCATCCCCGCAAAAAGGATCTGAGCCAGCTCTTTCTGATTTCTCCGGTTTTCTTCAGCCCTATATTCCCTTTCCTTCCGTCTAATCCGCTCCTCATAGTCTCTTTCTTCCCGTCTAATCCGGTCCTCCCTCTCCTCAGGGGTCTCTCTGTTATTAAACACTTTCTCAGCTGCCCTTACCAGATCCTGTATTGACAGTTCCCCCAGCCCTTCTATCTTCTGTAACTTTCTCCTGATATCTGGAGCTGCCTGATTCACGCGAAAGCTAACAGAACTGCTGCGCGTGACTCATCAGCCTGGGGGTCCATGGGCGTATACTGCCTAAAGGCTTCCATTAACCTCTCTAAGAAGGCTGCTGGGCTCTCGTTTGGACCCTGTCTTATCAGATTCACCTTAGATAAATTTGTCAGTTTCCTGGCGGCTGCCCGGAGGCCGGCCATTAGAGTCTGGCGATAGACCCGAAGACGCTCCCTACCGTCCGCACGCTCAAAGTCCCAGTTCAGCCGCATAGAAGGGAACACGTCCTCCACTGGGTGGGGCTGCATGGTTGGTCTCCCATCCTCTGCGGTAACGTGTTTCCGTGCTTCCGACAGAATTCACTCCCGTTCCTCTGTGGTGAAAAGCACCTGTAACAGCTGCTGACAATCATCCCAAGTGGGATTGTGAGTAAACAGGATAGTGTCTAAAAGATCAATAAGGCCTTGGGGCTTTTCAGAAAAAGAGGGGTTTTGAGCTTTCCAGTTATATAAGTCACTGGTAGAGAACGGCCAATATTGATAATTCCATTCCCCGTCAGGATTGGCCGGCCCCACCCGAACAGGAAGCGCTCGAACGGTAGACGAAGGGGCCTCTCGGCTCCCGTAGTCAGACGAGTCTCCGCCCCCTCGGGTCCTTCTGCGAGTTCCCTGGGCTGGCCCCCCCTCCTGCTGCGGAGCCGAGGGTTCTGAGTTCCCCCTTTGTTCTCTGGACAACACCTGAGGTACCTGCGGGAGCAAGGGTGGCGGGATATACGGGGCAGGTGAGATTTCAGTGTCTAAATCAATCAGACTAGGATAGAGAGGACTCCTGGAGTATCAGTTTCTTCCGGCTCTCCCGTGCCTCCCGGTTTTCTTCCTTAGAGGTCTCCATGACCAGGACCTGTGGAACAGAAGCACTGGGGGGGTTGTGAATAAAGGGTTTCAGCCAGACAGGAGGGTCTTCTACTAGATTTTCCCAGACCAGCATGTAAGGAGCTTGGTCCAGATGGCCCCGAGGGTCAGGAGCCATTATCCTTTCTTTAACAGCCTGGATGACCGGCAGTCCGAAAGTTCCCTCTGGCGGCCAGCCGACCTGAAATGTCAGCCACTCTGATGAGCACAGGGTTTTCAGCTTGCTCTTCTTTACTAGCAGGGATAGATTCTGAGCCTTGGACTTAAAATCGGAAAAATGGTCAGTCATTACAGATAGCGGTGTAGAATAACTTTGACCCATGACGGCAACACCCACAATAAACACAAAAAAGCACAGCGCCGGCACACAAAGACAAACGACAGACAGTAGACGAACAAATATCGGCCGAAAACACTGAACTAGGTTTATTCCGGGTTGCTGTTGTCCTGTTCCCCAAAGTTACCTTACCAAAGGGCGTCCACTGCCCACCAGACTCAGGATCGGGAGAAACGTTTCCCCCCGTTCCTTTACAGAACAGCTCACAGAACCAGCTTCCTTCCAGCTTGAATGCTGGGCCCCGGACTTATGCTGGCTGGGTGACTCTTTCGCCCCCTGACCTGATGCTGGCATCCAGATATACTTCTTCCTAGTGAGGCTTCCCTTATGCCTGGAAAGTGTTGTTCTTCTCAGACAGGGGATCCCGGACGAGCTCCCAAATGTTATGCCCAAGGTCCCAATCCCCAGAACTGAGAGAACAAGACATCCACAGCAATGCAAACGCAAAAAGAGAATTTATTGCTAGCTCGAGCCAGGGCCCAAGTTTCATCCAACGCAGTGGAGTGGAACAAGGGCCCCGAGCCCTGAATCACAGCAGTATTTATAGGGTTAAGACAAAGACAGGGAGTTGACAGGGGTGGATTGGTTGCAAGGGTTCCTTAACATCTACTAATTGGCTAGATTTTCGCACACGCGGGCTTTCTCGGGGGGTTTTTCGTCCTTGTCCTGATAAGCTTGGACCAGGCTACAGGGAGTATACTGATTGGTTGAGTCCTGGCGCCGGTGGATGATGATCTTAGCTCCTCCTTGGCAATAACTCAGCCCCTCTGTAAAGGAGACTTAGGCCTACCTTGGCCCCCTGAAGCCTGTCATGGCTCATGTTTGGTCCTAACAATTCAAACGGTGGCCTAACGTAGATGGTGCAAGTTCCTTGTCTGGAACTTTATTGGCTTTCCATGTATACCAAATTATTCAGCCTCTTTTTCTTCACCTAAATTTCCTACTACACTATTTCTTCCTAATCTAATCTTATATTAATAAATAAATAAGTCTTTCCTCACCTATCCGTCTCCCCTTTGAATCACCCTGGATACATCGGGGCTGGACCCTGGCACACCCCCTTCATCTTTCCATTCTTCTTTCCTTATTTCCTATTTTTAATTAGGTCTAATTGTTTTCATCATAAGTATAATAATGGTAACTAGTATTTTGTGTGTTCTTAGTTACCCTTGGTTAGGTATTATTATCACTACCATTTTACTGATGAGGAAAACAAAGTATAGAGATTAAATAGCTTGTGGAAATTATGCAGTTAGCAAGTAATCAAGCCAGTATTCCATCCAGGTTGTCTGGCTCCTAAACTGAGCTGCTAACATTTCTGCAAAATCATTATTATCTTGTCATGTATAATAGCATCCTCAGTTACCCTGTGTGTTTGGAATAAACATTATGGTAGTAGAGCAATTTACTTTAAAAGAGTTTTTATAACAAACAAGTTTTAAAGTAACAGGTGGGGGAAGGTATTTTTCTTTTCTTGTGTGGGAATCGCTATGGATTGCAGATTAGAATTTTAATGCCATAGAATTTTTCTTTCAGAATATTATCTTATTAATTAGCCTATCCTAAGGTACAAGATTTTCTTGCCTGGAAAATCCCATGGATGGAGGAGCCTGGTAGGCTGCAGTCCATGGGGTCGCTGAGGGTCAGATATGACTGATCAACTTCACTCTCACTTTTCACTTTCATGCATTGGAGAAGGAAATGGCAAGCCACTCCAGTGTTCTTGCCTGGAGAATCCCAGGGACAGGGGAGCCTGGTGGGCTGCCATCTATGGGGTCGCACAGAGTCGGACATGACTGAAGTGACTTAGCAGCAGCAGCAAGGTACTGGAACCATGCAATGTTTTGAGATATGGCTGTGGACTTTCAAAAATCATGGTTAATTAGCAATACATTTCCACTGTTTGCAATAGATATTTTGTGATATTGCCTTTCTGACACTCTGTGATTCTCCTTCAAATGTTTTCATTTATTTTTTTAAAAAAAGGCAATCCTAGGGAATTCCAGTGGTCAGGACTCTGTGCTTTAAGAACAGGAGTTCAGTCCCTGATCTGGGAAACTAAGCTTTTGTGAGCTGAACAATCAGGAGAAAAAAAACAGTCCTAGTATTCCTAAAGAGAATTCAGATGTCTTTATCCTAGAGTGAAACAGTGTGTGAGCCTGTCTGATAAGCATTAGTGCATACGGCTTTCTCTGCTTCTATCTGTCCAGTAAGAAATGCCAGGGTATTCTCACAGCCTTGTTACATTTTTGTCATAGATCCCACAACTGATCTGATACAATCTGGAATAGAATCCAGTAAATAAGTACTGGTTCATGGAAATGTTTTTGTTTTATTATAACGATGACAACATACATTCATTCTTTATCATCTGAGCCACCAGGGAAGCCCATTTTAAATAAATGGCTTCATAAATAAATTATGTCTACATTTTTAAAGAGGCCTAAATATCTCCTGCCTCTTCTAACTTTCTAAGGTTAGGCAATCCCAAAGTTGATAATGTGTTTCATCCAGTTTGTCCTTCATGAGTTTCATCCAGAACTTTATTTTAAAAAAATATTTTGTCATTCTCTTTATCAGGGTGCTTTCATTTAGCAACTACATTTTCATAGACTTTGGCCATTAAACCAGAAAAAATAAAATGTCCAAAACTAAAGTGTTGATTTTTGTCAGACTCTTGCTCCCACTGTGGTCTCGCCCATCTCAGTTGATGGCGGTTGAATCTTATCTGACACAATTTACATCTAATTCGTTAGTTAATTCTGCTGCCTCCCTGCTTCAAGCTGTATCCAGAATTCCACCACTTCTATCTTCCCCACAGCCGCCTTGAACCACGTCACCAAAATATCTTGCTTGATTTAAGTTTCAGTTCAGTTCAGTTCAGTCGCTCAGTCGTGTCCAACTCTTTGTGACCCCATGAATCGCAGCACGCCAAGCCTCCCTGTCCATCACCAACTCCCGGAGTTCACTCAGACTCATGTCCATCGAGTCCGTGATGCCATCCAGACCTCATCCTCTGTCGGCCCCTTCTCCTTCTGCCCCCAATCCCTCCCAGCATCAGAGTCTTTTCCAATGAGTCAACTCCTCATGAGGTGGCCAAAGTACTGGAGTTTCAGCTTTAGCATCATTCCTTCCAAAGAAATCCCAGGGTTGATCTCCTTCAGAATGGACTGGTTGAATCTCCTTGCAGTCCAAGGGACTCTCAAGAGGTAAACTCTTAAATCATGTTCCTGCTTCCACTGTTATCACCTTAGTCTCTTCACCCATTAACAGGATTATACTTTTTTTTTTTTTAACATAAACCATATCATATCATTCTTTTGCTCAAAAGCCCCAGTGTCTTCAGGCACACTTTAGTATAAAATCCAACATTCTTAGCAAGGAGTCATATATGTTCTTGCCCCTGGTTACTTTTTTTTAAATTAAGTTTCCACTGGGACATTACCGTGTAACAAACAAACTTCAAAATTTCCCAAATTGTAGCTCAACAGTTTCTGTGGGTTTTTCTCCTTCACAGATAAGCAGGACTGCTGAGGCAGTTCTATTGCAGACTATGGGGTAGATTTGGCTCTGATCTAAATGTCCCTCATTCAGAGATCAGTGACTCTCCAGGGCCTGAACATTTTATGGCAGATGTAAGGAGAATTGGAAGCCAAAGCAAACCTTGAAAGCCTTTTAAATCTTCTGCTTAATTCTTGCTGGCTAATGTTCTATGACTTCACCTCTTAACACTTCTTTTCTCCTTTTAGTTGCCTTAATTAATTGTTTTAATTAATGTACCTATACAGTAAGTTCTTAAAATCAAATAGTGGTTCCTCCTACTTTAATCATTTTCAAAATGTTTGGGCTGTTTTAGTTCTTTTGTCTTTTAATATATGCATTAATATAAATTTTTGATAAAAATTGCATTGAGTACATCAATAAGTTAGGAGAGAAATGACATTTTTATTTTGTATTATTGTGTTATGTACTAAGGTATCCATTCCATGACAAAATTCTCTGATTTCTCTCTTCAGGATTTTGTAATTTTTGGCATACAGATTCTATTTGCATTTGGTAGATTTATATCTAAGTATTATTTCTTTGAAGTGACTGTAAATGATATTGTTTCCAGGTTTCAATTACTTAGGAGCTTGTTAAAATTTTAGGATTTAAATATAATCATGAAGGACTTTAGTCATTTTCTAGGTATGAGGAGATACAAAAATTGAGTTCATATAATCAGCTCCTGAAAATATTTAACTATCTGAAGACATATCCTGTCAGTTTTCTCTGGAGCACAGAGTGCCTCATTTCTGCTCTCCACCCTGGACTCCTTTCAGGGGGTGTTGAAAATCAGTAGCTGCAGCAGCACATGATTTAATCCTTGTAAAGGTAGATGGCAAGTGATGATTTATAGTTGACAGGTAGAAAGAGGAAAGATTTATTTTTTCTTTTCTTAGTTCTTTAGCAGCAAGCAAGGATGTTTTAAACACATTATCTCACACACACGTATTATTCATGTTAGCCATTTATGAACTTATAGAATGGTCCATCCACCTTAGCAATGAAATATGAGTTTTATAATCCAAGAAAGGCTCCATTTCTCAGCATAAAGAGGGGTTCAAGGAACACATAGCAAAAGTAAAACAGGCCGTGTGGTTCCTTCATACGCTTCTGTTTTGAATGTATGCATGTGCATGCTCAGTCATGTCTGACTCTCTTGCGACCCCAAGGACTGCAGCCCACCGGACTCCTCTGTCCATGGGATTTTCCAGGCAAGAATATTGGAGTGGGTTGCCATTTCCTCCTCCAGGGGATCTTCCCAATCCAAGGATTGAAGCCACATCTCTTGTTTCGTACATTGTCAGGTGAATTCTTTACCACTGAGCCACTTGGGGAACGTTCTGTACAGAAAGCTATGTTCTTATCTACTTTAGCCCCTTCTTGTTACACTAGTGAGTGTGCAGTGTGGCACTGGCAACAACCCTAACTTTCCCTGTTGTCTTAAGCAATGCTATGGCCTGAGTCCACCTTTATTTATGTGTTAGCTAGCAATTACAACTAAAGTTAATTGGACTGACTAAGGGACTAGACTGACACCCTCACCCCCTCAACTATGATTATAAATGGGACTTCTTTTTTCTTTTTTTAAATTAAAGTATAATTGATTTATTAATAATATATTGGTTTCGGTATATGACTAGTGATTCAATATTTTTATAGGTTGTACTTCATTTAAATTTATTACACAATAATTACTGTATTTCTTTGTGCTTTACAATATATTCTTGTTGCTTAGTTACTGTAACCACAGTGATGCCATACTCCTGTCTTGCCTCTCCTGCCTTACCTCTCTGCACTGGTAACCATCAGTGTCTTCTCTATACCTGTGAGTCTGTTTCTATTTTATTATATACATTCATTTGATCTTACTCCTTATGTCATCTTACTTTAGGGCATTTGCATGACACTGTGATTCATAAGAAATACATATTAGGGTTTTTTTTTTTTTTTTTTTTTTGTCATTTCTGGCACAAAGCCTCTAAAACCTTTGGAATTTTTAAAATAAAGACAGCAAAGTATCTTTTGTTATGTTAATGAGGTAACTTTCAGGAAAACATCTGAAAATGAGGGCTGGTTGATAGTGGAGCCAAACAGGTCTTTAGAGGGTTGGAACTTTCAGTCCTATCCCACAGCCTCTGGGAGGGAGAGGAGGGGGTCTGGAGGTTGAATCAGTCACCAAAGGACAATTATTGACTCAAATCTTACCTGAGTATTGAAGCCCTCATAAAACCCAAAAGAACGCATTTCAGTGACCTTCGCAACTGGTGAAAACATGGAAGTGTGGCAGAGTGGTACACTTGGAGGGGATGTGGAAGTTTAGTGCTTCTTCTCTGTATGTTGCCCTGGGATTCTCTTCAACCTACTTGTTCCTGAATTTTATCCTTTTATAGTGAACTTGTGGTCTAGTCAGTAACATGTTTCTCTGAGTTCTATGAGCCATTCCAGCAACTATTTGAACCCAACGAGGGAATCATGGGAACCTCTAATGTATAGCTAGTTTGTCAGAAGTATAGGTAACAGCCTGGACATGTGACCGGTTTCTGAAATTCAAGGAAGAAGTTCATTGGAACCTACCATCTATAGCTTGTCAGTCAGATACAGTGATAACTTGGGCTTCTGATTGCTGTCTGAAGAGGGGAGGGTCTTGTAGGACTCAATCTTTAATGTGTAAGATCTGGTGCTATCTCCAGGCAGATAAGATCAAAATTGAGTTAAATTGTAGGACACCCAGATGTATCAGAGCATTGCTTGCTTGATGTTCTGGTGGGAAAAGCCCCACCTCCACACACTTGAATTGATGGCCAGAACCTTTTTAACCTGCCTTTGCATTATCCTTCTTTGTTGGGACCTAGTGGCTGAATACTGGCAACTTAATAAGGACCAACACCTCATGTATACATTTTCATCCTGGCTGAGATGGACATCTCCATTAACTTGATGGTTAACCACTGCCTCCTTCTTGAAACTTGACTCTTCTTGTTTCCATGATGCTGCATTCTCATGGTATGCCACTCACCAGTAGGAGCATTTTTTTTTTAACATGTTTCTTTCCTTAAACATTGGTGATTCTTGGGGTTGGGGAGTGTTACTCATGTCTCCAACGTGGCTTCTGAACCAATGGAGAAGTAGACACAGGATGCAGATAGAGATCAACATACTAGTTGTACTACAGTAACACTGAATTGAAGAGTGCAACCTGGACCACAAATGGATGACTCAGTTTTTTGACAGAATTGGGTGGGCTTTTTCACCCAGTTGCAAGCAGTGAAGCAGGAAACCCTTAGGCCTCTCCACTCAGGGCAGAGCCTGCTTCAGTAGCTTCCTGCAGTACAAATAAGAAAATGAACCCACAAGGTAGGTCAACCAGTCTGAAGTTGAAGGGCCACACTTGTGCAAACACATTTTTCTGTTCTACCAATCTAATAATCACTCTTCTTTCCTTAAAGGCCTGGGTGTTTGAAAATATGTTTTTTACTTTGTAGGCTATCCAGACTGATATGCAGATATCCTCCCAATATCTGATTAATTCTCCTCCTTGTTGCACAAATAATAAGTCATCAGTTCTTCATATGTTATTAATGATGGTGACTGCCCTAGCCCTAACTCCTCATGTCTACACCTAAGCCTTGATTACTGTTCCCTTAGTTCTTGTGTGCTTATTTAGTTCCCATTCCAGATTTTAGAGGGAAAAAAATTTTTTAAAAAAGATTACAAATACTCATTCTTTAGGAATTCTTTTAGGCTTAGAAAAAAGATACATTTTGAGAATATTTCTTAAACTTAGAAGGCATTCTCTAAAGTTGTACATATACTTAGAGGTGTCATCATGATGCTTTCTTATAAAATTGTGCTGTATTTTCCTTGTGATCTTTGTGCTATGATTTTGAATAGAAATAGAATCTCTCCTTGCCTCAGAATACTGGTGTTGATGAGGCCTTATATTTTACATGAGTCTGAAGATTGATTCAAGAGTAATATTCTGAAATCTGGAAAGATTTGTGACTCAGAGGGCGATAAAACATCTAAGATATCTTTTAGTATTCCCAAATGAGTCTCAGCTGAGTTGAGGAAAGAATTATGAATGGTCTGTTTCTCCAAGAGTAAGAAACTGCATTACATTTTAACCTCTTTGATTATAAGGCTTAAAAAAAAAACACCTCAAACCTGAGCACATCCATGTGTATATAGGACTTGAGTTATTTCTTCCATGAGGACTTCCCTGATGGCTCAGACGGTAAGGAATCTGCCTGCAATATGGGAAACCTGGGTTGGATCCCTGGGTCGGGAAGATCCCATGAAGGAGGAAATGGCAACCCACTCCAGTATTCTTGCCTGGAAAATCCCACGGACAGAGGAGCCTGGTGGGCTACATGAGGTCGCAAAAAGTTGGACATAACTGAGCAACTAACACTTAGTCTAACACTAGTGGCAATGCCCTTTCCAGTGTGAGATGATTCTCTTGACATTCATGAAAGTAGAGACCTGCTTTGACTTGGACAAAAAGGAAGAGACAACAGGGAGTTCAGACCTAGAAGGCAGGAAATTACTTACTGTATTAATCAACATTTGATAAGCACCTCCTGTGTGCAAAGACTGATTCAAGCACTGTGGAGAATAAAAGACATTTTTTAGTTCACATTATCATTTTGTTGTCATATGCTTATTTTCTGATTAAATCTTTAACATAACAGAGTAATTCTTGTGCTTCAGTCTATTAGTCTGTCTAGTAATATTTTCAGATTTGGGTTAATATTTCTAACTCTTAGGACATGTATGTCATCTACCCAATCTACAACACCACTCAACTTGTAGTACTCAGGATTTCCCCCTTCTAGATTCATACATGGTTTCTAGATGAGCCATACGAACAGATAACCAACCTGAGTGTCTCTTTTTCCAATCTTGGGCAAAGAATATCCACAACCCTGGGGAGCGAGGATCCCCACAGGGTCCTGCTTGGTTTTACTTCCTATTCTTTTTTTTTTACTTTATTTTACTTTACAATACTGTATTGGTTTTTGCCATACATTGACATGAATCCACCACGGGTGTACATGAGTTCCCAATCCTGAACCCCCCTCCCACCTCCCTCCCCATACCATCTCTCTGGGTCATCCCAGTGCACCAGCCCCAAACATCCTGTATCCTGCATTGAACCTAGACTGGCGATTCATTTCTTACGTGATAGTATACGTGTTTCAATGCCATTCTCCCAAATCATCCCACCCTCTCCCTCTCCCACAGAGTCCAAAAGTCAGTTCTATACATCTGTGTCTCTTTTGCTGTCTTGCATACAGGGTTATCGTTGCCATCTTTCTAAATTCCATATATATGTGTTAGTATACTGTATTGGTGTTTTTCTTTCTGGCTTACTTCACTCTGTATAATCAGCTCCAGTTTCATCCACCTCATTAGAACTGATTCAAATGTAATCTTTTTAATGGCTGAGTAATACTCCATTGTGTATATGTACCACTGCTTTCTTATCCATTCATCTGCTGATGGACATCTAGGTTGCTTCCATGTCCTAGCTATCATAAACAGTGCTGTGATGAACATTGGAGTACACGTGTCTCTTTCAATTCTGGTTTCCTCAGTGTGTATGCCCAGCAGTGGGATTGCTGGGTCATAAGGCAGTTCCATTTCCAGTTTTTTAAAGAATCTCCACACTGTTCTCCATAGTGGCTGTACTAGTTTGCATTCCCACCAACAGTGTAAGAGGGTTCCCTTTTCTCCACACCCTTTCCAGCATTTATTGCTTGTAGACTTTTGGATCACAGCCACTCTGACTGGTGTGAAATGGTACCTCATTGTGGTCTTGATTTGCATTTCTCTGATAATGAGTGATGCTGAGCATCTTTTCATGTGTTTGTTAGCCATCTGTATGTCTTCTTTGGAGAAATGTCTATTTAGTTCTTTTGACCATTTTTTGATTGGGTCGTTTATTTTCCTGGAATTGAGCTGCATGAGTTGTTTATATATTTTTGAGATTAGTTGTTTATCAGTTGCTTCATTTGCTATTATTTTCTCCCATTCAGAAGGCTGTCTTTTCACCTTGCTTATATTTTCCTTTGTTGTGCAGAAGCTTTTAATTTTAATTAGATCCCATTTGTTTATTTTTGCTTTTATTTCCAATATTCTGGGAGGTGGGTCATAGAGGATCCTGCTGTGATTTATGTTGGAGAGTGTTTTGCCTATGTTTTCCTCTAGAGAGTTTTATAGTTTCTGGTCTTATGTTTAGATCTTAAATCCATTTGGAGTTTATTTTTGTGTATGGTGTTAGAAAGTGTTCTAGTTTCATTCTTTTACAAGTGGTTGACCAGTTTTCCCAGCACCACTTGTTAAAGAGATTGTCTTTACTCCATTGTATATTCTTGCCTCCTTTGTCAAAGATAAGATGTCCATAGGTGTGTGGATTTATCTCTGGGCTTTCTATTTTGTTCCATTGATCTATATTTCTGTCTTTGTGTCAGTACCATACTGTCTTGATGACTGTGGCTTTGTAGTAGAGCCTGAAGTCAGGCAAGTTGATTCCTCCAGTTCCATTGGTTTTTTGTATTTCCATACAAATTGTGAAATTATTTGTTCTAGCTCTGTGAAAAATACCACTGGTAGCTTGATAGGGATGGCACTGAATCTGTAGATTGCTTTGGGTGGTATACTCATTTTCACTATATTGATTCTTCTGATCCATGAACATGGTGTATTTCTCCATCTATTAGTGTCCTCTTTGATTTCTTTCACCAGTGTTTTATAATTTTCTATGTATAGGTCTTTAGTTTCTTTAGGTAGATATATTCCTAAGTATTTTATTCTTTTCATTGCAATGGTGAATGGAATTGTTTCCTCAATTTCTTCTTCTACTTTCTCATTATTAGTGTATAGGAATGCAAAGGATTTCTGTGTGTTGATTTTATATCTTGCACCTTTACAATGTTCATTGATTAGCTCTAGTAATTTTCTGGTGGAGTCTTTAGGGTTTTCTATGTAGAGAATCATGTCATCTGCAAACAGTGAGAGTTTTACTTCTTCTTTTCCAATTTGGATTCCTTTCATCTCCTTTTCTGCTCTGATTGCTGTGGCCAAAACTTCCAGAACTAGGTTGAATAGTAGCAGTGAAAGTGGGCACCCTTGTCTTTTTCCTGACTTTAGGGGAAATGCTTTCAATTTTTCACCATTGAGGATAATGTTTGCTGTGGGTTGGTCATATATAGCTTTTATTATGTTGAGGTATGTTCCTTCTATTCCTGCTTTCTGGAGAGTTTTTTTTATCATAAATGGATGTTGAATTTTGTCAAAGGCTTTCTCTGCATCTATTGAGATAATCATGTGGCTTTTATTTTTCAATTTGTTAATGTGGTGAATTACATTGATTGATTTGTGGATACTGAAGAATCCTTGCTTGCATCCCTGGGATAAAGCCCACTTGGTCGTGGTGTATGATCTTTTTAATGTGTTGTTGGATTCTGATTGCTAGAATTTTGTTCAGGATTTTTGCATCTATGTTCATCAGTGATATTGGCCTGTAGTTTTTTTTGTGTGGCATCTTTGTCAGGTTTTGGTATTAGGGTGATGGTGGCCTCATAGAAAGAGTTTGGAAGTTGACCTTCCTCTGCAATTTTCTGGAAGAGTTTGAGTAGGATAGGTGTTAACTCTTCTCTAAATTTTTGGTAGAATTCAGCTGTGAAGCCGTCTGGACCTGGGCTTTCTGATTACAGTTTCAATTTCCGTGCTTGTGATGGGTCTGTTGAGATTTTCTATTTCTTCCTGGTTCAGTTTTGGAAAGTTGTATTTTTCTAAGAATTTGTCCATTTCTTCCACATTGTCCATTTTATTGGCATATAATTGCTGATAGTAGTCTCTTATGATCCTTTGTATTTCTGTGTTGTCTATTGTGATCTCTCCATTTTCATTTCTAATTTTATTGATTTGATTTTTCTCCCTTTGTTTCTTGATGAGTTTGGCCAATGGTTTGTCAGTTTTATTTATCCTTTCAAAGAACCAGCTTTTGGCTTTGTTGATTTTTGCTATGGTCTTTTCTGTTTCTTTTGCATTTATTTATGCCCTAATTTTTAAGATTTCTTTCTTTCTACTAACCCTGGGGTTCTCCATTTCTTCCTTTTCTAGTTGCTTTAGGTGTAGTTAGGTTATTTATTTGACTTTTTTCTTGTTTCTTGAGGTATGCCTGTATTGCTTTGAACTTTCCCCTTAGCACTGCTTTTATAGTGTCACACAGGTTTTGGGTTGTTGTGTTTTCATTCTCATTCGTTTCTATGCATATTTTGATTTCTTCTGTAATTTTT
This sequence comes from Oryx dammah, assembly GCF_014754425.2. NCBI lineage: Eukaryota > Metazoa > Chordata > Mammalia > Artiodactyla > Bovidae > Oryx > Oryx dammah. The sequence continues at coordinate 86,959,848 of NW_024070187.1, read as the reverse complement.
TGGTTATTCAGAAGTTTGTTGTTTAGTGTGTCATTTCACCCCAAAACAATGAATTTCACATTTTTCTCAAGTGCTCACAGAACCTTCTCTGGGATAGATCACATCCTGGGCCATAAATCTAGCCTTGATAAATTCAAAAAAATTGAAATCATTCCAAGCATCTTTTCTGACCATAATGCAGTAAGATTAGATCTCAATTACAGGAGAAAAACTATTAAAAATTCCAACATATGGAGGCTGAACAACATACTTCCTATTCTTTTGCCAAGAAATCCATTAGAATATTGACATAATGCTGAACCATTTACTGATTTCTTCACTCATTTATTCAATAGTATTTATTGCTGGAACACCGGGTTTACAAAGATGAATAATATAGGTCTCTTGACTTTGAGACACCAAATATCTATTGGGCAAAAGTAGAAATCAGCAGTGATAGGACAATTTAAAGTGTCAACTAACAGTATTACCAAACTTAGGTTTGGCTGCTTGCTGCTCAAAAGCCAATAATTGAGAGGCAAATATCAGTAGAAAGGAGAGATGAAGGAAAGATGCTTTAATAAGAAAAGTCAGCAATCTAGGGAGGAGGGGAACTCGTGTCCCAAGACCAGCTCTGAAGATTCTATTCAGCCATGATAGTTTTTAAAAGGTAAAAGAAGCAAGAATTTCAATGAACTGAGATAGGAGGTTGGGTTCTGCATCATTCTCCATTGTCTGAAGACTGGCTGATGTTATCTTGCTTGAGTGATCTGCCTATAGGATATCTAAGGAGGGTGTTGAGGGTAGAGAGCAAGTTCATTTTTAAACTACTTAATTCTTCATTCTTCTTTTTATCTAGGTAAAGTCAACAGGTTAGGTAAAACATGGTGTGTGTTCAGGAGAGCATAAGACAGGAGTTAGTTTAAATTGACTATCAGTCAGTTGTAAAGGAAATCAGTCCTGAAGGACTGATGCTGAAGCTCCAATACTTTGGCCACCTGATATAAAGACTGACTCATTGGAAAAGACTCTGATGCTGGGAAAGATTGAAGGCAGGAGGATAAGGGGATGACAGAGGATGAGATGGCATCACCAACTTGATGGACATGAGTTTGAGCAAGCTCTGGGAGTTGGTGATGGACAGGGAAGCCTGGGGTGTGGCAGTCCGTGAAGTCGAAAAGAGTCGGACATGACTGAGCAACTGAACTGAACAGAACTGAGTGATCTCATTCCTATTATTAAGTTCTTTTAAGGTTATAGGGGGACACAAGTGGGCAAACAGGAAAGGGGGAAAAGAGCTACGTTCAACAGGAGTGGGTACAAAGCTGAAAGAGTCAGTTGCCTTGGGATGAGAAGAGGAACGTGAAACACTTTAACTTTGTCTTAGATCACCTGTGGAGAGTTCTCCAAGTAGAAGGGGAGCCGACAGAAAAGAATATATGCTCTGCTGCTGCTGCTGCTAAGTCATGTCAGTCGTGTCTGACTCTGTGCGATCCCATAGATGGCAGCCCACCAGGCTCCCCCATCCATGGGATTTTCCAGACAAGAGTACTGGAGTGGGGTGCCATTGCTTTCTCCGAATATATGCTCAGGAATCATAATTATTTAGCCTGTCAGAGTATTGTTTATTTGTGGGTAGATAAACAGTAGAAACAGTGTCAGACTTTATTTTTCTGGGCTCCAAAATCACTGCAGATGGTGACTGCAGCCATGAAATTAAAAGATGCTTACTCCTTGGAAGAAAAGTTATGACCAACCTAGATAGTATATTCAAAAGCAGAGACATTACTTTGCCGACTAAGGTCCGTCTAGTCAAGGCTATGGTTTTTCCTGTGGTCATGTTTGGATGTGAGACTTGGACTGTGAAGAAGGCTGAGCGCTGAAGAATTGATGCATTTGAACTGTGGTGTTGGAGAAGACTCTTGAGAGTCCCTTGGACTGCAAGGAGATCCAACCAGTCCATTCTGAAGGAGATCAGCCCTGGGATTTCTTTGGAAGGAATGATGCTAAAGCTGAAGCTCCAGTACTTTGGCCACCTCATGTGAAGTGTTGACTCATTGGAAAAGACTCTGATGCTGGGAGGGATTAGGGGCTGGAGGAGAAGGGGACGACCCAGGATGAGATGGCTGGATGGCATTACTGACTTGATGGATGCGAGTCTGAGTGAACTCCGGGAGATGGTGATGGACAGGGAGGCCTGGTGTGCTGTGATTCATGGGGTCGCAAAGAGTGGGACACGACTGAGTGACTGGACTGAACTGAACTGAAACAATAAGGTTTAATGTAGGAATTGATTAACATTGAAGGACTGGTTTTCTTCTGAATAGAATGAGGTTCCTGGAGCAAAAGAGAAGGAAATAACTCTTATACAGAGAACCATTACAAAAGCAAGTGGGCTAAAGACAATTTTATATTCACGCATTTGGATACTTGTTTTCCACATTGTTTGTTTTGTTGTTGTCATATAGTTGGTCAGTCATATTCCACTCTTTGTGACCCTGTGGACTGCCACATGCCAGGCTTCCCTGTCCTTTACCATTTTTTTTCTTTTTTTAAAAAAAAATTTAAATTAATTTTTAAAATTTTAATTGAAGGCTAATTACAATATTGTAGTGGTTTTGCCATACACTGATATGAATCAGCCATGTGTGTACATGTGTTCCCCATCCTGAACCCCCCTCCCACCTCCCTCCCCATCCCATCCCTCAGGGTCATCCTAGTGCACCAGCCCTGAGCACCCTGTCTCATGCATCAAACCTGGACTGGCAATCTATTTCACATATGATAGTATACATGTTTCAATGCTATTCTCTCAAATCATCCCACCCTTGCCTTCTCCCACAGAGTCCAGATGTTCTTTACATCTGTGTCTCTTTTGCTGTCTCACATATAGGGTCATCATTACCATCTTTCTAAATTCCATATATATGCATTAATATACTGTATTAGTATTTTCCTTTCTGACTTACTTCACTCTGTATAATAGGCTCCAGTTTCATCCACCTCATTAGAACTGATTCAAATGCATTCTTTTTAATGTACCACCGCTTTCTTATTCATTCATCTGTGAATGGACATCTAAGTTGCTTCCATGTCCTGGCTATTGTAAACAGTGCTGCGATGAACACTGGGGTACACGTGTCTCTTTCAATTCTGGTTTCCTCAGTGTGTATGCCCAACAGTGGAATTCCTGGGTCATAAGGCAGTTCTATTTCCAGTTTTTTAAAGAATCTCCACACTGTTCTCCATAGTGGCTGTACTAGTTTACATCCCACCAACCGTGTAAGAGGGTTCCCTTTTCTCCACACGCTCTCCAGCATTTATTGTTTGTAGACTTTTTGATAGCAGCCATTCTGACCAGCATGAGATAATACCTCATTGTGGTTTTGATTTGCATTTCTCTGATAATAAGTGATGCTGAGCATCTTTTCATGTGTTTGTTAGCCATCTGTATGTCTTCTTTGGAGAAATGTCCTTCACCATTTCCTGGAGTTTGCTCAAACTCATGTCCATTGAATTGGTGATGCCATCCAACCATCTCATCCTCTGTCATCCCCTTCTCCTTCTGCCTTCAATCTTTCCCAGCATCAGGGTCTTTTCTAATGAGTCAGCTCTTCACACCAGGTGGCCAAAGTCGTGGAGCTTCAGTTACAGCATCAGTCCTTCCAAAGAATATTCAGGGTTGATTTCCTTTAAGATTGACTGGTTTGATCTTCTTGCAGTCCAAGGGACTCTCAAGAGTCTTCTCCAACACCACATTTTGAAAGCATCAATTCTTTGGGCTTCAGCCTTCTTTATGATCCAACTCTCACATCCATACATGACAACCAGAAAAACCATAGCTTTGACAAGATAGACTTTTGTTGGCAAAGTAATGTCTCTGCTTTTTAATATGCTGTTTAGGTTAGTTATAGCTTTTCTTTCAAGGAGCAAATATCTTTTAATTTCATGGCTACAGTCAGCATTTGCAGTGATTTGGAAGCCCAAGAAAATAAAGTCTTTCATTGTTTACATTGTTTCCCCATCTATTTGCCATAAAGTGATGGGACCAGATGCCATGATTTTAGTTCTGTGAATGTTGAGTTTTAAGCCAGCTTTTTCACTCTCCTCTTTCACCTTAATCAAGAGGCTCTTTAGTTCCTTCTTGTTTTCTGCCATAAGGATGGTTTCATCTGCATATCTGAGGTTATTGATATTTCTCCCAGCAGTCTTGATTCCAGCTTGTGATTCATCCAGCCAGAATTTCACATGATGTACTCTGCATATGATTTAAATAAGCAGGGTGGCAACATACAGCTTTGACATACTTCTTTCCCAATTTGGAAGCAGTCCTGTTGTAGCCATGCATTCTGGGAAACAAACTCACTCAGAAGGACAATGCAGATAGTGGAGGTCAGTTTATTACACAGGCAGGGCTCCTCTTAGCCAAGGACCCCAACCAACTTTTGTGAAAATCTTATATACCTTAAGTGTACTGCTCAAGCCCACATCTCCAAATTCCTTAAACCTAGCTTGGAAAGTGTTAAAGGGAGATATTATCTGGTTACAGCCATGATTCATAATCAGAAGGGTTAGCTGGTTATACATTGTAGCCTACACCAACGGGTGCCATAAAGATTATAAAGGTGATTGACTACATAGGCGATTATTACATTCTTTTTGGCGATGGGAAACCTTGGTATGGAATCTGGTGTTTATCAGTCCAGTTTGGCCATACGTATGTTATCCCCATGACTACCAGGCACATAGTCCAAAGCTTACTGAAAGTGCAAGATGGAGTTTCCTTCTTTTTCAAGACAGAGTCAGCTCCGCCTGTTCCTTTCCTCCCTCCATCTATTGTTCCATGTCCGGTTCTAACTGTTGCTTCTTGACCACATACGGGTTTTGCATATGTACGGTGAAAAACCTTACGGGTAAGGTGGTGTATTAAGTAAGGTAGTCTAGTATTCCCATCTCTTTAAGAATTTTCCACAATTTGTTCTGATCCACACAGTCAAATGTTTTAGTATAGTCAATGTTGCAGAAGTAGATATTTTTCTGGAATTCCCTTGCTTTTTCTATGATCCAATGGGTGTTGGCAGTTTACCTCTGGTTCCTTGTTTGTTTATAAAGTTCTAATTTAAAATTACTTCAAGATCCAAATATTCCTTTGGTTGTGCATATATTATTGAACTGGGACAGCATGACTAGAATAATCTTGGTGTGACCATATCTTTATTTGATTTTTCTCCCCTGCTTCCAGGATTATACACTGATTGTGAGCAGCCAGACCAAAACCTCTGTGGCCAAGAACAAGGGCTAGGTGAGCCAAGAGTGAAGGGGCAACAGATGTTAGATGACTCTGTGGTCAAGGCAACAGCATGTTTGGCCTCATTGCCATGAATGATTACTGAATTTTTTAGAATAGGGGAACTCGGGTAAATGACTGCTCTTGTACTCAACTGACCACACTGGAGATTTGTGTGCCCACGAGCCTGCAACTTGTTTTGGATAGACTAAGCAACCCAGGGGGCAGAGGAAGCTAGAACTTAGTGCTGTTTTGGCTTTCTTTGTAGAGTGAATTTGTTGTTGCTTAAATTTGTTTTTAAATATCTTTCCATTCCTGAGATTCCTCTTCATTTTCCTATTCAAATGGAAATCCTCCACATAAGTGCATAGTTCTTTGGATGCTGCTGAGGGAAAAAAGAATGGAGAGTTTACTTTTTAAGGCTTGTTATCATAAAATGTATTATAGTTAATATTTTGGGTGGTGAATGAAGTGGACTCACTAACACACATGTGAACATCTTTGCTTTTAATGTGTTAGTTGAGATAGAAATATAGTATGTCAGAGTATATGTGAGTTGCCTTTACCCTGGAAAAGTTATTTGTGCACTGACTGCACTGGTAATATCAAAACCAAACATTTCATGTAAGGTATTTTCTAGTCCTTCCATCCCCTGTATCTCTAAGCACATTTTTGTTTACCTTGCATGATTGTAGTGGCACTCCATAATCCACCTTTGTTTCCATCAGCCACAGATAAAAATCACTGTCAATAATCCATGGTAGCTTTCACTTAATAAATCATATATTCTGGACTTTTTTACTCTTCTCTTTATTTGGGCAGCCATTATTTCTACCCACTAAGAAAAACTGATATAGAAAATGAGAAATAAGATTCAAAGTGCTTTGCAAGACCTGCAGTGTGAATATATATTTCTTAAGAAGCAGGATCAGATGCCATACTGTTAGAACTCCATACTTATTTCTCTAACAACTGTAATTCCCAATTTATAACTCAGTTTTCAGATGAGCTAACTGAAGCCTGGAGGTTTTAAGTAACTTGCTCAAGACCTAATTGAGTCACTAGAACCTGAATTCAGGTACTGTGTGCTGTTAACTATTTTGCTACAAATAACTTTTGAGTTAATGGAAAAAAAAAATCAGTTTTCTTGATTGAGTTTACTTTGTAAAAGATAATTACCTTATGAAATCTATTTTTATTTCAATTCTCCTGATTTTATAATGAGGACTCATTTAGTGGTACTGTACTTTGTTTCAAAGATATAAAATCAGGTGGCTGTACTCTGGCACACTAAGCAGCTATATTGAGACTCATATGACTAACACTTGGCTGGACCCCTCATCTGGTACTGGGCCACAGTAAGCACACCCCCCTGGCTGAACTCAGAGATTCAAAACATTCAGTCTTTGCACATTAGCAGACTTCTGCTTTGTTCATAATAGTGTGGATTTTGCTTAAAGTACAAGGCAAATATGCATGAGGCTTTTCAGAGGAAGATTGTATTTGGAAGGGTATTTCATCTTCAGGTTATTTAAATTGGACGTTGTTAAGTAGTTAGAACAAATGAAAACCTCCATATGCTATGTAATTTAGAAATTACACAAAAGAATACAGTAATAGTGGCTATTGGTGGTGGTGGTGGTTTAGTTTCTAAGTTGTGTCCAATGCTTGTTACCCCATGGACTGTATGTAGCCTCCCAGGCTACTCTGTTCATGGGATTCTCCAGGCAAGAATACTGGAGTGGGTTGCCATTTCCTTCTCCAAGAGAGGCTATTACAACTCCCATGAAAAGAGAATATTGAGCAGTAAGTAGTAAAAGATGCTATGATTGGAAGCTTAGGTTCAAAGATCATCTGATACTTACTAACTATGTGATATTGAAGTCATTTAACTGTCTCTGACTTAGTTTCCTCATATATAAAATGATGATGATAATGGCATCAATGTCATAGAGTTATCATGAGTATTAAATCAGGTAATAAATAAAGAGCATATACAGAGTGCTTGTCACAGAGTAAGCCCTCAATGTTAGGAATTATTGCATTCTTGAGAATGTGCATATGAATTGTTATTTGTCTTAATTGGACCATGACTGACTTCAACCAATAAGAACTTGTTAATGAGCCATTTGTTTATACCAACTATCAATACCCAACCAATTAAATTGAGGTGATAGTTGATGTCATATATGTTTGTTTACAGAGTGAATTATCATGGTGACTGGCTTATACAATTAAAAGAATATGAGAATGAGGGAATGAGATAGAGATAGATAAATTTCTAAGAATGGGTGAGTCTATGACAAGTCCAGAAAAAAATTGAATCAGTGTATGTATAATAATACATACAGGCTGAGTCCCTGGTGGCTCAGAGGGTAAAGTGTCTGCCTGCAATGTGGGAGATCCAGGTTCGATCCCTGGGTCAGGATGATCCCCTGGAGAAGGAAATGGCAACCCACTCTAGTACTCTTGCCTGGAAAATCCCACGGACAGAGAAACCTGGTAGGCTACAGTCCATGGGGTCGCAGAGTCGGACAGGACTGAGCAACTATCTATCTATCTATGTATAATCAAAATGTTTATCAACACTCTATGAGAAATATAATAGATTTATTTATTTGTTTAAATCCCTTAATTAAAAACGAATTAGAGATGACTGAACCAAAAAATAGACTACAGTGTTCTATATTTTGTGAACTGGTAATCAGCCCACTTTAAAACATCAGATTTATTTTTAAATTCTCCATGTATTATCTGATATTCATTAGCATTTACAAATGGTTACTAAATAAATTTTAAAATGTATGAAGAAACCAAAGACTTCATATGCCACAAGTGTATTCTGGAAAAGCTGGCCAATTTTCCCAAAAACTCAGACTACTAATAGAAAGTATTAAAAATAATAAACTTTTATAGAATTCTTGTTTTACTATACTTCTATGACTTTTTACTGGAATGCCTGCCACATGTAACTTGCTAGAATCTTTGGGTTTTAATCAGAATACTGATTTTTCTCTTGTATTAGGAAGCTACCCAAACACCCAGGTTGGTATAACTCCTGCTTATTTGAATGTCTCAGAATTAAGTGTGTATAAGCTGTGAATTTATAGCTCTTCATCAGATTATAGGAAAACATCTGGAATACAATAGCAAAGTGATTTCTGTGATAAAATTGAGGCGTCTATTGGGAGTGAGAATGGGCTGGTCCTTTGTAGGACATCCCGGACTTGGAATGTATATCATGTGCCTTTACAGGGTGAGCTTAAACACATCTTTTCCAGGCCTCAATATTGTTGTGTCTGTTGATGTTTTAACTGTTGTCCATCTTATGGGTGGGGGTGGGAATATGCTAATTTGGATACTAGAGAAACTAAGAAACCATTTACACCATGTAAGCTAATGCATGCTCCATAAATATTATTCTTGAAAGGAGAGATGAGGACTAAGTTGTACCAAATGGAATTTGCAATGGAAAACACATCCTGCTGAGCCAATTGTTTCTGTGTTCTTTAGTAAACAGAACAGAAAAATGAAGACTTTCTTTAGTGCCAAACTATTCAATTGCATGCATAAAACTTACATGAAATATCAACAGCATTAGTTTGAATAGACTGATCTGTAAAAGGGATAGAAGCCCAAAGTATGTGATTGAATGATGGGAGAAACTCATTAAGGACTGTTGCTCACTCTTAGGAAGCAGTAGGAATATTATCTAGGTTTCTTTGGTAAATCTGTATTCACTTGAAGAGAAAAAGTGCCGTTTTACAGTCATACTTCTTATCATGTATAATTGTGTATTTTCACTTTGTATGAAAGTGAAAGTCGCTCAATCATGTCTGATTCTTCGCAACCCCATGGACTGTAGCCCTCCAGGCTTCTCTGTCCATGTAATTCTCCAGGCAAGAATACTGGAGTAGGTAGCTGTTCTTTTCTCCAGGGGGTCTTCCCATCCCAGGGATTGAACCCAGATCGTCTGCACTGCAGGTGGATTCTTTGCCATCTGAGCCCCCAGAGAGGCCCTTCACTTTATATGCACACAACCAAAATGGGGTCACAAGGACTATCTTACACTGAAAAACTAAGGAAAGAGGAAAAAAAAAGATCTACCAATTGTTTATCTAATTTGTGTCAGGCACTGTGCTATGTCAGTATATCTTTTATTTCAATATGCCCCATTCAACCAGTCCATCCTAAAGGAAATCAGTCCTGAATATTCATTGGAAGGACTGATGCTGAAGCTGAAACTCCAATCCTTTGGCCACCTGATGTGAAGAACTGACTCATTTGAAAAGAGCCTGATGCTGGGAAAGACTGAAGATGGGAGAAGGGGACACAGAGGATGAGATGGTTGGATGGCATCACTGACTCGATGAACATGAGTTTGAGTAGATTCTGGGCATTGGTGATGGACAGGGAAGCCTGGCGTGCTGCAGTCCATGGGGTTGCAAAGAGTCGGACATGACTGAGCGCCTGAAATGAACTGAACTGAATTGATTGAAGCCCTATCAAAGCCTATTGGGCCTCCCAAGTGGCACTAGTGGTAAAGAATCCACCTGCCGATACAGGATACGCAGGAGGTGTGGGTTCGAACCCTGGGTCAGGAAGATGCCCTGGAGATGGAAATGGCAACCCACTCCAGTTTTCTTGCCTGGAGAATCCCATGGACAGAAGATCCTGGTGGCCTACAGTCCACAGGGTTGTACAGAGTTGGACACGACTGAAGTAACTTAGCATGCATGATTTTTTTTTTTAGTTCAGAAAATAATTGTATGGGCTGTATAATGTTATCCTGTGCAGAGAAAGCTACTAATAATCAAATTTTACAAATGAAGTCACTGAGACTAAAAAAAATTTGAGTAAATTGATTCCATACCTAGTATTTGATTCTGAGAGACTGAATGTATCAATGGACAATGGCCAGACCATATGTAAAAATTGATTTCTGATCTATTAATACAACCTGTAGCAACCAGCCCAGAAAGCCAAGCCACTCTCTGCAGTAATGTAGACTAACAGAGATTTGCTCTCATATTTTATTCTAAAAGTTTTATGTCTTTAGCATTTATAATTATATCTATGATATATTTAGTTAATTTTGTGTGTGGTATTAGGAAGTGTTTTTTTTTTTTTTGGCATGTGGATATCCGGCTTTCTCATTAGAATTTGTTGAAAAGAATATTTTCAACTTGCTGAAAATCAATTGACTGCAAAATTGAGCTTTTAAGTCTGATCCACGATCATGAACTCTCTTTTCACTTATTTATGTTTTTATTAATTTCTATCTGTAATGTTTCATAGTTTCAGAGCATAAATTGTACATGTAACTTGTTAAATTTGTTGCAAAGAATTTCATTTTTTAATGCTGTTATTAATAGAATTATTTTCTGGATTTCACTTTAAGGTTGTTTATTGCTAGATAAAGAAATTCAGTCAATATTTGTGTATGGATACTTTACCCTGTATGCTTCATAAACTTGTTAATTCCAATTAGGTTTTTATGGATCCCTTAAGATTTTTCATATAAACAATCATGTCATCAGTAAATAGAGATATCTTTACTTCTTCATGTCAAGTCTGGATGTTTTTTCTTTCTTTTTCTTGTCTAATTTCCCTGGCTAGGACTTCTAGTAGAATGTTGATAGAAGTAACAAGAATAGGCATCCTTGTTTCATTCCTGGATGTAGTATAAAACATTCAGTCTTTCATCACTAAGTGTGACATTAGCTCTGTATTTTTCACGGATTTTCTTTATCTGGTTCAGAAAATTTCCTTCTTTTCTGGTTGAATTTTTTTTTCTTTGCCCATTTAATATCATGGAAGACAGTCCAGTTCAGTTCAGTCACTCAGTTGTGTCTGACTCTATGACCCCATGAACCATAGCACGCCAGGTCTCCTTGTCTATCACCAACTCCCGGAGCCCACCCAAACTCATGTCCATTGAGTCAGTGATGCCATCCAACCATCTCATCCTCTGTTGTCCTCTTCTCCTCCTGCCCTCAATCTTTCCCAGCATCAGGGTCTTTTCAAATGAGTCAGCTCTTCACATCAGGTGGCCAAAATATTGGAGTTTCAGCTTCAACATCTGTCCTTCTAACGAACACCCAGGACTGATCTTCTTTAGGATGGCCTGGTTGGATCTCCTTGCAGTCCAAGGAACTCTCAAAAGTCTTCTCCAACCCCACATTTCAAAAGCATCAATTCTTCAGCGCTCATCATTCTTCACAGTCCAACTCTCACATCCATACACAACTACTGGAAAAACCATAGCCTTGGCTAGACAGACCTTTGTTGACCAAGTAATGTCTCTTCTTTTTAATATGCTGTCTAGGAAAAAGTTGGCTTAAAGCTCAACATTCAGAAAACAAAGATCATGGCATCTGGTACCATCACTTCATGGGAAATAGATGGGGAAACAGTGGAAACTTTGTCAGACTTTATATTTTTGGGCTCCAAAATCACTGCAGATGGTGACTGCAGCCATGAAATTAAAAGATGCTTACTCCTTGGAAGAAAAGTTATGACCAACCTAGAGAGCATATTCAAAAGCAGAGACATTACATTGCCAACTAAGGTCCATGTAGTCAAGGCTATGGTTTTTCCAGGAGTCATGTATGGATGTGAGAGTTGGACTGTGAAGAAAGCTGAGTGCCAAAGAATTGATGCTTTTGAACTGTGGTGTTGGAGAAGACTCTTGAGAGTCCCTTGGACTGCAAGGAGTTGGAAAAGACTTTGATGCTGGGAGGGATTGGGGGCAGGAGAAGAAGAGGACGACTGAGGATGAGATGGCTGGATGGCATCACTGACTCGATGGACATGAGTCTGAGTGAACTCCGGGAGATGGTGATGGACAGGGAGGCCTGGCGTGCAGCAATTCATGGGGTCACAAAGAGTCGGACATGACTGAGTGACTGAACTGAACTGAGGTTGGTCATAACTTTCCTTCCAAGGAAGAAGACTGTTAGATTTTGGCAAATGCTTTTTCTGAATCTATGGAGATAATCATGCAATCTTTGTCCTTTGCTCATATGTATTATTACATAGATTAATTTCTGGTTATTAAATAAACCTTACATTTATTGGATAAATTTCACTTGGTCATAGTATATAATCATTTACTTAAAGTAAGAATATATTAATGTATAATAATTAAACTATCTTGCATTATATGTTCATTCCCTTTTAAATAATCTGATGTTATTGAGGCTTATTTTAATTTAATTAATTTTTTAATTACAGACAGAGCTGAGTAAGGACAAATCAGATTATTTTGTGTCATGTGTTTTTTAAAGCATTCTTTAGAGAGTAGGAGAGATTTTAAACCTAAAATGAAATTGAAACTCCTACTCTAAGGGAATACTTCTTACATTGTTAATGTACTGCTGTGGATCATGAGCCTACAGATGATCAGGTGGAACATTCAAACAGAAAGAAGAAATAACTGAAAAGAGTGCTGGAGGAAATATCAGGTGTTGCTAAGTAACAAACTATGCCAAAACCCTGTGGTTTAAAACAACAGTTAGTTATTATTTTTCATGACTTTGTAAGTCAACTTATCTATGCTAAGCTTAGGTGGACAGTTTTGCCAGTCTTGGATGAGTTCACTGCAGTTGGCTGGCTACGTGGCTCTGCTCAATGTATCTCTGATTGTCCTCTTCCTATGACCAACAGATAGCATCAACATGTTCTTATGATGAGGGAAGAGATGTAGGAGAGAGATTGGGAATGTGCAAGGCCTCTTGAGGCCTAGGGTTAGAACAGGGCATTGCAACTTCTTTCTTCTGGCCAAAGCAAGTCACATTGGTAGTGGAAATAAACTTGGCTTCAGTGGGAAGAATTTGAAACTCACATAATAAAGTAAAGAATTAGGGTCAATCATGCAATCTATCTACCACAAGGAATTAGGGAAGAAGTAAAGAGTTTTCCCAGTTTAGTTATTTCTGTCAAATGTAAATTGAGTTCTATTTTTGTTAGACTAGAAAAGAACAAGCTTTGAAAAATATACTAATTTTATCTTGTTGAGGGAATGTGTACAGTATAAAAAACTACAGGAACCTAGGATGGAGTTCACCAGTCATTTAAGTAAGCAGACTGGTCCTTACAACATGTGCCGTTTCATGATATGTGTGTGTATATGTATGTTAATTGCACAATCATGGCCAATTCTTTGTGACCCCATGGACTGTACCCACCAGGCTCCTCTGTCCATGGAATTCTCCAGGCAAGAATACTGGAGTAGCCATTCCCTTCTCCTGGGTATCTTCCTCACCCAAGGATCAAACCTAGGTCTCCCACAGTGCAGGCAGATTCTTCACCATCTGAGCCGCCAGGGAAGCGCCATCCGCCACCTCCCTCACCCCCACCCCCAACTTTCATGATAACAGTGCTTATTCTGTCCTTTCTTATTTGCCTGTCTCTTGTATGGGTATAGAGAAAATTATTCTAGAAAGCAGGTAACTAAGCATTTCTAGTTCTTGGGAGGTTTAATCTTTACTTTTCTCAGGAATGTGAAGCATCAGCAGGTTTTGTTTGTCTTTAAAATGAGGAGGATTCTAGCGAAGCTGACTTGTTACTCCACAAATATCTTAAAAGTGTGGAACTTTCCCTCTGGAGTTATTATATGTGAATGGATTCCTACATTTTACAATGGAAAAGCATGAAATCATAGCCGGCTTGGCTACTGCTATTATTCATTTAGCAGCTTTTATTCTTTTAACAGTTAAACTTCCATTATGTTTTACTATTTGTTACATACCACTTTTGTGTGTTTTATGCATTTTGCAGTTAACTATTTGAAAGAACGTTTAGTCCTTGAAAGTAAGAGTGATTTACCATTCTCATGCTTTTGTCTTTTATCAATGCCATGTGTATTTTTAAAGATAATAATAAGTTCTGCTATTAAAAAAGCCTAATAACACACTTTATTTTTCTTGCTACCTATAGCAAGTCCTAATGTTTCAAATGTTGGGGCATGTGCTTGGGAATGTATTGATGTTCAACATATATACCTACAAATATTAGATGCTGCGTCAAACAAACTGACAAGAACAGGTGAAAAGGAATAGAAAGCTCTGGCATTCAGTACACAGATTTTTGGACACACATAAAAACAAAAGGCTAAGTTGAAAATAGTAAATGCTAAGTTTTGCAGAAAATATATGTAATTTTGAAAGAGTTCTTTTTTATTTATCAGAAGTTTTATTTATTATTCATAGTGAAAAACAGATAATTTTTAAACCACATTAATTCTGGTATTAGGAGTTTATTTACTTGAAGAATATATGTTTCTATGCATTTGTAACAATGATTTGCAAAATTATAAGAAAGTGAAGTGATATTTTCTTCTATTAGATTTATTTCTATATGTTTATATATATATATATATATATAAAGTATGACTTTAAGATAATGAGGATATTGTACATTGAAAGGAAACAGTTAAAATGTATGGAATGTATACTTCAAAATACATGTTGTCCATCAGGTCATCAAAGGAAGTTGTTGTTCAGTCACTCAGCTGTGTCCAACTCTTTGTGACCCCATGGATTGCAGTATGCCAGGTTTCCCTGTCCTTACCTATATCCCAGAGTTTGCTTAAACTCATGTCCATTGAGTTGGTGATGCCATCCAACCATTTTGTCCTCTGTCATCCCTTTCTCCTCCTGACTTCAAGCTTTCCCAGCATCAGGGTCTTTTCCAATGAGTCGGCTTTTTGCATCAGGTGGCCAAAGTATTGGAGCTTCAGCTTCAGCATCAGTCCTTCCAATGAATATTCAGGGTTGATTTCCTTTAGGATTGACTGATTGGATCTCTTTGCAGTCCAAGGGACTCTCAAGAGTCTTCTCCAACACCACAGTTCGAAAACATCAAATCAAAGGAAGAAGTCAGATCTTTTTTGAAAAAAATTTGTAATTGCTCCATGATGAATTAGCCTGGGTTTTATAAGAAAATCACTCTCATTTCCTTATTTTCACTCTTACCCGCAAATATTATTCAGCTTGTTTTTTGTTTATTCTTCAGACTTGACTTGTAAAATAAATCTATTTTGTTAATAGTGAATATATTCACGTGATTCTCTGACTCAGAAGCTACCATAGTTTCCCTTTTGTGGATATCTTTCAGATATAGTTTAAGAAAATACAATTATATGTGTGTTTATTTCTCTTGCATTTGTCAACATAGATAGTAAAATGCTCACAATTTCTCAACTTACTTTTGTTTTATTAAGGAATCACTTGATCTCCTGATGCCTGTGATTTTTCCTCTGCTAAGCAGGAAATCAGCCCTGCAACCCAATTTGTGCAACATCATTATGACAGAGAAAGGAGATGACAGCAAGGAAATTCCATCTTGGCCTGCTAAAAATATAGAAAGTCCATCCCTTCTTTGAGGCAGACTTTGGATAGGTATCCCAGTTCAGGGACTTTTCCAAACTAGGAAGAATGGTGGAGCAGTTAAGTACATAGGCTCTACCACAGGGCAGTTATTCTCATTGCTTTCTACTACAGACTTACCCAATTTAGCTTCTTATTGGATAGGTATCTTCAGACAAGTTATTTTAGTCATTCAGAACTTATTCCCCCTCTTTAAAATGAGGTCTTTAAAATCATCTTTATAATGATGCAAACATGGTAGAATTAAATGAACTAAAAAATAATATACTTAAAACGGGAGCTAGAACACAGTAAGTGCTATAAACATTGTAGTTTCATGCTGACCTGCAGGACTTCTGCATTTGAATATCCAGAAACCTCTATTTATACCTCTGCAGCAGTATTTATCTTTGTTTCAAAGTAGTGTTTTGATTTATATTAGAGCTATTCTTGTTCTTGCCTTATTTTTTCCAGTAGATTTAATGAAGATCCTGAGGGCAGGAATTGTTTCATTCAGTTTTGATTCCCTAAACACTTAGGCTTGCTTCACAGTAGCTGCTTAAAAGTATTTACTGAATAGTGCTGAAAAGTCAAAAAGTACATGTAAAGTGTATAACATATAATGAAATTAATTTCTGTATGTGTTGTGTGAAATTCATATCACTACATTCTTCTTTATAGAATGGTGTCATAGATAGAGACTGAGCTTTGGAATTAGATAGTCATGAATTCAGTTTTCATTCTTCTGCTGTCTTTGCAAAAGAGACTTTACTTTCCTTAACCTGTTATAAAACTCAGGAAATAATAAATACTTTACAGAGCTATTCTGAGGGTTGGAGATAATATATTTAAAGCTTCTAGCATGATAGTAGTAGTCACAATATATGGGTAACTATTATTTTAGTTTTTGGCTTTACAAACTTTGAAGTTTATTTTGTATTAGAATAGCCTATTTACACATAAAATAGAAAAAAATTCCACTGATGGAATCCAAATACATGACTTCAATGAAAAGTAAATCTCAAAAACTTTTAAGTCAGCCAAAGTGAATACTTCAAAAGAAATGAAGCAAAATGGCAGCCAGGAGATGGTTCCATCTGTTTATCTGAGAGAGCTTATATCCTGAAGCCAATCTGAAGGCTCTCTCTATTTAAAACACATGGCTTTAATAGACTGAACTCTATGGTTCAAAAGGAATCAAGATCTCCTCCAGGGATTAGGGTAGTGGGGACGACAAATGGAAGCTTTCAACTAGTATGAACTAGTATGAAGAAATAATCTCTCCGTTAAGTCACTGTTAAGTGACTGTTTTAGGCTCGAACAGCAACACAGCCTGCAGTGAAACACAGAATTATCAGTGACCAGAAGGAACCCACACTACCAAGGGTGCCTTACAGAAGGATGATTTAATAATTAGGAAGATCTCCAGCATCCAATGACAAGTGGAAGACCCAGGTTACTTATTACAAACTGAACATTAATAAAGAGCTTATTAATAAAAATTTGCCAATATATAGTTTTTCAAAATAGCTGATATCACATCCTTAAGTTTCCATATGGGCTATTGAAAGGGCATTCTTTTCAAGTCATGAATCAATGGGTATGAATAATGACTGATTAAACCATTATGTATTAATCATTGCATATATGGTTATAAAATGGCTTAACTAAGAGTTTTCTAAGAATTTATTTCACAAAATTGTAATGCATGCTTGATTTGCATGTAATACTTAATTTTCATCCAAGAAACCTTGGCATAAGCTTTATCGCATTGGTATTAATTACTCAGTGATTTTTTTCTTTCAGTTGAAAGGAAAAGGAGGAAGCCAGCTGCAGCTTTGGCACTTATAATTGCACCCCATATAATAGCAATAGTTATGTATGAGCTGTTTAATTTGAAAGTACCATCAGCCATGCAAATTTCACATCAACTAAAAGTAAAGGGAGAAAAATGTCTGTCAAATGGGGGTTAAATACTAGGATTAAAGGAAGGAAATTATTTCTAATATTCTATGAAAGTATAGATAGGAAGTAATGCAAAAAATTGAAACATATAGAGTTAAAATGTTACTTAAGTACTATTGGATTCATTTTCACTTAGCATTTCAGAAATATCTGGTAACACTCTGGGTGGTGTGTGTAGAAACTTTCAATGAAAATCTTAAAATTTGTTTGGAAAAATACCAGTTGTAATGATGTGACTCCTCAACCTCAAATGGCTGTGGACCATAAGGTTCTGAAGTTGGCTCAGCCGACACTGATGTGAGAGTGATTACTGAGGACATTCCATTGTGCTCTAGGGGTTGAAAAGTGGTAGTAGCATGCATCTGTGAATCAAGTTTGTACGTCCTGGTATGCAATCTTTTGTTTCCTTGTTCAGAAAGATAACTCTATTCTTCCAATTTTATAAGTGCATTTAGTTGGGCTAAAATTATTACATGTATCTGTAATATTCTTACAGGAAATCAGATCATAAAAATAATAATAATAATAATGAAATCTGAGAGCTAACTTTGGAAAAACCAAACCTAGTACATGTACATGGCTCATTCAAGGTCACTGAGCTCCTTAGCATGAAAGTTGGGTCTTAAAGTGAGAGGATTTGGTTGTAGCCTCCCAAGCTTTTTTTTCCTCTTTGCTACATGAACACTGAAGTCCTTTCTAGCTCTCAAATACCACAGCTCCCAAAGTAAATGTCTCCGTTGTTTTATTTCTTCAAAATTTTATTTTGGAGGGAAATTGTTTTGAAAAAATCTTTACTTAGACTGTATTTACTATAAAATAATATTTCAGTTTTTATAACTTAGTAAATAGATTGAAAGGCTGGTTATTAACTTTGGAACATAGAATGTGCAACAAATTAGTGTCCTGTATTTAGAATACCATAGCTAGTCACATAATTCAGCATAACCAAGGAAATCACTTTATTGGTGCTACCAATATCTAAGTGATACTAAACTGAAGAAAACTCTAAATAATTTTTCTTAGAAACATGATGGTTTAGGAATATTCATTCTGGTTCTACAGACAAAGACTTTGTTTCTTTTGAAAATCATTTCCTGATAGCTCAGTTGGTAAAGAATCCACCTGCAATGCAGGAGACCTGGGTTCGATACCTGGGTTGGGAAGATCCCCTGGAGAAGTGAAAGGCTACCCACTCCAGTATTCTGGCCTGGAGAAATCCATGGTCTGTATAGTCCATGGGGTCGCAAAGAGTTAGACATGACTGAGTGGCTTTCACTTTCACTTTCTAAACTCTGAGGGATGTAGTTTCTTCATTTGTAAATGGAGTCTCACATTACTTGACTTTAATCTCAAGGTAAAACAAAACACTCCCCTGCCCCCCGCCCCACTCCCACACCCCCCACACCCCCAAAACCAAAACAACAGATTTCACTTTATCAGGGTTTATTAGCAGGGTTTTTGCTTTTGGGATGATGGAGACATACTTTCCCCTATTTCTCCTACTAAGTACAACTGAAACTCCTACATGTTATAAATAAAACAAACTGTTGCACGTTACAAATAAAACAAACCTATGAAGATTCTGATGGATGGAAAGAAGAAGCCAGACAACCTTGGACATTAAGACCTAAGAAAGGACACATTAGTGAATTTCCTAAATTTTCTTTTTGCCTCATCTCAGATTTGGAGCAGAAGCCAGCAATCCAATAATGCCAGTCAATGGGTGCAGATAAACACAACTCCAACCAACACCCTCTTTCTCTAGTCAAAGAATCAGGAAAGAGACTGCCAATCAAGAGTAAAGCTTTTAGACAGTATAGCTCTCTTCTAGCCACACACCACAAAAGACCTCTGGTTCTTCCCTCTACGTGTGCCAGCAAAAGTTGAATGAATTAGACTTTCAGCCTAATGAGGCTATCATGAAGCGTGACCAAGAATCAGAAAAGGCCAAGTGAGGAACAAGGACTTTCATCCTTACTGGCTGATAATGGGTCCACCCATTGTGATGACAGTGGGTGCCCTGTGGTGAACCTCCTCCATCTCCACCCAGCAGTAAGGAGGCACCCTTCACCCTCTCCCTGGGGTGTCAGAGGAGGCCTAGTAGAGACTCAGAACCTTTATAGTCACTCGTTCAGCACTAACAAGGCCACCCCCACCTAAGAGATAGTGGAGGCCAAATCCCACCCCTGCCCAGCAGTAAGGAAGAGCACCCCAGCACCACCATTGTTGGGTATCAACAGGGGCCAAGTGGGGAATTTGAGCTTCTATGTCCTTCTGGCTGTGATGAGGTGGAACCAAGGTCATTCAAAACAGGTTTAAAATTAAAAATAAAATTTTTTACAGAAAAAAAAACAAAGAGTAAAATTAAAAATATTAAAAAACTTTAAAAAATGGCTTTGTTTTTCATAATTTAAAAACTTTCTTCTCAAAGACACTTTCAGGCTCAAGTGTTTTCACTATCAAATTCAACCAATTATTTAAAGAAATAACATCAAAGCAGATCTGGAAGGAACATTTATACTATCTCTTTTCAGAGGTAATGATTTTAAATTTTTTGACTTTTCATCATATCTACTTTTAAAATACAAAACTGGAATTATGGCCCATGTATTCTTATTTCATTTTTTCATTAGTGTTGACATGCAAATAATTTCCTTCTTCTCTAAATGTGCTTGTAGATTGTAATTTAACTGATTGTATAGATTTTATTGAATAGATATACCATAATTGATATAATTAATTTCTTATTGTTGGGTAAGTGGATTTTTTCCCTTACATTGTAATTCATGGCAAATAGAAGGGGAAAATAGAAGCAGTGAGATTTGATTTGGGTGCTCCAAAATCGCTGCCAATGGTGACTAAAGCCATGAAATGAAAAAGATACTTGCTCCTTGGAGGGAAAGCTATGACAAACCTAGACAGTGTATTAAAAAGCAGAGACATTGCTGACAAAGGTCCATATAGTCAAAGCTATGATTTTTCCAGTAGTCATGTATGGATGTGAGAATTGGACCATAAAGAAGGCTGAGCACTGAAGAACTGATGCTTTCAAACTGTGGTGCTGGAGAAGACTCTTGAGAATACTTTGGTCAACAAGGAGACCAAAACAGTCAATCCTAAAGGAAATCAATCCTAAATATTCATTTGAAGGACTATTGCTGAAGCTGAAGCTCCAATACTTTGACCACCTGATGCAAAGAGCTGATTAGAAAAGACCCTGATGCTGGGAAAGATTGAAAGCCAAAGGAGAAGCAAGCAGCAGAGGATAAGATGGTTAGACAGTACATTGGCCTCAATGGACATGAATCTGAATAAACTCTGGGAGACAGTGGAAGACAGAGGAGCGTGCTATAACCATGGGGTTGCAAAGAATCAGGCACGACTTAGTGACTGAAAACCAACAATAAAATATGGTTATTTATATTCCAATATGTAAGAGTCAATAAGAAGGAAGCTTGATCTAAGCCTGATTTATGTCTCTTAAAACTGAAATTTCTTCTTTTCCAGTGTTCCAGTTCACTCTGATTATGGTACTTTTATTTTCATCAGAATGTGACTCTGAGTACAAATGGAAAGAAATTAGTTTTAGCTCTGCTCTCCCTCACTTCTTTCTTTCCCCTTTATCTCCCTCTGTCCCTCCTTTCAGAAATGTTTAAATGCAAATAATTGATTTCTGTTGTCAAAAATCTCAAATGAAGAAAGAGGAGGAGTTAGAATTTTGGTTGTCACAGTAACTCATCTTGGAATCAGGAAATAGTACTTGAATTTCTTGTCTTCAACTATAAAGTGAAAAAATTGAGTTAGTAGTTGTCTAAGGTTATTCCTATCTGCTATATTCTTATGTTTTCCTTTCTTCAGGCTATCATAATGTTACTGAAGTCATGCATTCATAATTTTTCCATTTTTTTCTTGTTCTTTTGCATGATTTTTCAGGGGTTTATTGTTTATCTTTGTTTTATTAATACTTTAAAATTTTCTGGCATTGTTGTTTGGTGTGTAAAGAACATGTGTGTGTGTGTGTGTATATTCGTTGCTCAGTATATGATGATATTTTATAAATGGCATTTATTTATTTATTTATATGCTTCCCAGGTGGCTTAGTGGTAAAGAATGTTGATGATGATGATGCTAATTCAGTTGTGTCTGACTTGTTGCAACCCTATGAACTGTAGCCCACCAGGCTCCTTTGTCCATGGGATTCTCCAGGCAAGAATACTGGAGTGGGTTGCCATTTCCTTCTCCAAAAAAGAACATGGCGGGATACACTTTTCTATTGCCATAAGATATCTCTATGTTTTTCTTCATCTATCCCGGGTGGGTAGGAGAGTCAATCACTATTCTGAATTTCTCAAAACACTAAGTACAGGCTAGCTTACAAGGTATAGAATATGTACCAGCTCTTACTTTTTATAGCCATTTAATCTATCTGACTCTTAGTTTCCTGATCTGTAAAACAGAAAATGATCTACCTCACAGTTTCCCTTGAGAAGGATTCAATAATGTGGTAATGAGCCAGAATGTCCTCTGTGGAATAGAAGTCAGTCCGTCTGAGTCACAGACTACGAAGGGTCTCTCACCACTAGATGGCAGAGTGACGCATAGTCTGTCCATCCTACACCGAAGTCAGTTGGCCTCTTATGCCAAGCATCTATTTCTTTGCCATTTTCATTAATCTACCCTTCTGATTCTACTCACTTAGCTCCCAAGACCTCCAGACTAATATTTTGAAGTTCTTCTTTTTAAGTTGTCAAGAGAAGGATTTTTTGCCACGTGTTTTCAGTTGTCCATCCCCTGGTCCCTAGCTACTTGTTGGCTCGCTAGCCTTGACTACTCGGAAGGGAAGGAAAGCATCTTGACCTGGAGAGTTTGGTCATTATCTTATCACATTAGGAGCCGATAACATAAAATTTTCTTACATATGTCCATATGGCTTGTCACGGTTTGAAGGTCTGCCATCAAGGACATCCTGAGGGACTGAGTGTCAAGATAAAGAACACTGTACCCAGCACCTGGGGAGTCAGTTCACATTCACCCTGACCTCCCTGGAGTGAGGTGATTTAATACTTTATAATGGACCACAAAATCCTGTATAGTTTATGTCTGATCAGAATAGTTACAAATACAGTTCTTCACTGTTTGCTTTGTTTTCTTTAGATAAACAACATTGGAAATCCATACATAAAAAAGAAATGAACCTGGTTTCTTTTCTACTCTGGTTAGAATACTTGTGGTAACTCTGAGTCACGGAACAAGATTGAACACTCACAAGATTACTCCAAACACAGAGTTTTCCTTACAAACAGGCGGAGTAGATGGTATCTCAAAGATATTGTCTACAAAACAAATGTTGAGAATTTCCTTTCTAAAAGTATCTTCCTCAGAGTCCAGCTGGGATGTTCAAATTTCCCTTGTTTGGGTTTAAGGCATTATTACTCTTTATGTGCCCCATAAAAGTGTGTGTCCCAGAGGGTTATAATTTGATGACTTTGTTTTTAGATTTACTGTGTTAGCATGAGGAACTGGATCCCATGGATCCAGCAGGCTAAGTAAACTAAGCTAAGTAATAGCTGAGTTCAAGTTAAGATTTCTTAAACATAGTTAAAGTCTGTGCTTTGTTGGAGTTGGAGCACAGCATACTTCAGGGGAAGAAGAGAGATCAGAGCAGCAGGTGGTATCCAAAAATATTGAGTTTCCACAAGGAGGAAGAGTAGTAGGCTTAAGGGTTAGCAGAAGGTTAAATCAGATAATGTATATGAATTTTTTAGCCCAGAGCTTGACTCAAAGTATATCCTCAACAGTAAATAGAAGAGGGACTTTTATTTTTTAAAAAAAAAAAGAACAATAAAATCAAGAGAAACTGAGGAAAATATTGCAGTCACTACAATGTGCCTTGCAGATTGATGCTGGGCCACAAAAGAGAACAGCACAGGCTTGGTTCTTGCCCTCAGGGAAATAAACTTGGGTAGATGGGCAACTAACTACAAATTATGAGAGAGTGTATGGTAAATGCGGTGCTGGAGAAAGGTCAGAACAGGGTATTTGAGGCGTATTTAGAGTTTTCTAGAGAAGGTGATTTTGTCTTCTTGACTTGAATGAGGAATGGGTGGTCTGGGGAAAGGAGGAGAGTTTCAAACAGAGGAAACACATACATGAAAATCCAGAATGAAGACTGGGAAGGAAGGACATGTGCTAAGAGCTGAAAAGAATGTTATTGTTGGAGGGTAGAGTACTAGTGGGTCACTGTTTTGAAATGATGCTAAAGAGATTGATGGAAGAAGGTAAAGTGGAAAGTGGTGGGCATAAAAGACGTAGCTATAGCTGTTTGAAGCTGCAACTAGCTCCTCCAAAGTGAGAAAATCCTTAGTCAGCAGCACAAATCTGCTAATTGCTTTTGAAGCATCGATGCTACGACCAACTTTTAATAAGTTTGGGAGAAAACTGAACATTCTTATGACCACTTTCATGCTCTGAATCAAATACAATTGGAATGCTGCTGCTTCTCTCCTTACACTCTTCTCTTTCCTTCAGAAGGATCAGAGTGGTCAAAGGTCCCTTGCATTTCCTGATGTCTACCACTGTGTGGCACATATGATGGAAAAATTTTAATCTCCTGAGACTTGTGATGTCTTCAAAGGAACCACTGATGCACGTGTGGAATTTTTTTTTCACACACATGTGGAATTTTTCTTTTTTGAGGGGGCTTCCTTGGTGGCTCAGACAGTAAACTGTCTTTCTGCAATGCAGGAAACCCAGGTTCGATCCCTGGGTTGGGAAGATCCCCTGGAGAAGGAAATGGCAGCCCACTCCAGTATTCTTGCCTGGAAAATCCCATGGACGGTGGAGCCTGGTAGGTTACTGTCCATGGGGGTCACAAAGAATTGGACACTACTAAGTGACTTCACTTCACCATTGTGTGGCACCACAAAGAACAAGCAAGGGCCACTGGGCATAGATGAGAAAAAAGCTGAATAAACAGGGAGTTCAAAATTTAAAAAAATAAGAAGTATACAGGACAAGTAAATAATACAATTCATGTCACATCCTCTCCCACTCTCTTCCCAGATAACCAGTGTTAACAGATTGGTGTATGTCCTTTTCTACCTTTTGCTAAGACCAAATACAAGTAAAGCTGTGAAGTGAAGTTGTGAAGTTGCTCAGTCGTGTCTGATTCTTTGCGACCCCATGGACTGTAGCCTAACAGGCTCCTCCATTCATGGGATTTTCCAGGCAAGAATACTGGAGTGGGTTGCCATTTCCTTCTCCAGGAGATCTTCCCAATCCAGGGATTGAACCCAGGTCTCCCACGTTGTAGGCAGACGCTTTACCGTCTGAGCCACCAGGGAAGTCCAAGTAAAGCTGTACATACATACAAAGCTGTTCCCTTGTTTTTAAAAGGGGCTGTACTTCACACATTACTTTGAAACTTGCATACTTATTTAATAATATATTATGGACAACATTTCAGTTTTAGAAACATAAATTATTAATCGAATCTTTAATGCTGCATACTCGGTTCAGTTCAGTCGCTCAGTAGTGTCTGACTCTTCTCGACCCCATGAACCGCAGCACGCCAGGCCTCCCTGTCCATCACCTTCTGTAGTATATTGTGCTGTAATTTAACCAACTGCTCTACTCTTGAGGGGGCTTCAGAATGTTCTTAGGTCACACTGTAAACATGCTATAATAAATGTGCCTATATATTTGCCAGTTCTTAAAGATGTTTTCTATGGGTTGTCATAGTGGATGCCAAAAAGTGGGTTGAATGAATCAACGTGTGAATATGACTCTGTATTTTCTCTTTTGAAGATACCAAATGCTTTCCTTTTTTCTCCTGAATCCTTGAAAGCAACCAATTCTCAAATTTTGGGTAGAGAGAGTGGTGATTCTTAGCTTTAATGCTCTTCTTATCAAGGCCATCAGCTTTCAAACTTGTTGGTCTCAGGAAACTTACACTACCAAATATGATTGAGAACCCCAGAGAGCTTTTTCAGTAATAGAAATAGTCTCTAGCAATATTTACCATACAAGCAATTAAAACTGAGAACTTTAAACAACATTTATGATTTCCTTCAAAAATAGCAATAATAAATGCATCATATATTAATACATAATCTATTTTATGAAAAGCATTTATTATTTCCAAGACAAAAAATTATTGGAAAGAAAAGCATTGGTTTTCTTTTTTGCCCATTTCTTTAATATCCAGCTTAATAGAAGACAGCTGGATTCTGATATCTGCTTCTACATTCTAGTAAGCTGTTTTGGTTGAATGATACAAAGAATACTGTGACTCACAAATATGTAGTTGGAAACAGGAGTATTTTAATAGAATTTTCAGATAATTGTAGTATTCTTCTTGGATACTATATAAAACTTGACAAGAGGTAGTTTCATAAAGGTTATATGCAATTTGGAATATAAAACCATATCAATAAATGTATATTCTTAATACATTACAGTTCATTGTCCTATCTTGCTTCTTGAATGAATCTTTTTACTCATATATTGATCATTTTAAAAATATTGATTCTGTGAATTGTATAGGGTTTTCAAATGCAGTTGTTAACTTCACCAGCAATCTAATCTTTCGGTATTAGGAAAATATGAGGACCTTAGTGGTAAATACTAGTTTTCTAAAATCCTAATTTCTACTTTAAATCTCAAAGGTTATCATTGGAAACATTGTTAATTATTTTCCTTGAAGTGACAGATTTACTTCATTCATTTTGAATAAAGTATTTCCAGCTCAGCTGATAAAGAATCCACCTGCAATGTAGGAGACCTGGGTTTGATCCCTGGGTTGGGAAGATCCTCTAAGAAAGGAAAGGCTACCCACTCCAGTATTCTGGCCTGGAGAATTCCATGGACTGTATAGTCTATGGGGTCGCAAAGAGTTGGACACGACTGAGATTTCACTTCACATTTACCAAATACTCAGTTATGAATAACCATAATTTGCCTATAATTAGTCTCTCATGAAAAAGAGCCTCGTTTAGCTTATAACTCAGTCTCACAGGTGTTTTTCTTGAGTCAATGATTTATACCCAAAGGTATACCTAATTTATTTATTCCCAAATGATACTAAAAAAAAAGTGCATTCAGTGGTCAGGATTTAAGAAATTCAGAGTGTTTTCCTGTATCACCAAAAACAAAAACATTTTTTAAATGTAACTGGACTTTTTTTTTTTTCCTTGCAAGTGACAGTGTGGCAGTGAAGAAATGAATGACTTCTACATTTTGGTTCTGGTGACTTGATTCAAACTGCTGCTGCTTAGTCACTTCAGTTGTGTCGGACTCTGTGTGAGCCCATAGACTATAGCCCACCAGTCTCCTCTGTTCATGGAATTTTCCAAGCAAGAATACTGGACTGGGGGGCCATGCCCCTCCTACAGGGCATCTTTCAAACCCGGGTTTCGAACCTGGGTCTCCTGCACTGCAGGCAGATTCTTTACCACTGAGCCTCCAGGGAAGCTGCCACAGTTTTATCCTCCATTGCTTTTGTACCGTCGGTGCAAATGCCAACACAGAGAAAAAGGCAATAGATTTTGGTTTTATTTTGAAAGTAGTTTGACCCCATTAGAACCGTGAAAACGTTTCAGGTAATTTTAGGGGTACAACCAATGCTGAGGATGACTCTTTTGGATTCATGCTTCTTAAATGTTAATGCACACATAAATTACCTGGGGACCTTATTAAGATACAGATTCAAATTCAGTAGTCTTGAGGTAGGACCTGAAAGTTGCATTTGTAGAAAGTTCCCAGGTGAGGTGATGCTTTCTGTAGGTGGCTACACTTTGAGTAACAAGTCTCTAGACCTGCGTTATCCAAACAGTAGCCACTAGCTCCATGTGACTACTTTAATCTAAATTTAAAGTAATTAAAATTAAATAAATACTCATTTAGTCAGTCATATTAGCCACATATTGATCACTCAAAGCCACCTGAGGCTAGTGTGTATCATGCTGGACAGAGCAGAGATTTCCATCATCCCAGAAATCCATTAGACAATGATGTTCTGGATTGTTTACATGGAGTTAATAATGACAAGCCCATGTAGCTGAGCTTATTTAAATATTCATCAGAAGCTACACTTCAAAATATGTAAGCATAATTTATGAATAACTTCATTTTTCTGATCAGTCCTAAAAAGACAAATGATTTAGAATTTTAAATAATGTTTAGACTCTGTAGTTTCAAGTTGCCCGACTAATTTCTTATAAATTTCTTAATGACATGTCTTTATGAGTTATATCAACTGATATTGCCAAGGCCATTGCATGATATTCTATTTCTTTGTGGAAGAAAGCATTCTACTTAAAAGTTTAAAAGATTAAGAGTGACTGATATGGAGATAGAAAAATTCATACTCACTGTAAATGATTTTTATAATCAAAACATAGTCTTCCATGCAACTCACAAGGAACAATTTTGGTGAAAAAAGCTCCACTGGGGAGAATAAAAGGTTATGCCTCAAAGGTTAGCAGGACGGATAGTGTTTCTCCTGGGCACATGCCAGTGCAGACAGCGTGCTGAGAGGCATTCCTTGGAGTTCTTGGGCAGTTCTTGCTCCGATGAGAGCTGGCCAAACTCTGCATACTCCACCTGACTCAAGGAAACATTCCAAGGTAGGCTTTCCAACAGCATTCCTAGTCTGCAAAGTTCACAAGCTAAGAGGAGCCTGGTTGGAGTGAAGAACAAAGTAAAAGCTAACAAAAATAAGAGGAAAGTGGAGCGGGCATTCTAGACTGTCCTGTGGGTTCTTCTTTAGGCTTTTTTCAGTCACCTCTCTATCCATAAGTACAGTCTGCTGTATACTGGTAAAGAATAGGTCGTAAATGAGACACACCTGAAACAGGCTTTTCTTTGTGGCTACGAGAATATGTCAGTGGCCAAGCACAAAGTCTTTGTCGAACATTCCAGTTTTAAAAGTGGATGTGGTGCTGGATGCTTTGGGAGAAATGAAAAATTCCTACCCTGTTAATGGTCTCTCTTTATGTACCTAGCGTGCTTCCATAAAATTCTTCAGTCAGAAGACAAAGAGTGTTCCATCACGCTTGGCCACTGGTTTGCCACTGCCTAGAAGCACAAGATTAGCAGCTCTTATAATTTCATCTTCCAGGGTAGGTGTAGATGCTGTTCTTGTCAGTTGAATTCTCATCTGAGTTGATGTATCTTGGCTTTGAAACTTTCCAGATATTAGTGAAATACCACACAAGGGAGCAGAGTGAGGAACTCCATTGAATCCCCACGTGAGAAACATGTTTTCCTGTTGCCCCATTAGCTGTCCATCTGTGGTTTTCAGTCTGTAATTGACCATCTGCTCAGCCTGCCAGGTCCCATGTTCGTGTTAGAGTCACGTCTTAACTCTGTGCTCTGTCTCGGACCCTGGAGTCAAACCCCAGGGGTCACCATTTTGTGAGGGATCAGGCGAGGGGCATTGTTTTTATTGGTTTGTTGAGATAAAATAGGGACATTTTAGGTAAAAAGCAGAATTTCCTTTTGCTCTTTGATGTGGAGGTGGGGCAAGAGGGGAGGCCGATGTGCTGCACTAGGCTGGCATTTTTACAGACAATATTCTGTAGGAGCTCAGTGCACAGTGCCTGTTACTCTCAGTCAGATGTGGCCTCTTCCATTCATACTGGTCCCTACCCAGGCAACTTACCTCAGTCACTCCACCTGCCTAGGTCCTACATTTGTTTGTGCAACTCCTTGTTTAGGGCATAAATCTCTTGTCAGCCTCATAATCTAATATACCTCTGGACATCAGAGTGATAAGTGCTCAGAAGCACCATGGTAAGCAATGCCAGTTTGTAAAGGCAGGGACCTGGTAGTCAAGTTCCCCACTACAAATTCTCAATGAACAACCATATTTATCAAAAGAATACTATGTGCCAAGCTATGACAAACCTAGACAGCATATTAAAAAGCAGAGACATCACTTTGCTGGCAAAGGTCCATATAGTCAAAGCTATGGCTTTGACTATTGGTTTTTCCAATAGTCATGTACGAATGTGAGAGTTGGACTGTAAAGAAGGCTGAGCGCCAAAGAATTGATGCTTTCAAACTGTGCTCCTGGAGAAGACTCCTGAGAGTCCCTTGGACTGCAAGGAGATCAAACCACTCAATCCTAAAGGAAATCAACCCTGAATATTCATTGGAAGGACTGATGCTGAAGCTGAAGCTCCAATACTTTGGCCACCTGATGCGAAGAGCCGACTTATTGGAAAAGCCACTGATGCTAGGAAAGATTGAAGGCAAAAGGAGAAGAGGGACAGCAGAGGATGAGATGGTTGTATGCATCACCACCTCAATGGACATGAGTCTGAGCAAACTCCAGGAGATAGTAAAAGGCAGAGAAGCCTGGTATGCTGCAGTTCATGGAGTTGCAAAGAGTTGGACACGACTTAGTGACTGAATGATGAATAAGAACAACTGTGTGTCAGGCCATAGGTTAGGTACCAGCAGATAGTGGACTTCCTAAAGTTATTTGTCAAGACAAGATAATAAAAAGGATATCTTATGGAATTTTCACAGCAACCAAATCTGTTAATGTGTATTAGGACTCGAGAGGCTTAATATTAAATACAATGGAGTAAACCCTGAAGGTAAGCAGGAAAGATTTTTAGAATCTTCCATCTATCCTTCCTAAAAGGCAAAATGATCTGAGATGTCTGCATTGAGAATTTTCTTTTGTTTCTTGTTGGTTTCAACACCATTATCTCAAACCTCAGTATGCTTAAAATATGTATAGAACTGTACATAAAACCATAGTTTCTCAGATTTTATAGTTTACTCAAAATTTTATCCAAGGGTAATTTTCTCCATAATCAAGTTTTGCCTTAGAAGCTAATTTGCATAACTACCTATGGGAAAGATGAAAGATTTCAGGATTAACATTACTTCAAAGCTGTATTTTGGAGAAATTAGACAAGAATCTTGTACTAGGTGAAATTTTAATCCTGAGTAGTTTGAAATGAGACTGCGTTCCCACTTTGTTTTTTTCTAAAGTTGACATCTTTGGGGAAAATTATTACATAAATGAAGTGTTTGTTTTCTAGAAAAAGACCTACAAGGACACAGGTTGTTCTCTGTAGTTGCAACTTGGCTTTATTTTTTCCAGTTCAGAACAAATGTAAACTACCTGTTCTCAGAAAGAGCAGTTTATCACTAGCTGTAGAAAAGCAAAGATAAAAGATATCTACAAATGTTAAGTGGCTATTCTAATCTATTCCTGCCATAAAAGCAATGTATTCAACTATTTAAGAGAGTATTTTGTAGTTAGCTGTCTTCAAAGATGAACTTCTACCTAAATTTGAAAGTTCTCCAGGAGGTACTATTGAGGTCATTTTGGATAATGTAGTTGATTAGTTGTAGAAACCCTTAAAATATTCCAGGTGAAAACCTGCCCCTTGCAGTAGATTACAACCAAATACTCGTCTCCCACTTATCCCACTCCAGGAGCTCATTTCTTAGTGATGACCTTGTGTCGTAGGTTGAGACTAATCTGATTTTACCTACAGGATCGTCCCTGTAGCTAAGACAGTAAAGAATCTGCCTGCAATGCAGGAGACCCAGGTTTGATCCCCATCAGGATGATCCCCTGGAGAAGAGAATGGCAACCCACTCCCATACTCTTGCCTGGAGAATCCCATGGACAGAGGAGCCTGGCACAGTCCATGGGGTCACAAAGAGTCAGACATGTATGAGAGACTAACACTACCGCTACACTACTGCGCTCTACACGAGTACTTGGGGAGCACCTTTATGTAGTAGTCTGTTAACAGTGGCCTAGCCAAGGGTGTACCAGGAGGGCCGCCCTTTTAACTTTTGCTGTCATCTTTAAATACTGTTGCACATTATTTAAATGAAATGAATGAAGGTGCATCAGTTTGTACTTACATCCTTTGAGTGGATAATATTGTCTAAGATGATATTGACCTTTTTTCTTAAAACTTGTAATTGGCTTATAAAAAAGCAATTATTTTGCATTGTGTTTTTCTACACTAAAGATGTTATTTTGTCTAACATAAAGACTCAGATAACAACTTTCAAATCTTGTTTTGGTGCTTCTTCATGGAGAAGTAAAAGCATATGTAAATACAGTTGATCCTTGAACAACACAGATTACGCCTGCCTTGGCCCACCTATACAGGGATTTTCTTTTTTTTTTTTTTCAGTAATAAATGCTACAGTGCTACATGACCTGAGATTTGTTGAATCCAGGGATTCAGAACTATGGATG
Organism: Oryx dammah; assembly: GCF_014754425.2. NCBI lineage: Eukaryota > Metazoa > Chordata > Mammalia > Artiodactyla > Bovidae > Oryx > Oryx dammah. The sequence continues at coordinate 86,928,005 of NW_024070187.1, read as the reverse complement.
TGGAACTAAAGATAGTGTGTGAGGGCCAATTATAAGTTTCAAGCAGATTTTGGACTGCTAGGAGGGTTGATGCTATAAGACACCTGAAAAAGCAGAAGTGCCCTGAGCCCCTCTAGGCCTCTAAGAATTTCTGTTTGCAATGTAAATCACACGAAGTTATTTTTAACTGACAACTTAGAATATTACTTTATGTGGTACAGTTAGATAATTCAGCCACAATGAATTGCAATCTAATTCTTCCCAGAAACTCTTTTGGAGGCAGCCCAATGAACATGTTAGCTTTCTTCTCTAGCTTTGGCCCTATGTTAACCTGAGTAATGGTGCTAGTTCGCTAGGTTCTTAGTCAGGCTGTTATTCAGGCTCCTGTTGTCACTGTTAAAATTTCCCCTTGGCTCTAAGCTTTTATAGAAGGCTAGAGACTCAGATTTATTTCAGGTATCATTTACTCTGGTTTCTTCATTTTAGGAGCTTCCCTTGTGGCTCAGCTGGTAAAGAATTCTCCTGCAATGTGGGAGACCTGGAGTCAATCCCTGGGTTGGGAAAATCCCCTGGAGAAGGGAAAGGCTACCCACTCCAGTATTCTGGCCTGGAGAATTCCATGGACTGTATAGGCCATGGGGTTTAGAAATGAAGAAACTGAAGCCCAAAGAAGTTAAAACACTTGCTCAAAAACACAAGGATACTAAGTTGCAGAATCAGTACTAGAAAACAATGTCTCTTTTCCTTTGTGTGGCAGCCCATAGGCCATGGCAGTCTCTCCAGCTCTCCTCCTCTGTGTGTCTTTTTTCCTACAGGCATCTTATCTATAGCTTCTGATTTTGACCACCTGGGTGAGCAGTGATAAGTAGAAAACATTCACTCTGCTGAATATTTAGGAAATTCTTTTAGATGATAAACACATCCATGTTTGTTCATTGCCAACAGTAGTGCTTCCAAAACGAATCCACATTCTGTACACTGAGGGCAGAGTTTTGACTGGAAGAGTCCCTGCTGGCCAAGTTCTATGCAATATATTTCTTTGCATACATTCTGAAATTAGGTAAAAGTAAACAAAGCATCAAATTTAATATCACCATTGCTTGTGTAATGAAATGACTCTAATATAAGCACCAGGACCAGACTATGTGGCTTCAAATATATTCTACCACAGCAGTTTGGGGACCTTGAGTAAGTAACTATGACTCAGTTTCCTCATTCATAAAACTGGGCTATTAATAGTTCTTACAGAGTTTCTGTAAAAAATAAATGAAATATTACATGTATAGCTTTTGGAATAGTGCCTAGAACCTAGCCATTATTGGTATTTTTATAGTTTAATCTGTTTTCTTACTAAAAGGTATGCATGATGGGAATTTGGGAGCATGCATCTCAAATAAATGCATATTTCTTTATGTTATATTTATATCACCGTACTATTACCTATGGGCTTCCCTAGTGGTACCAGTGGTAAAGAGCTCGCCTGCCAATACAGGAGACATGAGACAAGGGTTCCATCCCTGGGTCAAGAAGATCCCTTGGAGGAGTGCATGGCAACTCACTTCAGTATTCTTGCCTGGAGAATCCCATGGAGAAAGGAGCCTGGTGTGCTACAGTCCATAGGGTTGCAAAGAGTCAGACAAGACTGAATCAACTTAGCACACTCTTGCACTATTACATATCACATGTAAACTATAAAGGTAGAAATTAAAATTGATGAGATGAAGCATTAAGACTTTTTGGATGCCAAGATACTGTTGCATATATATCTCCACTGGAAATTCTGGACACCACTGGTCTACTCTCATGCCCTATATTTTCTGCTATTGCGTCCTTCAGTTCTATTTCACAGTCTACCATCAATCACCAAATGAGTGAAGGACAAGTTTCTTTTTTTTCCCAAAGCAATCATTCCTATGATAATACTGCTAACTTTAATTAAATTTAGTGGTTTAAAGTTCTGGTAAACTTACGACACATATCTTCAGTAATTAAGGACTTCCCCCCATCTGGCACCAGTGAAACTGTTCTGTGGTCTTTAGTCACAGGCTGTAACAAATTACATTGTGTGCTCAGTAGTTAGAATTTTCTTATTGCTTAAATCTGAAGGCCATAATAGCTTTGCAGTGTTTTTTTTTTTTAATGTTTTGTTTATAGATGGAAATGCATCAAGAAGTTCTTTTTCTTTTCATACTTTTTAGTTTGTCAGTGGAGACTTTTGCATGTGGTCCTAGTTACCATAGGGAACCAGAGACATTCCACTGAAGTCTTGGATGTACCATATGTCAGAGTCCCAGATGGGCTGCAGATGATGTTTAAAATGAAGGTTGTCTTTGGATGGCTTTACACTGAGACATATCAAACATGATCTATAAGATGATTAATGCTACAGGGATCATTTTTCTCAATTTTTATGTGGTTATAGAAGTTGTTGAAGCACCTCCAAGATGATAAGCAGTTATGAAAATTCCAATCAATTTTTTAATTTAAGGATTTAAGTTGGTTAACCCTTTTTCATTTTAGTGCTGGTTCAGTTAACAATGACACAATAGGCATGAGTGTATGCTGGGATTGTTAGCAACTTTATTTTGTAACTTGTCTCAGATATAATTTTATTATAAAAAGCAATTATTTTGAAAACTAGTCCTTGTCAGTCTCTTTGTTTGCAAATACTTTCTCCCTTTCTGTGGGTTGTCTTTTCATTTTGCCTATGGTTTCCTTTGCTGTGCAAAAGTTTTTGAGTTTAATTAGGTCCCATTTGTTTATTTTTGTTATGTCCATTACTCTAGAAGATGGCTTGAAATGATCTTGCTGCAGTTTATGTCAGAATGTACTGCCTATGTTTTTCTCCAAGAGTTTTATAATACCTGGTCTTACATTTAGGTCTTTAATCCACTTTGAGTTTATTTTTTTGTATTGTGTGAAAGAATCTTCTAATTTCATTTATTTATATGTAACTGTCCAGTTTTCCTAGCATAATTTATTGAAGAGACTGTCTTTCCTCTATTGTATAGTCTTGCCTCCTTTGTTATAGAATAGGTTTGCTGTACACCTGAAGCGAGCACAACATTGTTAATCAACTCTGCTCCAATATAAAATAAAAATGTTAAAAGTAATTATTACCTTTATTATGTGAAAAAGTGACAGTGAAAGTCACTCAGTTGTGTCCGACTCTTTGCAACCCCATGGACTATAGAGTCCATGGAATTCTCTAGGCCACAATACTGGAGTGGGTAGCCTTTCCCTTCTGCAGGGCATCTTCCCAATCCAGGGATCAAGCCCAGGTCTTCCACATTGTAGGCAGATTCTTTACCAACTGAGCCACAAGGGAAGCCCAAGAATACTAGAATGGATAGCCTATTCCTTCTCCAGCAGATCTTCCTAACCCAGGAAACAAATCGGGATCTCCAGCATTGCTGCTGATGCTGGTGCTGCTAAGTCGCTTCAGTTGTGTCTGACTTTGTGCGACCCCACAGACGGCAGCCCACCAGGCAGATTCTTTATGAACTGAGCTATCAGGGAAATCCTAACTATCATGTGCTGCTGCTGCTGCTGCTGCTGCTGCTAAGTCGCTTCAGTTGTGTCCGACTCGGTGTGACCCCATAGACGGCAGACCACCAGGCTCCCTTGTCCCTGGGATTCTCCAGGCAGGAACACTGGAGTGGGTTGCCATTTCCTTCTCCAATGCATGAAAGTGAAAAGTGTACTGCACTAGAATTATTCTATAGTTTACCTATATTATTTAATAAATAGTATTCTGGTACATGTTACTTTAGATATAAAAATTTATATCTTTCATTTCCAAGCATTAGTCACTCAGTCATGTCTGACCCTTTTGTGACTTCATAGACTGTAACCTGCCAGACTCCACTATCTATGGGATTTTCCAGGCAAGAATACTTGAGTGGGTTGCTATTTCCTTCTCCAGGGGATCTTCCTGACCCAGAGTTCAAACCCAGGTCTCCCACATTGCAGGCAGATTCTTTACCATCTGAGCCACCAGGGAAGCCCTTAGTTAGCAAAGTCTCATTCAATTATTGTAATTGTAAATATCTAGGGGTTAGACCATGAGAATTTATTAAAAAGGTAAAAGACATAGTACACAACTTGTAAGTAAAAATCACACAGAGATAAAATTCTGAGAGATAAACAACTAAATCTCAAAACATAAAAGTACACATAGCAATAATTAAGTGCAAAAATCAGAAGGGTGGTTGATTTTAAAAAGTGAGTCAAGACTAGTCACTGAAATATCTGAATTTAGCTATGATTAAAGTAGAATGACTTTATGATTAAGAAGGATTTTTTATAAGTATTATCAAGGTTTAGAGGCGAGGAAGAAACACATTTTCCCACCCTTAAGAGAGTTAACATGAGCCACAAGAGACTAGAATTAGGAGATGTCAGAAGGCTTCTTGGTTCAAGTCTTAAATTTGAGGAGACATTCATGTGTTGGATATTATTGGATGTCAACTTGTACAAGCAAGCAGAAGTAAGCTATCTCACAAGTGTTGATATTAGCCTGGGATATTTTCCAGTTAATTGTCTAGGTACCATATTGCAAACAGTTTTTGGGGTTGCTGCTAATGTAAGCCTAGGTCTGACCCAGATAACCACAATGATGTAATCACTCTCCTAGAGCCAGACATCCTGGAATTTGAAGTCAAGTGGGCCTTAGGAAGCATAAGTATGAACAAAGTTAGTGGAAGTGATGGAATTCCAGCTAAGCTATTTCAATAGTGAAAGTGCTGCACTCAATATGCCAGCAAATTTGGAAAGCTCAGCAGTGCCCATAGGACTAGAAAAGGTCAGTTTTCATCCAACCCCAAAGAAAGGAAATGCTAAAGAATGCTCAAACTACCACACAATTGCACTCATCTCACACACTAGTAAAGTAATGCTCAAAATTCTCCAAGCCAGGCTTCAACAGTACATGAATTGTGAACTTCCAGATGTTCAAGCTGGTTTTAGAAAAGGCAGAGGAAGCAAAGATCAAATTGCCAACATCCGTTGGATTATCGAAAAAGGAAGAGAGTTCCAGAAAAACATCTACTTCTGCTTTATTGATTATGCCAAAGCCTTTGACTGTGTAGATCACAACAAACTGTGGAAAATTTTGAAAGAGATGGGAATAGCAGACCACCTGACTTGCCTCTTGAGAAATCTGTATGCAGGTCAGGAAGAAACAGTTAGAACTGGACATAGAACAACAGACTGGTTCCAAATTGGGAAAGGAATACATCAAGTCTGTATATTGTCACCCTGCTTATTTAACTTATATGCAGAGTACATCATGTGAAATGCTGGGCTGGATGAAGCACAAGCTGGAATCAAGATTGCCAGAAGCAGTATCAATAACCTCAGATATGCAGATGACACCACCCCTATGGCAGAAAGCAAAGAAGAACTGAAGAGCCTCTTGATGAAAATGAAAGACAAGAGTGAAAAAGCTGACTTAAAACTCAACATTCAGAAAACTAAGATCATGGCATCTGGTCCCATCACCTCATGGCAAATAGATGAGGAAACAATGGAATGAGTGGCAGACTTTATTTTGGGGCTCTAAAATCACTGCAGATAGTGACTGCAGCCATGAATTTAAAGACGCTTGTTCCTTGGAAGAAAAGCTATGACCAACCTAAACAGCATATTGAAAAGCAGAGACATTACTTTGCCAACAAAGGTCTGTCTAGTCAAAGCTATGGTTTTTCCAGTAGTCATGTATGGATGTGAGAGTTGGACCATAAAGAAAGCTGAGCACTGAAGAATAGATGCTTTTGAACTGTGGTGTTGGAGAACACTCTTGAGAGTCCCTTGGACTGCAAGGAGATTCAACTAGTCAGTCCTAAAAGAAATCAGTCCTGAATATTCATTGGAAGGACGGATGCTGAGATGTAGCTCCAATACTTTGGCCATCTGATGTGAAGAACTAACTCATTGGAAAAGACCTTGATGCTGCAAAAGATTGAAGGCAGGAGGAGAAGGGGATGACAGAGGATGAGATGGTTGGATGGCATCACTGACCTGATGGACATGAGTTTGAGCAAGCTTCGAGATTGCTGATGGTGATGGACAGGGAAGCCTGGCATGCTGTGGTCCATGAGGTCGCAGAAAGTTGGACACGACTGAGTGACTGAAGTGAACTGAACGGAGGTCCCACTGTAAGAATAGTTTGTGTGGTAATTTTTTTTTTTAATTGTGTCAACTATGTACTTGATTGTCAAGCACCAGTCTAGGTATTGCTAGTTATTTTTTTGATTAACATTTAAATCAGCAAACATTGAATAAAGCATATTATTCTCTATGAGGTGAATAGGTCTCAACCAATAAGTTGAAGATCTTATGAGGAAAGACTGAGGTCTCATGAGGAGGAAGGAATTCTACCTCTGTATGGCCTTTGGACTCAAGACTGCAAAATCAGCTCTTTTCTGGCTCTCCAGCATGCCAGCCTGCCTCACAGATTTTGGGCTTGCCAGCCTCCACAATTGCAGGAGTTAATTTCTTAAACTAAATCAATCTCTCTCCTCCCTTCCTGCCTCCTTTCCTTCTTCTTCCTCTTCTTCTTTGACTCCTCTTTCTCCTCCTCCTTTCTTTTTTCTCTACTCTCTGTCTTTCTCTCTGTAAATGCATCCTAATTGGTCTGAGTCTATCAAGAACTTTGACTAATACTGTTGCAGGAAGGGGGACCCCTTCCATGGCCCAAAACTGGGTTCTTGTCTAACACTCGGAAATGAATTGTCTGAGGAAACACATGTGTTGACAAAGCAAGAGACTTTATGGGAAAGGGCACCCAGGTGGAGAGAAGTAGGGTAAGGGAACCCAGGAGAATAGCTCTGCCACATGGATTGCAGTCTTTATGCAGTTTTATGGTGATGGGATTAGTTTCCGGGTTGTCTTTAGCCAATCATTCTGACTCAGAGTCCTTCCTGGTAGTGCAGGCCTTGTTCAACCAAGATGGATGCCAGAGAGAAGGATTCTGGGAGGTGGTTGGACATGTGGTGTCTTATTTTGACCTTTCCCGAACTCTTCGGGTTGCTGGTGGCTTATTAGTTCCATGTTCCTTATCAGGACCTCCTGTCATAAAAAAACTCATGCAAATAGTTACTATGGTGCCTGGCCAGGGTGGGCAGTTTCAGTCAGTGTGCTTCCCCTAACAATACAGGATGTCAACACTAGCTATTACTCATGATGATTAATATTTCTTCCGAGGCACAGTAGGACTTTATCTTTCAGTAACCATACATGCTGCTACCTCTATTTGAGAAACAATGTCAAAAATGCAATCACAAAGTCACCCCTAAAAAAATATGTATGTGTGTATGTGTGTATTTTAACCAAATGTCTATATTTATTCATAGCATGTTCCATAAAAATTAATTCCTGGGAATTAAATATTTTTTATTGTCTATGTTTTCGTTATGTTTAAACTTGTGTGACACAGAGTAGTAGCATGTTATATTAATACTGACATTTTATTTAACTATATAAAACTATTTTTTTCTCCTTTCTTTCCCCTACTTCCCCTTCCCTCCTTCCTTCCTTCTGTCTTTCCTTCCTTCCTTTCCTTTCACCAGCTCTCTAATAATATTTTGAGGCCTATACATAATATTTTAATATAAGAATATTTTCACTTGCCATTAATAGAAAACAATTTAATCACACAATTTCCTGATTTTAGCTCATATTTAGGAAATAGTTCAAGAAAAGTGTAGAAGTACAGGTGGTCAAGCTTCAAAATTTTTATTCTACTAATAATATACAAGGCTCTGCTTTGCTGTGTGTATGTTAGTCATTCAGTCATGTCCAACTCTTTGCAATCCCATGGACTGTAACCTGCCAGACTCCTCTGTCCATGAAATTCTCCAGGCAAGAGTACTGGAATGGGTTGCCATTTCCTTCTCCAGGGGATCTTCCCAACCTAGGGATTGAACCCAGGTTTCCTGGTATTGAAGGCAGATGCTTTACCATTTGAGCTACTAGGGAAGCCCAGTCTCTGATTTGCTACTTTATCCTTTATCTTCAAATTTATTATGTCTAACAATAGGAAATCGCTTATTTTCAGTGATTTCTGGTCTACAAAATCATTTTTGATTACAAAAAGCCACTTGTGATCCACAAAGATGTTGATTTTATCATGGAGCCCATCCAAACCTAAAGAAACTTCATTGACATCTAGGATTACCTATGTCCTAGAATGAGAAGGGATAATAGCAAGTGGCCTTAAAACCCAAATGCTGCCTGGGTTTCACTGAGCCAGTTAGGGAAGGCTTCTGCCTTGGGTGGCTCAAGTATAACAGAGATCAGTCCTGCAAGCTGATCAGGAGGATACTTCAAGCATGCTATAAAGAAGACAGCTCAATGAAAAGGAGATTTATTGATGAATGTTAATGCTATAATGATGGAATTTGTTCTTTAAGGACAATCTTTTCAGTGATAAGGATAACAAAATTACCATAATTCCATTCATAGCTAGGATAATTATTTCTATTTGGAAACTTAAAAAGAGAAGATGATGAACTAAAGGAAGAGAGATTCTTTTATAAAGTACAATAAAAGGGCCAAGACTGGGTCATGGCTCTGAAATGCATGGGAAAAATTAGAATCAGGATCATGAAAAATTCAGCAGTCTATACAATATAAGTAAGAAATAGGAACAGATCAGTGTAATATAATCATAATGTACTTCGGTACCATTAATGTGGGTTTCCCAGGTGGCGCTAGCAGTAAAGAACCTGCCTGCCTATGCTGGAGACATAAAAGATGAAGGTTCAATCCTTGGGTTGAGAAGATCCTCTGGAGAATGGTATGACAAGCTATGCCAGTATTCTTGACAGGAGAGTTCCATGGACAGAGAATCCTGGCAGGCTACAGTGCCTGGGGTTGCAGAGTCAGACACGACTGAAGTGACTTAAGACACACACGCACACCATGAATGTGTCATAAAAATCTTAAACAAAGATGACAAATAATGCTTTAGAAAATTATAAATTGTTGATTTTGAAAAGTATTTTCAAAACTTCTATAATTCCAAATATTCTGCTCTCAGTTAGTTTTTCTGTACTAATTGTTGTCTTCTGCAACTTAAACCACATCATTAGTTTGTACACAAAATGAATGCCTTAAAAACATAAATGAGGTAGGGCTGAAATAAGAAAAAGAAAATACGTGAAGTATAATGTTTTATTACTTACAATGGAGTATAGGGCTACTTCTCTGAATATAAGTAGTGAGCTATAATCCTTGAGTTAAAACAGCACTCTGAATTTTGCTGCACTAGAACTTGTCATATAACATGTGGTTCACTGAAGGTCATTCCCTCAAAGTACATGATGTGCTGTGTGAAGTTTGAAACTAGTAATCTTGACGGTACATGAAATGGTAGGACTGAAATGTGGTCTGAACAAGATGCCACAAGATGAAATACCAAAAAAAAAAAGACATTAGCACTGTGCTGTTTGCCTTGGAATCACTCCTATATCTATTTACTTTAGTTTTTTTGTTTGTTATCAAATCAACTATAACCCAAATACTTGAGTTAATTCAGTGGACTCTGCTTATTTGATTTTTGCAATATAAATAATTATAGCATAATTTTAAAATGTTTAAATTAGCCCAATAGTTGCAGATTAAGAAAATTTAAGGAAATTTCCTAAATATCTTTAAATTTTACACTTTCTAGTAGAAGATGGAGGCTTCTTCCATGAGTCTTTAGACTAGAGATTGATCAAACAGCAGTCTTCAAGTATAACCATGTAAGAATTTTAAATAGAAACATTCCACATAAAAATCTGTTTTTCAAGTTTCTCTTGAAAACTGAGGACACCTTGGCAGCATCAGGCCTGCTTCCTCCCATGGCAACAGTCAGTCGTGGGACAGTAAGTCGTGACTGCTTTTAGACTAGGCAAGTGTTCTTCCACTTGCCACAGTACCACCTTGCCCCACTCCTGGCCCACCTCATGTAACTCCTATTTACCTTATTTCTATTGGTTTCTGAATTTGTGACTCAGTAAAGGGACATGTTTTAGTTCTGCATCACAACTTTTTTGAGGTAGAGTTGATAAAATACCAGTTTCAGGTGTATAACGTAATGATTCAATATTCGTGAATATTGCAAAGTGCTCACCGAAGTTAGTCTGGTTAGTATCTGTCACCATACATAGTTTTTTTTTTTTTTTCTTGTCATGAGAACTTTTAAAGTCCACTCTTTTAACAACTTTCAAACGTAGTCCCCAAAGCGTGACGCCATTAGCCTTCTAACAGTGAGACAGGCTGCCTCATGAGGTGGTGGGTCCCCTTGCTCTGAAGTGTTAAGGACGGTCTGAGTGTAGAGGGAATCAAGGAAAGTAGATGTGAGACTTGGCTGGACAGCCTCTTAAAACTCTTTTCTTCTCTGTACTCCTTTGATTTCCTTCATTAGCATAGCATAATTTTCTGAGAAGTGTTAGTTTTTACAAATTTCACGTTTTTAAAAATTTTTTGCAAGAAAATAGCAATTTTATATAATAAGAAATCAAGACATACAACTGGCATGTTTTAGATAATTAATGGAAGATGTCTATTCCTGGACCAAACGCCTCTCTGTATAATGTATCTGTTCTTTCAGCGTTTGTTTATTGAGTTCCTTCTATGTGTTCAAGATTTTGGCAGTGTAGGCTACAGTGAACAGACAAAATATATCCTTTTATGGGAGTTTGTATTTGGACTTTAGAAAATAAGTATATAATTTCAGAGAGTGGCAAGTGCTGTGAAGAAAATTGAAACAGAGTGAGGTTGTGGGTACTCTTTAGAAAAGGTGACTGAAAATACTTCCAAGAAAGAAATATTTGAGCAGCAAATGAATGATTAGAGTGGGTTAGCTATGCAAGGACATAGGGTTAAGGAACAGGAATAAATCTGACTTCTTCAAGATACAACAAGAAAGCTATTGTAAATGTAGCCTAGAGAGCAAGAGAGAGGGGGCAAGAAATGAAGTCAAATTGTAGGGAAGGCTCTAAGTACAATGGAAAAACATTAGGCGATTTTAATCTGGGGAATGATGTGATCTGATTCAGGGTTTGAAGGGTTTCTATGGCAGATTTGGGAAGAAGGGACTGCAGGGGCAGAAGAGGACACGGGGACCCAGCAACCAGGCAGATGCTCCTGTAATCGAGTAAAAGTGAAAGTCCCACAGTCCTGTCCATTTGTGACCCCATGTCCAAGGAATTCTCCAGGCCAGAATACTGAATGGGTAGCTGTTTCCTTCTCCAGGGGATCTTCCCAACCCAGGGCTCAAACTTGGATCTCCTGCCTTGTAGGCAGATTCTTTACCAGCTGAGCCACCAGGGAAGCCCCTTGTAGTCTAGGGTGGGTGGTAATGGTGAAATGGTGGGAAGTGATGATACAAGGTTTATAGTGGAAAGAGAACTGACAGGATTTGATGATGGGCTGAATCAGGAAGAGGGAGAGAGAGAAGAATCAGGAATGACTCCTACATTTTTGGATTGAGCAACTGGAGTAATGATTGCTGGTAACAGAAATAGTGTAGACTGGGAGAAGCAAGTTCTCCCAACAAAAACCAAGAAACACGTTAAATCTTTCCTGAAAAAATCAGGGCATAAATACACAAGAGAAATATACTGAGTACTAAGCATCAGTATACGGATTTTCACATGCAATAAATATATACACTCCCTCATCGTGGAGGACTCATAGTCTGGTAGGGAAATCACATGTCAAAAAAGTCATAAAAATTTATATCCAATGTGCTAGAGATGTGAACAAAGTGGGAGAGGAGGAGTTTTCAAATTCTCATTTCCTTATAACCAAGAGGTAAATAGCTCTAACATGGGCTTACTTGTATGTCTGGGCATGACTTATGAAGATAAAAAGAAATTGTTAATCACTATCCACCTATTCTTTTATGGGGAATAGCCTGGATTTTATTTAACCTTTTCTCAGAGGTCTTATTTTCTCACATTTTAATCATTCCTATAATTCTCTGGGAAATCACCCCTTTACATCAAATGATGGAAAGAATATGGAGCATGAAAGAAATTTACCGCACTCTGTCTCTTTCTTGTACAAATTCTAATCTTGTTTTCACTCCCTTATCTCTCTTCCGTCTCAACAGCAACCAAAACCTACCAAGTGTTTCTTAAGAGTCTGTTCTGAGCCAAGTACTTGCTTCTTTCCACATTCTCTTTACTTTCTGGCACTTGAAACTTTGAGTATGCTAAAATTTCCAGCTGTTATTTTAAAAGCATTCTTAGACTTCCTCTCTTCCTGACTCAAAGTTTTATTTTCTTCACCATCTCCTATCTGTCTCTTTCATCTTGTTCTCCAGTTCCACCTTTTTGCTCAACTCACTAGTAACCTGACAGCCTGCCATGTTTTTACTTCCTATGATTTAGCTCCCTTCCCCCTCTCTCCCCATGCCTCTTTCCCATTTCTTCTTTAATTGGAACTTTCATATCTTTCTTGGTGACGTTTTCTTGTTTGTTTGTTTTTTCCTAGGCTGTTTCCTGTCCATATCACTTAATTCTGCTTTCTCTAACATGGTCTGCTGCCTACCATTTCTTTAGTAAGTCCATATTAAAACACATTTAATGTTTGAACTTCTTATGTAGCTTAAAATAGTTTGACAATGTTGATTAGATTAAAGATGTTCCAAACATCATTTGAATGGTTAATCCTGCCAAACAGCAAAGCCTGCATTTTTTCCCTTCTTGCTCACTGGGGTTTCCATTGGTGTGTTTTCTTAAAAGAAAAAAAAAAATTGTGAACAACTGATCTACTTGTCTACTTGCCTGGTTTTAGTTGGGCAATGACTGAGTAAAGACTGTAATTAAGTATGTTCTAGAAGTCCCAAATAAAAATCCAACTAAGTTAGATTTAGAGAAGATAACGAGACAAAAATGAAGAGTCACATGAAGAGAAAAGCAAAGAATATAACAGATTTCCAAGGTCCTTACATGTCAGTAGATATTTAAGAGCCCCTTATTGGAAATTTCTGTCATTACAGATTCAGTAGGAATTATACTTCTTTGAAACTGAACAAGTTCCCTTTTCCCCTATCCACTGTTAGAAAGATTGAAGTCAAATTTGTGGCCTAAAGTAACTTCTTGCTTTCTTTTTTCTTTGACCCACTATCAGAAAGAACTGTTCAGGCCCCAGAGCGTTTCCTTTCCTTATCTACTGCCTATTTTTAATTTGTCATCTTGTTGCTTAATATTTATCTTTGTAAGCCACCCCAATTGTTTCTGATGGGAGACTGAGAGATGAGATAGAAACCCCTTCCTTATAAACACCCTTTCGAACCATTTGGTGTCGCTCTTCACCCTGTTTCTACCTCAGTCTTAACTGACTAGGATATGAGCCATTTGGTTAGAAAAGCTGTCACATTTGGAAAGGAGCAGCCAGTCAGAGAGAAATTAAATTGTTTTTCTTTGTCTGCCTGCTGTTCCAAGTTTCTGCTGGCGTTGCCAGTCATTTGGAGAGAGAAGTGTGGGGCTTGTTCAGCTGTCAGTGAGTGTGAAGGAGGTTGGGTGGATGCAAGCCAGCCTCTCCTTTTTGCAGTGGAGTCAATAACTAAAGGCTGGGTAGACCTAGGGGAGGCTCCACCAGGTCACCCTAAAGGAAACAGCCAATACTTCTGAGGAAAGAAAGCTTTTTCACTGTTGGGAAGCTGATGGCATTGCTCTCAGAGGCAAAGCTCATATTTCCCACTTTGATATCTCTGACACTAGGAGTCTTTGTGGGCAAAACAACTTTATTCTATTCACCAAAGCTGAATTTGTCATAAGGTTAGTTCAGGCATTCAATAGGGGTGAGATGCTGAAATAGTAAGAATTTCTCTGTGTGAATCAGTCTCTTGAGATGGCCCGGTAGTGTTGGGTCAGATCGCTTTGTATTTGTCTGAGAGTGATGGCGGAGATATTGAGAGGTGTGGCTTTCAAGTGTGGTGTGAATGAAGAAGGCGTAGATGGAGTGAATCTATGCTTGCCTGAGAAAAGTTATTAAGGAAAAAAACTAATCCTAAGAATGGTGAAAGATATATAAACCATGGAGCTCTCTATAAAATAAAGAAAGTTAATATGTGATGTTTAAATTCAGAAGCCAGCTTGCCAAACATTCAGTGTTAATAAGGATATATTTCCAGACTTATAGCAGAAATAAGTGACTCAACTAATGAGACATTTATTTAGTGGCCTTAGGACTATGACCCTTGGGAAAAGCACATGTTAGAGACAATAATAGGAAGAAATTTCTCTTCCACCCATTTTGCTGTTTATTTAGTGATTGCCTGCGTTACTATCTATAGTAAGGGCTTTGAATGCATTGTACTATTTACTACTTACAAGTTTATGAAGGCAACTCTTTATCACTTCTGTTTTTTGAATGGATTTCTTCACTGAGACTGAGAAAATTAATGAAAAACTTGTCCAAGGTTACACAGATAGAAAATGGTACGGCGAGATTCAAACCTACGCACTGCTCAAGTTATTTACTGTTATACTATACAGATTTCATTCAGGATGTGTATGTGTGTTCACTCAGTCATGTACAGGACTTTGCAACCCCATGAACTGTAGCTTGCCAGGCTCTTCTGTCTATGGAATTTTCCAGGCAAGAATACTGGAGTGGGTTACCATTTCTTCCTCCAGAGGATCCTGCTGACCCAGGGATTGAGCTTGAGTCTCCTGAATCTCCTACATTGGCAGGTAGATTCTTTACCACTGTACCTCTGGGAAGCCCTCATTTAGGATATAGGTGCAAAAAAAAAGTGGAAAGTTATCTTTTCTTCAAATCTGTTATCCATATACAGACTAACATTTGAAAGGAATTATTGAGCCATTGACACATTTCTGAGGAACAGAGAAGACAGAAATAAATGCCTCCAACATAGAACTTTGTAAGAGGAGGTCAAATGTGACTGCAACATAAAAACAGTTTTTGAGCAGATGCTGGAGATTAGTAAGGTACCATATGATGTTTAGTGAGACCTAGTCATGTACTGGGCTCCTTTTCATCATATGTCACTGGTTTAAAAACAAATTTTATTAGTTATTAATTTAATTCATTTCTCTGGATTTAATTTTTCTCTTTTAAAAAATAAAGACAATAACTGTACCTACTTTGTAAGTTGTTGTGATGATTGAATGAGTTCATATAGTAAAAAATGGTCTGGCACGCAGTGAGTTCTCTAGTGTTAGCCACCACCACTGTTAGCATCATCATCTCGCTGAAATCCTTTTATTTCTCACACCCAGCTCTTACTACATGACAGGCAGTGTTGTAAGTACTTTATATTTATTAACTCAGTTCATGTTTGTAATGTACGTGTGGGCTTGTTATCATGTCCAGCTTAGAGTGAGATCACTGAGGCAGGGCTTAGACTCAGGATGGTGGGCTCTGAAGTTGGCTTTCTTCATCATCACCCAAAGGCTTCTACATACTGTAAGCAATCAGCCCAACTTCAGACAGCTACCAAGGGCCAGAACTGGAATTGGGACTAGTACTTTCCCACCATACGTCTAGATTCTGCAGTTTGGGGAGGTGTAACTTGGAGACTGATTAGAGCTGAAAAACTGAAAGCAAGATACTCTCTACAATCAGAGATGCACTAACATTGAGTTTCAGCACATGAATACACTTTAACATGCCAAAATCAGACTTTCTGGAAAAGAGGAATTAAATATATAGAAAAAAGATTAATAAATAAAATAAAGTAAGATGAGAAATAATTTTAATGAAACAATATAAAATTAAAAAATGGATCAAAAGAATCTAAAGAGATAGTTTCCCAAATCTAAACCATAAAAGCTCATGTTAACATGGCAAAACAAATTGAGAATAAAATACTGAATTATGTTTGTTTGCTATTATATTTTATGTTTCCAATGATATTGAAGGAGAAAACATTTCTAATTGTAACAATTTTACAGAGATACAAAACAATTTAGCATTTTAATTTTTAGATTTTTGAACTGATCAGTTTTTGTATCAGTTCAAATTTATTCAAAGTACCTTCTATCTACCTTTCTGAAGATTCAAATGGGAAATGTCAGCTCAATTATCATTCATTGAATGTTCAAAAGACTCAGAATTTCATACCTTAAATAAAGTACCTATAAAAACCAATAATATGTGAATATGATTTTTTACTCCAGGTTTCTGTCTCTCTTTCTTTCTTTGCCTCTCACACTGCAAAACCAGGAAAGACTATATATTAGGCCTTTTCCTTTGGATTGTTCTAGATGCTGAGGATACAGTGATACAAAAATAAAGGCAAACTAACTACCTGCTCTCCTAAAATGAAGGAGAAAAATAAAACAATTACAAATGCCTAAATGCAAGATACCAACAACAAAAATGGTTGTAGTCATCTTTTGCTGTAACTACTACTGAAAATGAGCTTCCTAAGTGGCACTGGTAAGGAACCACGCTGCCAATGCAAAAGAAATAAGATATGCAAGTACTGTCCCTGAGTCTGGAAGATCCCCTGGAGGAGGGCATGGCAATCCAATCCAGTATTCTTGCCTGGAGAATCCCATGAACGGAGTTGCCTGGCAACGTACAGTCTATAGGGTCACAAAGAGTTGGACATGACTGAAGCAACTTACACACACACACACACACACACACACACACACTACTGATAATAAGAATAAAAGTAATAGTGGTGATAATAATAATACATGATAGGTAGTATTAATTGAGGACTTATTCCTGTGAAATACTGCTAAGCATTTTATATGTGTTATATCTTTCAATTCAGTTCATTAGCTCAGTCATGGTGATACTGCAGATGGTGACTACAGCCATGAAATTAAAAGACACTTACTCCTTGGAAGAAAAGTTATGACCAACCTAGATAGTATATTCAAAAGCAGAGACATTACTTTGCCGACTGAGGTCCGTCTAGTCAACGCTATGGTTTTTCCTGTGGTCATGTATGGATATGAGAGTTGGACTGTGAAGAAGGCTGAGTGCTGAAGAACTGATGCTTTTGAACTGTGGTGTTGGAGAAGACTCTTGAGAGTCCCTTGGACTGCAAGGAGATCCAACCAGTCCATCCTGAAGGAGATCAGCCCTGGGATTTCTTTGGAAGGAATGATGCTAAAGCTGAAACTCCAGTACTTTGGCCACCTCATGAGAAGAGTTGACTCATTGGAAAAGACCCTGATTCTGGGAGGGATTGGGGGCAGGAGGAGAAGGGGACGACTGAGGATGAGATGGCTGGATGGCATCATGGACTCAACGGACGTGAGTCTGAGTGGACTCCAGGAGATGGTGATGGACAGGGAGGCCTGACATGCTGCGATTCATGGGGTCGCAAAGAGTCGGACACGACTGAGCGACTGAACTGAACTGAACTGAACTGATGGGGAAGGAGAGTTAATCTGGAGAAAAAAAAAAAGATGAAATTGTTAGTTTAGAATAGGTTGTATTTGAGGTTATAACAGGTCATACAAATGGAAATGCCTAGTTCAGTTCAATTTCTCAGTCATGTCCAACTCTTTGTGACCCCACGAACCGCAACACATCAGGCCTCCCTGTCCATCACCAACTCCTGGAGTCCACTCAAACCCATGACCATTGAGTCAGTGATGCCATCCAACCATCTTATCTTCTGTTGTCCCCTTCTCCTCCTGCCCCCAATCTCTCCCAGCATCAGAGTCTTTTCCAATGAGTCAACTCTTCCCATGAGGTGTCCAAAGTACTGGAGTTTCAGCTTCAACACCAGTCCTTCCAATGAACACCCAGGACAGATCTCCTTTAGGATGGACTGTTTGGATCTCCTTGCAGTCCAAGGGACTCTCAAGATCTTCTCCAACACCACAGTTCAAAAGCATCAATTCTTTGATGCTCAGCTTTCTTTATAGTCCAACTCTCACATCCATACATTACCACTGGAAAAACCATAGCCTTGACTAGATGGACCTTTGTTGACAAAGTAATGTCTCTACTCTTTAATATGCTATCTAGGTTGGTCATAACTTTCCTTCCAAGGAGTAAGTGTCTTTTAATTTCATGGCTTCAATCACCATTTGAACTGATTTTGGAGCCAAAAAAAATAAAGTCAGCCACTGTTTCCTCATCTATTTGCCATGACATGATGGGACCAGATACCATGATCTTAGTTTTCTGCATGTTGAGCTTTAAGCCAACTTTTTTACTCTCCACTTTCACTTTCATCAAGAGACTCTTTAGTTCTTCTTCACTTTCTGCCATAAGGGTGGTGTCATCTGCATATCTGAGGTTATTGATATTTCTCCCAGCAATCTTGATTCCAGCTTGTGCTTCTTCCAGCCCAGTGTTTCCCATGATGTACTCTGCATATAAGTTAAATAAGCAGGGTGACAATATACAGCCTTGACATACTCCTTTTCCTATTTCGAATGAGTCTGTTGTTCTACGTCCAGTTGTAAGTGTTGCTTCCTGACCTGCATACAGATTTCTCAGGAGGCAGGTCAGGTGGTCTGGTATTCCCATCTCTTTCAGAATTTTCCACAGTTTATTGTGATCCACACAGTCAAAGGCTTTGGCATAGCCAATAAAGCAGAAATAGATGTTTTTCTGGAACTCTTGCTTTTTCCATAATCCAGTTGATATTGGTAATTTGATCTCTGGTTTCTCTGCCTTTTCTAAAACCAGCTTGAACATCTGGAAGTTCACAGTTCACATATTGCTAAAGCCTGGCTTGGAGAATTTTGAGCATTACTTTACTAGCGTGTGAGATGAGTGCAATTGTGTGGTAGTTTAAGCATTCTTTGGCATTTCCTTTCTTTGGGATTGGAATGAAACTGACCTTTCCAGTCTACCACTGTAGCCACTGCTGAGTTTTCCAAATTCGCTGGCATACTGAGTGGAGCACTTTCACAGCATCACCTCTCAGGATTTGAAATAGCTCAACTTGAATTCCATCACCTTCACTAGCTTTGTTCGTAGTGATGCTTCCTAAGGCCCACTTCACTTCACATTCCAGGATGTCTGGCTCTAGGTGAGTGATCACACCATTGTGATTATCTGGTTCGTGAAGATCTTTTTTGTACAGTTCTTCTGTGTATTCTTGCCATCTCTTTTTAATACCTTCTGCTTCTCTTAGGTCCCTACCATTTCTGTCCTTTATTGAGCCCATCTTTGCATGACATGTTCCCTTGGTATCTCTAATTTTCTTGAAGAGATCTCTAGTCTTTCCCATTCTATTGTTTTCCTCTATTTTTTGCATTGATCGCTGAGGAAGGCTTTCTTATCTCCATGCTGTTCTTTGGAATTCTACATTCAAATGGGTATGTCTTTCCTTTTTGCTTCCTTTCTTTTAACAGCTATTTGTAAGCCCTCCTCAGACAGCCATTTTGCTTTTTTGCATTTTTTTTTCTTGGGGATGGTCTTGATCCCTGTCTCCTGTACAATGTCACAAACCTCTGTCCATAGTTCTTCAGGCACTCTATCAGATCTAGTCCCTTAAATCTATTTCTCACTTCCACTGTATAATCATAAGGGATTTGATTTAGGTGATACCTGAATGGTCTAGTGGTTTTCTCCACTTTCTTCTGTTTCAGTCTGAATTTGGTAATAAGGAGTTCATGATCTGAGCTACAGTCAGCTCCCAGTCTGCGCAGTGGCTGCAATGGCCCAGAAGCACTGTGGAGAGGAGCTACCTCATGCCTGAGGTAAGGAGCAGCGGCTGCGCTTTGCTGGAGCAGCCATGAAGAGATACCCCACGTCCAAGGCAAGAGAAACCCAAGGTAGATGGTAGGCACTGAGAAAGGGCATCAGAGGGCAGACAGACGGAAATGACAATCATACACAACTAGCCAATCTGATCACACAGACCACAGCCTTGTCTAACTCAATGAAACTAAGCCATGCCATGTGGGGCCACCCAAGATGGATGGGTCATGGTGGAGAAGTCTGACAGAATGTGGTCCACTGGAAATGCCTAGGGTCATTTATAAATAAAGAAGGGGCTGATGGGAAATAAGAACTGGAGAAGGATTATCTGGTGATCCAGAGGTGATTACCCTCTCAGGAGACAGTGGAAGCAACAGCATTTATAAACTCACTGACTAAAAAAGTATAAAAATATGATGAGCTGAGGACAGACTCTTGAGACACACAAAAGGGCAGGAAATGATGAGTAACAGTTATCTACAAAGAGAGAAACAGGGCCATCAGAGAACAAGAAGAGACCAAGAGAGTTCTAAATGCAGCAGGGAGCTCAAGGTAAAGACAGAAGGTATATTTCAGCAGGAAAATGGCTACTGGTATCAAAAGAGTGCTTTATGTAGAGTGGAAGCAAAGAGAGTGCAGCAACCAAATGCAAGGGATGGAGTGGGGTGGGCAGGCAGGAAGTAGCCTCTGTTAGTACAAGAAAGCAGAAACAGGATAATAACCAGAATGGCTAGGGGGCAGTTCTAAGAACAAAGTGGCATCACTCAGTTCACATCTAGTCTCTGGGTTCCAAAGACTACTGAGAAAGAAACTGGTATTAGCTCAATGAAAAATTTCTTATGAAACCCCAAAAAGATAACCCATTTTTCTACACAGTAGTTGGCTTTCAGCATACAGCCTAACACCCACAGGAGACCTTGGTATTGTTTCTTGAATATGAAGTGAGAAACTCGTGCCCTCCAATGTGAACATTTCATTTTTCCATCTCCCTTCACATAGGGATTTATTTTTGCTGTCAGTAAGAAGGGAACATTATCTGCTGGTAGGTAGTAGGGTTTGATGGAGAGGGGAGAAGATGAGACATACTCTGTCAGCACGTTGCATTTGTATTAGGAAAATATCATTTTGGCAGGAGAGACACTGTAATTTGTCAAGCAGATTAATCTCTGGAGTGGAAAGTCCTAATCAAATGGTGAAGATTTTAATATATCTCTTGGATAGAGAGGTTGGCTGCAGCCCTGTAACTGCTATGGGTGTGAAAAGAGACTCAGACCATCTGCAAGAATCTAATGGATGGAAGTCATGATAAATTTGGAGAATCTGTATAATTAGGTTTGCTTAGTGTTGGCATGTTCCCACTTTTAGCAATGCAGCAGAACAAGTAGAAAATGCTCATTTAGAGCATAGTAGTCTATGTGTATTACAGTAAGATTCCTTTAATCTATCTATAGGTTGTGAATGGCTAGAAAACTAGAGAAATAATCAGAGTAATCTTCCTCTTTCACTCTAATTATATTTGTTATATTTTCAAAATAAACAAAAAGGAATTGACAGGCAGAAAATTCACAACAATACACAAGAGCTAGAATTTTTCTTCAAACTTGTAAATGGCATTCCAGTTGAAACCATATTTAATGGCAGGCTAATTCCAATTATACTATGAAATTCTTGTCCCATTAGGGGGTCCTTCAGGAAATATATATTTTTTAATTAATTTTTTTTTCTTACTGAAGGATAATTGCTTTACAGAATTTTGTTGTTTTCTGTCAAACTTCAACATGAATCAGCCATAGGTATATATATGTCCCCTCCTTTTTGAACCTCCCTCTTTTCTCCTTCCTCATCCCACTCCTCTAGGTTGATACAGAGCCCCTGTTTGAGTTTCCTGAGCCATACGGCAAATTCCTGTTGGCTATCTATTTTGCATATGGTAATGTAAGTTTTCATGTTACTTTTCCCATACGTCTCACTCCTCCCCTTTCCCCATGTCCATAAGTCTATTCTCTGTGTCTGTTTCTCCATTGTTGTCCTGTAAATAAATTCTTCAGTGTATTTTTGAACTGATAGATGTACAAAAGCTGTGCTTTACATGCTAATACTTCTCCATATATTTAATTACAGGGAAGGTGGTAGAAGTAAGTGGTTCTAGAACACTGAGATATTTGGCTTTGGTAAAGCTTCATTTCATTACTGCAAGGTTAGTACCAACTTCTGTGTATCCTCATGGTAATTAGCAGAGTGCTCTAAGGGTAGTAAATAGTCATAAAACATATTTCAGCATATGAACACAAAGAATATTGTCATATTTTCAGCTATAGTAAGAGCAGTTTAAAAATTCCATAAAGAGAATTGGACAGAATTTAAGGTTTCAATGCCTGCGTGCTTAGTTGCTCAGGGGTGTTTGACTCCGTGAGATCCCATGGAGGTCTCAATATATATTGCTAATTACAGAATGATTATTATCCAATTTCTAGCTATTGATGACTTGGGTATATCTTGAATTACAATTTTTAATGATAAAAGATTATATCCAGTGTTTCCAGCTCAGTATAGTCAGAAAGGGGCCTCCCAGGTGGCACCTATGCAGGAGAGTTGAAAGACATGGGTTCAATCCCTGGGTCTGAAAGGTCCCCTGGAGAAGCTCATGACAACCTACTCCAGTATTCTTGCCTGGAGAATTCCATGGACAGAGGAGCCTGATGGGCTATAGTCCATGGAGTTGCAAAGAGTCAGACATGACTGAAGCTACTTAGCACACACACATGCACAGTAAGAAAGATGACCCTATTTGAGAGAGTAACAGAGCTTCTGTTGGATATGAAACAGCCTATGGAAATACAATACATATGGCTGGATGCTGCCTAAAGTGTATGTAAACTGCCATTAGTTTATCAAGTTGTAGTATCTCTCCTTTCAAAATCTTAGACAGCTTGTGTGTACCATCTGCTCTTTGTCTATATTCCTTCTGAGTTTTTCTTTATCTGGAAGAATGGTTCTTGAAATTCTTACAGTACTCTTCATACCGTTTGCCACATATTTTGAGAAGCATCTGGTTGGAAGAAGTCCTACTTTCTGTATTTGTTCCCAGCTGTCTAGTGTGTGCCATGTTTCTTGTGAATCTAGTTTTGTTAACTTTGGGGGTAAATGCTTTTGCATTTCCTTAAGTAAATATTTATGGTGAGACTAATAGCCCAAAGCAAGTTGCTAAGGGTTGTATAAATGAAAGACTCAGCGTCAGGAAGACTTGATTAATTTACCTGACATCTAATTAGCACAAGGTTACCTGAAAATTGGTGTTTGTTTCTTTTGCTTGATGATTTCAAGATGGACCTTGTCTCTTTAAGGGATCCTGGATACCTTGACTACTTTCTCAAACATCTGCTCCAGTTTCATCAGGAAGACTTTGGGCTAGCTATAATTCACATAGCTTTCCCTTCAGCAAACAAGGCACCTACCTGTCAGTAAGACAAATTTTCCAAGGAGCTAAAGAAATGAAGAGTGTTATAGAGGAGCTCTGAATGTTAATAGGGACAGAACTTTCAGTTAAGTGAGCTGTAGGATTGTCTGTTGCTATCTACTTTTTACTTATTTTTATAGCTTTTTTTTTTGAAATAAAACTCACATTAAAATTTGGAAATTTAAAACACACAAAGAAGAAAATTAAAATCATGCATAATGCCTAGAAATAATCTCAATAATAATCTCAATAGCAACTTTCACTTTCATTTCACTTTTGTGGTGTCACTATGAAATCAGTACCATTTTAAGTGCTTCACTTCTATTAATTATTTTAACTCTCATGATGATATTATGATGGAAACTATCATACTCCTCATTGTAGAGATGAGGAAATTGAAGCATAGGTTAAGTTACATGTCCAAAGTCACTTTACTGAGAGGTGGCAGAGAGATACTGGCAGTCTAATTCAAAGGTCTAACTCTTAACTGCGATGCTGTGTCATCAACTCTTATTTATTCCTATTTACACTTAAATGAAATTCCTTCCAGATTACTTCCAATCAAGTTTTTAAAACAAAATTGAAATAAGAGACCATTTTTAATTATTTGCCTTAATTTTACTTACTTAACCTTATAAAAAGTGTTACACCACACTATCTACAGATGTTTGGTAGGTATCTTTGTAGTGAAGATGCTTTAAATTAGTAAAGGGCTTCCCTCATAGCTCAGTTGGTAAAGAATCCACCTGCAATGCAGGGAGACCCCGGTTCTGTCCCTAGGTTGGGAAGATCCACTGGACAAGAGATTGGCTACCCACCCCAGTATTCTTGGGCTTCCCTTGTGGCTCAGCTGGTAAAGAATCCACCTGCATTGCAGGAGACCTGGGTTCGATCCCTGGGTTTGGGAGATCCCCTGGAGAAGGGAAAGGCTACCGTCTCCAGTATTCTAGCCTGGAGAATTCCATGAGCAACTTTCACTTTCATTTCAAAGTTGCTGGGACCCCTGACTTCATTTATCACCTATTTCCAAAAATTTGCTTTGCCTATAGAGCAGTAACATAGTACAGAAGAAAAAGTGCAGGAAGTCAAGTTGGTGCAGGTCTGAGTGAACCACCTTTGGTGGTTAGCCATTTTAAGTCTCAGTTTCTTCCTCTATAAAATAAGGATAAGTATATTGATATAGGGCTATAGGGTTGCTATGATGACTAAACATTATGCGTGTGAAGTGTGCTTACCAGGGTATATATAGCCATTTATAGATGTCAGTGGTTGCTTTTAATGATAACAATAATAATGATCATGTCCAGCTATAAGTGTCAATCCCTAGAGGAAATTCTTCGTCGAGGGAGAAGATAAGAGAGGTTTATCAAAGAAATGAACACAGAACTCTGTCGCTGTCAGGAACTATTGAAAAATCCTTTAATAATGGTGATGGAAACACTGAAAAAATTACCAGCATAAATAAGATTTCCATGTTACTTCCTTCTAGACTTTTGTCTATAAAGTTTTCTGTTTTATTTTTTTTTAATTTTGCCATTTGACTCTTTTCCATCCTAAGGTCAATGAATTGCTAAGTCAACTGCTTTCATTTTCCTCCTCTTTCTTTTTTTTTTTAAATTATATGTATATACACAATTAAATATTTATATATACATTTATATATAAATATATATTTATATTTAACACCAAAAACATTTGTAATCAGTATATAGCTGATTAACAATGTTGTTGATAGTTTCAGGTTCCTCCCCTTTCAATTTGCTACTTATTCTTTCATTTCTCTCCCTTCTACTTGGTTACTTGCTTGCTTCAGTTCAGTTCAGTTCAGTTGCTCAGTCCTGTCTGACTCTTTGCGACCCTGTGAATTGCAGCACACCAGGCCTCCCTGTCCATCACCAACTCCCAGAGTTCACTCAAACTCCGGTCCATCGAGTCAGTGATGCCATCCAACCATCTCATCCTCGGTCGTCCCCTTCTCTTCCTGTCCTCAATCCTTCCCAGCATCAGAGTCTTTTCCAATGAGTCAACTCTGCATGAGGTGGCCAAAGTACTGGAGTTTCAGCTTTAACATCATTCCTTCCAAAGAATATCCAGGACTGATCTTTAGAATGGACTGGTTGGATCTCCTTGCAGTCCAAGGGACTCTCAAGAGTCTTCTCCAACACAATTCAAAAGCATCAATTCTTCGGCACTCAGCTTTCTTCACAGTCCAACTCTCACATCCATACATGACCACTGGAAAAACCATAGCCTTGACTAGACGGACCTTTGTTGGCAAAGTAATGTCTCTGCTTTTGAACATGCTATCTAGGTTGGTCATAACTTTCCTTCCAAGGAGTAAGCGTCTTTTAATTTCATGGCTGCAGTCACCATCTGCAGTGATTTTGGAGCCCCCCCCCAAAAAGTCTGACACTGTTTCCACTGTTTCCCCATCTATTTCCCATGAAGTGATGGGACCAGATGCCATGATCTTAGTTTTCTGAATGTTAAGCAATGTCTCCTTTTTCTCTTCTCTTTATCATGTCATTGTACTAAGTGCTTCTGCTTGTAGACAAATCCGGTCCTGGGTGGGGGACTGGAGTCTTGCCATGGACCTTTGAGAGGTGTCTGTTTTCTCCTATTCTCTCCCTTTGCACTGAACCACATCCACATGGTTTCAGGCACAGAAACCTGGACACTTGAGGTCAAGCCCTTCAGACAAGGAGATCCTGATTCCATATTCACAATACTGCAGCAATCTGCAATCTAAAACCGTTAAGAACCAAGTTGCTAAATGAACTGCTTTGTAACTGACCTGGCTTAACCACTTAAGGAGATAATATTAAAAATGTGAATAAAATGATAAAGAGGGTAGATTGTTTTTAAACTCCCAGGCTCTTTTAAAATTGGTTGAAAATGTCTACAAAAATTGCACTGATAATATTTTATATGAAACTCTCTAATTCTGCAGCTTTTGCCATCTTTGGAAATTGTTGGTAGTAGCTCAGCACATACTGACAAATCTTTGTATTTTCTTTTAATTTGGGGCTTGGCACTTACATTAGAAATCTTAGCAAGACTGAAAGGCAGATCCAGCTGAGGTGGAATACCTGCCTTATAAACTTGTTATGGAGATATTCTTGAGAATATGTGAAAAAAGTACCTATATTCTGAAAAGATATCATCAGCCTCTGCCCACTGCCTTCAATTCATGTTGCCCTGTCCAGAGAAAGTACCATAGAAAATTCTGCAGTGGATAAGTCTAGACAAAATATTTTTGGACAATTTGAGCATATTCCTTCAGATTAAAGAATGTTGCAAGGGGTTAATTGGACTCAAAAATCCCTCCCCATGAGGTTTGAGAGTCTGTGATATAAATTCCATCTGTTACTTGAAGGAGTTTATGGGTTTGGCAATATGATGTGTTGGCTTGACAATTGTTTAAAAAATCCCTCTTAGTCTGATACAGGTATAATTTTTTTTATAGTATCCAGATTTATTTTCCTTAACATCTAATTTTAAATTAGAAACCACTCCAGCTCCATGTCTGGGATACCAAATTTGTTCTGAATGTGAATACTACATAGCCATCTCTTGACCAAAGAGGTGTAACTTTCATACTGTAGTGGGAGTACAACATTCTTCCCCAAGTTTAATGCTTTGAGAATTGGAATGTTATAAATAGTGAAAATCAGACCTGAAATATTTCCTGACTATACTCTCTCTGATTCAAGGGATTGTCTACAAACTGCCTTCAGTTCGCAGAATCTGAGATGGTCTCTAGGCTTATGTAGACCATGTGCTCATTTTCCAGGATTAATTTTCATAGAGATAAAACCAGATTTAAGAAAGAAGAGAAGTAAATACAGTCTTAAATAATTAAAATTGGGAAAAGTCAGCTTTCACCTCAAGAGGGTGAATGTTGTCCTAGTCATGGAAAGGCGGGATCTGCTTCCCTCTGGCCCTTTCCTCACCCATGACCCTGGTTTTGAATTTTATACAAAGGGCTTGTTGTTGTTGTTCAGGTCCTAAGTCATGCCTGACTCTGGGCAACCCCATGGACCATAGCCCGCCAGGTTCCTTTGTCCATGGGGTTCTTCAGGCAAGTGTACTAGTGGTGGTGGTGGTGGTTTAGTTGCTAAGTCGTGTCCAACTCTTGTGACCCTGTGGACTGCAGCCTGCCAGGCTCCTCTGTCCATGGGAATTCTCCAGGCAAGAATACTGGAGTGGGTTGCCATTTTCTTCTCCAGGGAATCTTCTGGGACCAGGGATCAAACCCACATCTCCTACATTGGCAGGTGGATTCTTTACCACTGAGCCCCCAGGGAAGCCCACAGAAAGGGCTACCTTGGCTATATTCATTCATGGATAGGAAATGCCTTCAGGTCTGTCTGCTTCAGCTTCCTGATGCTCTATGAAATAGTTGACTTTTTTTTTTATTTTACTTTACAATACTGTATTGGTTGACTTTTTATCATGCCTCCTATCCTCTTCTGTAGACCTGTTTGGTTACATGATTAGGTTATAAACTTTTATTCTGACCTGCTTCCCTTTAAATTCTACTTCTAATCTAATAATTTTCCCTGGCTCCACACTCCACCACTACTGGCAAGGAAGGGGCTCTGTTCCTCCAGTCTGTACTAACTGCTTAGGAAACTGTCTATCTGGGTGGATATTAGTACTTCAGCTTCACTTGTATGAAGAAAGAGATTGGACAACTTTCTCTAATTGTTGGTCAGCTTGCAGAGAAGACAGTGTTCTTGGTCTATGAAGACACTGCACCTACTCTACACTTGCCCAGCCTACCAACAGGAGATAAGAAGCCTTAGGCCTTGCTCTGCATGGAAGGAGATGTCATTTCCCATTATTTAGAACTAAGCAGATTTCAGTCTCCAGAACAAGATGATGATGACCTCAGTAGCCTTAGCTAGTTTTGTGGACCAAGTAAATAAACCTGAAATACCAATTTCTGGGAAAAAAATATTTGGCCCTAACCTTTACAGACACATAGGGAAACCCTATTTAGGACTAGTGCCCATGGCACTCATGTCCCCTTCTAGTCATTTTGACTGACCTTTTCTTCTTTAGATTGTAATTTGACACTAGAAATATTTCCTCGCCCTTTGTTTCAGGTTTCCAGATTAATAGGTTTGGACTGCTTAGAAAAAGAAAACAGTGTCCTTAACTCTATGAAGACTATGAGTTAGCATCTGGAACTGCTCCTTGCTTTTGTGGATGCCTGATCTCTTGGGCTAATGTTTATTCCACCAGCTGCCCTTTTTTAACATGCCCAGCCTCCCAAGAGCCAGATAAAAAAGCCCTATGTCCACCTGCTTTTCCACTCAGAACTGTCTCCTGGCTCCATTTCTCATCATCTCCTCCAAACTGCTTTCTTATTAGCTATCAGTCTCCATGTTCTTTAAATGTCACTAGGTTCCCATCATTGCTGGTTCTCCTTTGAAATGGCATCTTGATTTCATGCTGGATCTCATTAAATATGCCTTTGAGGGAGTGTTTTGGTAAATACCTCCATCAAAAGGCTTCAGATCCATGACATTATAGCTATGTCTTTGGCTTTCCTGTGACTTTAGACACTAACTGAATGCTGTATTCTCTACTGGTTAACTAAAAAATTCTAGAGCTGAAAAATCATGTGGCATTTCCTGCCTGTAGATCGAAGTAACTATCTAATCCAGGGCACTGATTCCATGTAAAGAGTCGCATCTAGTGTGAGCAGACATTAAGCTTCCATGTGGCAGGGACTTCCTTCCTTCCTTTCACCTTTAACTAACTTAATTCCTCTGTTTTAAAAAATTGAGATAGAGTTGATTTACAATATTATATTCGTTTCAGGTGTATTACATAGTGATTTCACATTTGTATACATTACACAATTAGCATCAACCTAGTTATCATCTATCCCCATATAAAATGATTACATTATTAACTGTATTCCTTATGCTGTATATTACATCCCATGGCTTATTTATTTTCTAACTAGTAGTCTGCACCTCTTAGTCCTTTTCACCTATTTCACTCAACTCTCACCCCTCTTCTCTCTGATAATCACCCACTTGTCCTCTATATTCATGGGTCTGGTTTTGTTTTTGTTTGTTTTGTTTTCTAGTTCTACATCTAAGTGGTTATATTGTATTTTTTTGTTGTTGTTTTTTGGTCTGGTTTATTTCACTTAGCATAATGCTGTCTAGAGCTATTTATGTTGTTGCAAATAGCAAGATTTCAAGTTTTATGGTTGAGTAATATTCCACTGGGCTTCCCCTGTAGCTCATTCAGTAAAGATTCTGCCTGCAGTGCAGATGACCCGGGTTCAATCCCTGGGTTGGGAAGATCCCTTGGAGAAGGAAATGGCAACCCACTCCAGTATCCTTGCCTGGAAAATCTCATGGACAGAGGAGCCTGGTGGGCTACAGTCCATGGGGTCGCAAAGAGTCGGGCATGACTGAGTGACTAATACTATTTAGGACTTCCCTGGTGGCTCAGACGGTAAAGCGTCTGTCTACAATGCGGGAGACCCGGGTTTGATCCCTGGGTCGGGATGATCTCCTGGAAAAGGAAATGGCAATCCGCTCCAGTACTATTGCCTGGAAAATCCCATGGACAGAGGAGCCTGGTAGGCTACAGTCCGTGGGGTGGCAAAGAGTTAGACATGGCTGAGCGACTTCACTTCACTTCAATATTCCATTTATATATATATATATATATATATATACCACATCTTCTTTATCCATTCATCTAGCAATGAGCATTCAAGTTGCTTCCGTATTTTGAGCATTATAAATATGCTGCAACAAACATTGGGGTGCATATATCTTTTCAAATTAGTGTTTTTACTTTCTTCAAGTAAATAATCAGAAGTGAAATTGCTGAATCATATGATAGTTCTATTTTTACTTTTCTGTGGATCCTCCATAGTGTTTTACACAGTGGGTACACCAATTTACAGTCCCCTTAACAGTGAATGCATTGGAGAAGGAAATGGCAACCCACTCCAGTGTTCTTGCCTGGAGAATCCCAGGGACGAGGGAGCCTGGTGGGCTGCCGTCTATGGGGTTGCACAGAGTCGGACACGACTGAAGTGACTTAGCCTTAACAGTGAATGAGGGTTCACTTTAGTCCACATTCTCACCGTTGCCTATTATTTGTTGTCTTTTTGGTGATTGCCATTCTGAAATGTGTGAGGCAGTATCTTATTGGGTGTTGATGAGCATTTCCAGGGGAATAGTGATGCTGAACAACTTTTCATGTGTGTGTTGGCTGTGTATATGTCTTCTCTAAAAATTTCTGTATTCAGATCCTGTGATCATTTTTCAGTTGGATTATTTGGAGTTTTTGATGTTGATTTATGTGGATTCTTTGTATATTCTGGATATTAATACCTTATCTGATATATTGTTTGCAAATTTCTTTCATTCAGTAGTCTGTCTTTTCATTATTTTGATGGTTTCCTTCCCTATGAAAAGATGTTTAATTTGATGTAGTCCCGTTTATTTTTGCTTTTTTGTTGCCCTTGGCTGAGGAGATATATCCAAAAAAATATTGCTAAGACCAATCAGTGCCCATAATTTCCTCTAGACATTTCATGGTTTCAGGTTTACATGTAAGTCTTTAATCTTTTGAGTTTATTTTTGTATGTGTTATGAGAAAGTACTCCAAGTTGATTCCTTTGCATGTAACTTTCCAGTGGCATCCCAACACCACTTATTAAAGAAGTTCTCTTTTCTCTATTGTATATTATTGCCACCTTTGTCATAGGTTTAACCGACCACATAACTATGGGCTTATTTTTATTCTTTTCTACTGATCTATGTGTCCTTTTTTTTCTTTTCTCTTTTCTTTTTTTTTTTTTGGTGCTAGTACCATAATGTTTTGTTTACAATCAGTTCAGTTCAGTTTCTCAGCTCTTTGCGACTCCATGAATCGCAGCACTCCAGACTCCCTGTCCATCACCAACTCCAGGAGTTCACCCAGACTCATGTGCATTGAGTCAGTGATGCCATTCAGCCATCTCATCTGCTGTCGTCCCCTTCTCCTCCTGCCCCCAATCCCTTCCAGCATCAGGGTCTTTTCCAATGAGTCAACTCTTCACATGAGGTGGCCAAAGTATTAAGAGTTTCAGCTTTAGCATCAGTCCTTCCAATAAACACCCAGGACTGATCTCCTTTAGAATGGACTGGCTGGATCTCCTTGCAGTCCAAGGGACTCTCAAGTGTCTTCTCCAACACCATAGTTCAAAGGCATCAATTTTTCAGCGCTCAGCTTTCTTCACAGTCCAACTCTCACATCCGTACATGACCACTGGAAAAACCATAGCCTTGACTAGATGGACCTTTGTTGGCAAAGTAATGTCTCTGCTTTTGAATATGCTATCTAGGTTGGTCATAACTTTCCTTCCAAGGAGAAAGTGTCTTTTATTTTTATAATTAATTAATTAATTAATTTTTTATTTTACTTTACAATTCTGTATTGGTTTTGCTATACATTGACATGAATCCACCACGGGTGTACATGCATTCCCAAACATGAACCCCCTTCCCACCACCCTCCCCACAACATCTCTCTGGGTCATCCCCGTGTACCAGCCCCAAGCGTGCCGTATCCTGCATCGGACATAGACTGGCAATTCGATTCTTACATGATATTATACATTTTTCAATGCCATTCTGGCTGCAGTCACCATCTGCAGTGATTTTGGAGCCCCCCAAAATGAAGTCTGACACTGTTTCCACTGTTTCCCCATCTATTTGCCATGAAGTGATGAGACCAGATGCCATGATCTTCATTTTTTTAAAATGTTGAGTTTTAAGTCAGCTTTTTCACTCTCCTCTTTCACTTTCACCAAGAGGCTTTTTAGTTCCTCTTTGCTTTCTATTATAAGGGTGGTGTTATCTGCATATCTGAGGTTATTGATATTTCTCCCAGCAATCTTGGTTTCAGCTTGTGCTTCATCTCCATTTCAGATGGAGGTTCATGACATTGTACAGGTGATAGGGATCAAGACCATCCCCAAGGAAAAAAAATGCAAAAAGGCAAAATTGTTGTCTGAGGAGGTCTTACAAATAGCTTTGAAGAGAAGAGAAGTGAAAGGCAAAGGAGAAATGGAAAGATACACCCATTTGAATGCAGAGTTCCAGAAAATAGCAAGGAGAGATAAGAAAGCCTTTCTCAGTGATCAGTGCAAAAAAATAGAGGAAAATAGAATTAAAAAAACTAGGAATCTCTTCAAGAAAATTAGAGATACCAAGGGAATATATCATGCAAAGATGGGCACAATAAATGACAGAAATGGTATGGACCTGATAGAAGCAGAAGATATTAAGAAGATGTAGAAAGAATTCACAGAACTATACAAAAAAGATCATGAATCAGATAACCACGATGGTGTGATCACCAACCTAGAGCCAGACATCCTGGAATGTGAAGTCAAGGCCTTAGGAAGCCTCACTATGGACAAAGCTAATGGAGGTGATGGAATTCCAGTTGAGCTCTTTCAAATCCTGAAAGATGATGCTGTGAAAGTGCTACACTCAGTATGCCAGCAAATTTGGAAAACTCAGCAGTGGCCACAGGACTGGAAAAGGTCAGTTTTCATTCCAATCCCAAAGAAAGGCAATGCCAAAGAATGTTCAAACTACCACACAATTGCACTCATCTCACATGCTAGCAAAGTAACACTCAAAATTCTCCAAGCCAGGCTTCAGCAATACGTGAACAACTTCCAGATGTTCAAGCTGGATTTAGAAAAGACAGAGATATCAGAGATTAAATTGCCAAGATCTGTTGGATCATCAAAAAAGCAAGAGAGTTCCAGAAAAACATGTATTTCTGCTTTATTGACTCTGCCAAAGCTTTTGACTGTGTGGACCACAAGAAAGTCTGGAAAATTCTGAAAGAGATGGGAATGCCGGACCACCTGATCTGCCTCTTGAGAAATCTGTATGCAGGTCAGGTAGCAACAGTTAGAACTGTACATGGAATAACAGACTAGTTTCAAATAGGGAAAGGAGTACATCAAGGCTGTATATTGTCACCCTGCTTATTTAACTTCTATGCAGAGTACATCATGAGTAATGCTGGGCTGGAGGAAGCACAAGCTGGAATCAGGGTTGCTGGGAGAAATATCAATAACCTCAGATATGCAGATGACACCATCCTTTGTCAGAAAGTGCAGAGGAACTAAAGAGCCTCCTGATGAAAGTGAAAGAAGAGAGTGAAAAAGTGTCGGACACAACTGAGCAACTGAACTGTTACTGATACTGATTGCTGTTAAGAATGTAGTGAAATAGTTATTATACTTATGGGAGTATCAAGTGATATATGAAAATATTGATCACACAAGTTTGGAAATGCAGATGAGTAATTATCTAAAGGAGACGGACATTAATTTTATATTCAGAAAAAATAAAGGAATTAGAAAATTTTTTAATGAAGTAGAACTTAATATTTTAATGTGTAACATGATTATTAAAATGTAAAATACTTGCTTCTTGTAACAGCTTAGTATCTGAGGCTTTTCATTAGTGGAAAAACCTTTGCTATCCCCACTAAAATCTGAGAGCAAACTATGGATATATTTGATATAAAAAACTAACAAATAGTGTAGAACTGTTGAGTCTGTCTATAATCTTTGAATTCCTTGATGTAAACTTAGAGAAAGCAGGATAGGGCAGTGAGTGGTGGCTGGTCTCTAAGGCAGGAGATATGAGTTCTATTCTAGTCTGCCACTTATGGTATTACCTTGGGCATATCAATTTCTCACTCTGAACTCTGATATACAGCCTAGAAGATCATCAGTAAATGTTTCTTGCTCAACTTACTTGTGCAAGGCCACACAGGCATTGAATGTTGGAACATGTGAGGTTTGGTGCATTTAGGCTGGCTGGAATATAATTAAATTTAGGAAGGGAGAAAATTCCAGTTAGAGAGAACAGCATGAAGAAAAATGATGACATTCAGACCACATATGAAGCTGGTTTATGCAGCCAATACAGACAAATATACATAATATTTCAGCATATTTGTAATATTTTATAATATTATATTTAGTATAATATATAATATCTCAGCTTTCTTTTTATGTATTATAATATATGATACTAAGCTTTCTTTCTATTACTGTTTTATAATCTAATTGCTTATACATTTTCTTATTTGGTCTTCTTGGAAGATTTTTGGAGTTTGAATGAACACTTACTATCATCCTCTCACACTCTTGAATTAAAATTAAAAAATTTAAGATACCCTTTCCTAAGTAAGTAGTAGGTCAGGAAATTCAGATAGGCACCTCATAGTAATTTGATGGAAAATATTGAAACTGATGGAAAGCAACTTAAAACTCAGCACATGAAGGTAATGGAAAAGCAGTAGCATTCCCCAGAGAAGTGATTGACAGAGGAGACTGTTAGTGCAAGTTTATATTTTTGTTTTTGTTTTGGCTACACTGTATGGCTTGCAGGATCTTAGTTCCGCAGCTAGATTCTGAATCCGGGCACTTGGCAGTGAAAGCCCTGAGGACTGACCGCTGGACCACCAGGAAACTCACTCAGTGCAGATTTATATAAAAGATATTTGCATACAGGGGGCTCAAGGTCAGAATCTAGGACAGTGGATAGTAGTAAAGGAAAAAGATAATCTCCAAGCAGCATCTAGAAACTGGGTGGTAAATTTATCTACCACAGTTCAGAAGGAAGCAATGAAACATGTAGAACATTGAAAGAGAAGATTGACTTGGCACTGTTGTAAACCTCAAACTGATGATTTTGCAAGATTTCGTTTCTACCTTAAGGCAAGACCACACCTCAACCACCTCATACAGACAAAAATCTTCCCTTAAAAGACATCAATAAGAGATTTCTCAATTGTATACACCTCAAACAAGTCTTTGTTGGGCCAAGATGGGGTTGGAATGATCTGAGTTCTGTCTGCCTTTTCTGCCTGTTCAGCCAAGTAAGATTTTGGAAACTGACTCAGGTATGGTTGCTGCTGGACATCAGAGCCTTGTCAAACCAAGAGAGCTCTGTTGGAGGCTCCAGGGTAGGGCAGGGTGGGCCATGTCTCTGGTTCCTAGAGGCACAGCTGATACTTCTGTATATATATAAAAGCAACCTCAGGTATCTGAGATCCTCTGATTCCCCAGTCTAAGGCTTATCCACCCCCTTGGAAGGTACTTTAGCAAAAAGTTGTTTAGTTGCTACGTTGTGTCCAACTTTTTTTATGACCCCATAGATTGTAGCCCACCAAGCTTCTCTGTCTCTAGGACTTCCCAGGCAAGAATACTGGAGTGGGTTACCATGGCCTTCTCCAGACGATCTTCCTGACTCAGGGATTGAACCAGTGTCTGCTGCATTAACAGGTAGATTTTTTACCACTGAGCCACCAGGAAAGCCCCAACAATATGGTCACTTAATTCTACAACCAGACAGAGAATGCCAGGTGATATAGACATGTTTTGAAAATATGGTTTTTAAAAAAATTGAAACATATATATATATTTTTGCATAGAGTGAAAAAATCAATAGGGATGAAATAAACTTTTAAAGTGAGCTTTAATAATTTATTTATGACTATTTATATATACAAAATACACACAGATTTATTAGAAAGAGGGCCCACCTGTGTGCTAATTGGTCATGTGCTCAGTGATCTATGAGGTCATCTCCCATTTTTGTATTAACTTGGGGGCAAATAGGGTGAGATTACCGGTGTTATGCCACCCATGAAATCCTTGACGAATCATATAGGAATTTTCTCAGTCTTTTCCTAAGCTAGTAGAAACTCACCAAGCAGGTGATTTGACAACCCAATTTCTCTTTTCCTTTAGGATCACTCTTATTCTTTACTCAAAAATCTCTGGAAACATTCCTATTGAGTGAAGCTGCTCAGTCGTGTCCGACTCTTTGCGACCCCATGGACTGTAGCCTACCAGGCTCCTCCCTCCATGGGATTCTCCAGGCAAGAGTACTGGAGTGGGTTGCCATTTCCTTCTCCACTTGAAACAACAGTCTTTTCATTAGTTGGCTCCTGGATGAAGAAATACTCTTCCTGGAGTAGAAGTAGATTAGTTATGTTTTTATTCAACACCAGAACAAAAGTCATATTAGGATTAAATAGCCAAGCAATAGTTCTTACTGATGACCTAATTCTTTTGAGATTTCTCAAGTAATTACATGTTGCTTCGTATTTCCTCAAAAAAACCATTCATCCCACACTTTATCATGGGCCAGAGATTGAGAATTCTTTGGAAATTCTGTAGCTACATGTAAGTTTTAATATTAATTCCTCATTATGATATATAAGGGATCTGAAAAGTTTTCATGTGGAAGTTCTATTATTTCTGATGATTAAACATTTTACCATGCAAGAGACAACAATCATATAGAAGAAATGTAAGTGGTTTTGTCTGCTTATTTCTGGATAATTTTTTTAGAGCTGGAAGCAACAGAGTACATACAAACTTAATAATTCTTTCAATGTTTTCAGAAAGTTTTTATAGTTTCTATGAGTTTTCTCAAACTCTCTATTTCCCCCAAACACAAATAAAGCCCAAATTACTAACAAGTTAGAACTAGCTGTTGATTTTTTCCTTCATATGAGAGGCTCTTTCATTCTCCATTTAGATCCTTCCAAAGGACTTATAAATATCTGTGCTGTGGCTAGCTACCAGTATAATGTTCTGTATGGCAGCATAAGTAAGGAGGTAGAGAGAGAAAGTATATACAAGTTGCTCTGATGTGGTAAGAATGGCTCAGCAACTGCATTAAGTGAAGTTCCCATTCATCAGGTGATGAAATAGCATTTACCCTTTAACTTTCCCTATAAATAGGTTAGCTATGGGTCAGTTCAGGTCAAAGCCCTACTGGGTCTAGACTGACATCCTTTCTAACTAAGGTTTACTATAAAAGTGGTGGCTCTATAAAAGTCCTTAAATATTGATTTATTTGAGAAGTGGACATTGGTGCCTAATTTCCTAGAACATAGTTTTCCTTTTGCCATGATGTCTGCTCAGAGTTGTTTGGCCATTAATTTTATTTTGACCATTTTTCTCAAGTTTGCCCTCTTCCTATCTGAGGTCATGTGGTGCCATTGTCTTTGATTTCTTGGCAGTAACATAAGATAGTAAAGAAAATATTCGATCAGAAACTGGGAGACTTGAGTGTCCCTTCAAGTTTTGCCATTACCAACTGGGTGAACTTCAAGGTAATCATCCAATTCTCCTGTGTCTCTATTCTTTCATCTGTAAATGAGGATGTTGAACTAGATGGCTTTCCCAGTAATCAAGTTCTATGAGTAGGCACTATTTTACACCACTCTGTTCCCATGCTTTGTGCTGTGGCAAATTTTCTCTTATTATTTTTAAAAAGTAAGATGATAAAAGTAATGCACACATTTAGTGTAACAGGTGGCACAGTGGTAAAGAATCTGCCTGCCAGTGCAGAAGACGCAAGTGATACAAGTTTAGTCTCTGGGTTGGGAAGTCTTCTGGAGAAGGAAACGGCAAGCCATTCCAGTATTCTTGCCTGGGAAATCCCATGGACAGAGGAGCCTGGGGGGCTATAGTCCAGGGGATCGCAAAGAGTTGGATATGACAGATCACACACACACACACACAGAACAATTAAAGAAAGCAATTACCAAAATAATTCCTACCCCATCCAAAGATAACTACTGTTAACATTTGTTGTATTGGGTGTCAGTGTTTCTCTTTTACATATGTATGTATTTGACTTCCATTTTATAATATATGTGTAATTATAAGTATATTTTGTAGGTGAATAAAAATATATTTATAAAATGTGTGATAATACTAAATAGATATAGTTTTATATGTTACTTATTTCAGTTAACAGTACATTATATCTGTTATTTAATATTCTTCAAGAATATTATTTTTTTCAAAATATTAATTTTAATCTCTACAAAGTATACAGTGTCTCAGTAGAAAAAGATCTAGTAAGTTTTCACTTTATGATATTGCTATATAAAAAATTCATTAAAAATCATTTCTATTTAGGTTAGACACTTAGATTATTTCAATTTTTGTCTATTATGAATAACACTGTATTGAACCTACTCACAATGAATGTCATAACATTCCTGATGATTACTTTAGGAGAATGTATTAATTATCTTTTGCTGTATAACATATTATCCCTAAATTTGATGTATTAAAATAGTTAAAAATATTTATTGTCTCATAGCTTTTGTGGTTAGGAGTTTGGGAGCACCTTAGCTGGCTGCTTTTGTCTCAAGATCTCTAAATGATTATAGTTAAGTTGTCAGCTGGAGCTGCAGTAATCTGAAGGCTTGACTAGGGCTGGTGGATTTGCTTCCAAGGTGACTCACTCTCATCACTGGCAAGTTGATCTTGGCTGTTGACAAAAGGCCTTATTTCTTCATTAGTGGGACTTTTCATGGGCCGCTTGAGTGCCTTCACAATGTGAAAGCTGGCTTAGTCAGGACAAGTGACCTAGGAGGAAGTAAGGCAGAAGCCACAATGTTTCTTATGACCTAACCTCAGAAGCCATGCTCCATAATCTTCAATATCTCATTTATTACACAAATCACTCTGTTTAATGTGGAAAGACATCAACATCAGAAGATGAGACTCACTGGAAGCCATTTTAGAGGCAGGTTACCATAGATATTAATAGATTCCCTGAAGTGCAATTATGCGATCATACCTTAGTAGAAAAGAAAACTTTTAAACTGATCATATTATTTAATAAAAATATTATTTAATATTTATTTAATATAAATATTTTAATATTATATATTATTTAATATAAATATTATATATATTATTTAACATAAATATTATTTTATATTATTTAACATAAATATTATTTAATATTTATTTATGCCAATGCAACCAAAGTATGTACCGTCTTACATTCCCAAGTTCTCTAACCTTCCTGGGTCAACTTGTCCTTTAATACTTAAAAGAAGTGATTGAATCTCCTGTAGTCACAAGGATGTTTTGAGAAACTCAGAATTCTTCCCTTCCCACCAACTCAAGGATTTTGCAAGTTTTATATAGTTCTGGTTACCTTTTTCTGTAATTTTGCAAGTCCACTGAATTTTCAGTCTCTTCTCTGCATTTCTCTTCCTAATGTTGCTGTCTTCTCAGACCTCTATGTCCCATGTATATGACCTTCATTTCTATTTCAATCAAAGTGTTTTAAATGAAAGTGTTATAAATATGTAGCAGATTTTTATTAAATATTTGGGGATGTTGAGGAAAATCAGAGTGTAGCATAGTATAAAAATAAAATTTAGTATTAGGCATTGCTGTCCAACAATTTCATCAGCTACTTCCCCTCTAGAAATTTCTTGATGGCTATCTCAATTTAAAACGTCTTGTGTTTTTCCTTCCCTATGGCTGATTTCTCTTTATTCTTGAGTCCCACCCCCAGTTTGTCTGAAGTTAGTAAAATTTCTTTTGCTTTATTATGCAGAATAATCCCGCTGTCTCTCTACTATACCGTTTTCTTCCAAAGTCTCCCATGAGAAATACAAATTTGACACCAAAGGGCATATAAATAATTTTCCTGAGCAAAGAACTTTCTTTCTTGATGTGAATCATACCATTCCTGTAGCATGATTAATTTTCCTTTCTTAGAAATATTACTTAAATTTTCTCCTTGCTTTCTTCTTTTAACATTTTTATTTTGATATAATTTCAGACCCTACAGAAAAGCTGCAAGAATAGTAGAAAGAGTCCCTATATATACTTCCCCAAGTTTTCCCACATAATAACATTTTACCACATTTGCTTTATATGTCTTTTTCTGTGTGTGTGTAAGTTTTCTTCTAAACCATTTGAGGGTAAGATGGAAACATGATTCTTCCTTATCCATAAATTCTTCAGTGTGTCTATTCTAAAAACATTTGCTTACATAACTCAAGTGCAATTATCAAAATTAGACAAATGACAAATAATATTGATATATCATGGCTTCCCTGTGGCTCAGAGGGTAAAGCATCTGCCTGTAATGTGCTCAGGTTCTATCCCTGGGTTGCGAAGATCCCCTGGAGAAGGAAATGGCAACCCACTCCAGTATTGTTGCCTGGAGAATCCCATGGACAGAAGAGCCTGGTGGCCTACAGTCCATGGGGTTGCAAAGAGTCGGACACAACTGAGCGACTACACTTACTTATTTATTTACTATCATAATTGTTTAATATACAGCCTTTATTCAGATTTTGCCAGTTGATCTAAGAGTATCATTTTAGCAAAAAAAAAACCAAGGTCTTGTGTTTTATTTGAGTGTCATGCAAGTTTGGAAAACTCAGCAGTGGCCACAGGACTGGAAAAGGTCAGTTTTCATTCCAATTCCAAAGAAAGGCAATGCAAAAGAATGCTCAAACTACTGCACAATTGCACTCATCTCACATGCTGGTAAAGTAATGCTCAAAATTCTCCAAGCCAGGCTTCAGCAATACGTGAACCGTGAACTCCCTGATATTCAAGCTGGTTTTAGAAAAGGCAGAGGAATCAGAGATCAAATTGCCAACATCCGCTGGATCATGGAAAAAGCAAGAGAGTTCCAGAAAAACATCTATTTCTGCTTTCTTGACTATGTCAAAGCCTTTGACTGTGTGGATCACAATAAACTGTGGAAAATTCTGAAAGAGATGGGAATACCAGACCACCTAACCTGACTCTTGAGAAATCTAATGCAGGTCAGGAAGCAACACTTACAACTGGACATGGAACAACAGACTGGTTCCAAATAGGAAAAGGAGTACGTCAAGGCTGTATATTGTCACCCTGCTTATTTAACTTCTATGCAGAGTACATCATGAGAAACGCTGGACTGGAAGAAACACAAGCTGGAATCAAGATTGCCAGGAGAAATATCAATAACCTCAGATATGCAGATGACAGCACCCTTATGGCAGAAAGTGAAGAGGAACTCAAAAGCCTCTTGATGAAAGTGAAAGAGGAGAGTGAAAAAGTTGGCTTAAAGCTCAACATTCAGAAAACGAAGATCATGGCATCCGGTCCCATCACTTCCTGGGAAATAGATGGGGAAACAGTGGAAACAGTGCCAGACTTTATTTTTTGGGGCTCCAAAATCACTGCAGATGGTGACGGCAGCCATGAAATTAAAAGACACTTACTCCTTGGAAGAAAAGTTATGACCAACCTAGACAGCATATTCAAAAGCAGAGACATTACTTTGCTGACTAAGGTCCGTCTAGTCAAGGCTATGGTTTTTCCTGTGGTCATGTATGGATGTGAGAGTTGGACTGTGAAGAAGGCTAAGCACTGAAGAATTGATGCGTTTGAACTGTGGTGTTGGAGAAGACTCTTGAGGGTCCCTTGGGCTGCAAGGAGATCCAACCAGTCCATTCTGAAGGAGATCAACCCTGGGATTTCTTTGGAAGGACTGATGCTAAAGCTGAAGCTCCAGTACTTTGGCCACCTCATGTGAAGAGTTGACTCATTGGAAAAGACTCTGATGCTGGGAGGGATTGGGAGCAGGAGGAGAAGGGGACGACCGAGGATGAGATGGCTGGATGGCATCACTGACTCGATGGACATGAGTCTGAGTGAACTCCGGGAGATGGTGATGGACAGGGAGGCCTGGCGTGCTGCGATTCATGGGGTCGCAAAGAGTCGGACACGACTGAGCGACTGAACTGAGCTGAACATGTCTTTTCAGTTTCTTTCTATCTGGAACAGTACTTCAGTCTGTGACACTTGTGAAATGTGCAGGTCAGTTATGTTGCTGAATATCTTTCAGTTTGGGTTTGTAACTATTTCCTCATGATTAGATTCAAGTTGTGGTTTAAGAGATGTGTTGTTCTTCATGAACCATATCAGGAATGCATGGTAACAATTTGCCCCATTACTAGTGATCAGGGATTTAGGTTTAATTTTTTTTCTTCATACTCATAGCATGATTCTAAATATTTATAATGTGATGGCATGGAGCTTTTGGAATTTCTTCACAAAGTAACTTTATTATAGTTCTGTTATCTATGTCTATGACATAGACATATGTCTATGTCTAAAAATCAAAGAAAATGAAGCTTCCTTCCTGGACCATTCTTTCCTTTTTCCTATCTAGGTTAAGCCTTTCTAGGTTTAATTCAAATTCTTCCTCGCTGTGAAGTCTTCTCTGTCAGCCTATGCAGAAGTAATTTTTCCTGAACTTAAATCTATTAAACATATTGAACGTAGTATGAAGTCTGACATTTTGTAAGCACTCATTAAACATTGTCTCCTTTCTGCTTTTCTGCTTCTTATCTGATATCTCACATTTACTGTATTTTAAATATTTTATTTAATCATGAAATTTTAGATATGAAAGCAAAATCAATAATAAGTTAATATCATTTCAGTTTATGTATGAAGAAAGGTTATCTTACTCTGGAACTGATATCAGGAGTTCATAGACTCTCAGAATTTTAAAACCCCTAACAAGTTTTGTTTCGTGGAGATGGTCCAGGGACAAAGTGGATGGTTTGGCAGTTGCAGATCTAGGTTCCTGCCAGCCAATTCAACAAAGTTTCTCTGATTTTGTCTGTTTTATATGTTGCATTTCTACATAATAATTTTTACAAAAAAAAAAGGATTCAGCTACTAAAAAGAAAGCAAAAAATAAAAATATGAAAACAGTTGCTCTATCCCATATCAACCCAATGAACAACCTATGCTAAGGATCGTATAAGCTATACTTTTGATCCTAGAGACAAGGAACTTACTGACTCCTCAATCACTGAGCACTTTTCACATACCAGGCATCTTGTAGGCACTGATCATACAAAGATGAACAAGA
This sequence comes from Oryx dammah, assembly GCF_014754425.2. Taxonomy (NCBI): domain Eukaryota; kingdom Metazoa; phylum Chordata; class Mammalia; order Artiodactyla; family Bovidae; genus Oryx; species Oryx dammah. The sequence goes on along the minus strand of NW_024070187.1, from coordinate 86,885,132 downwards.
CATACATAGATACTGCTCTCATGTAGCTGATAGATTTAAAACTTAAAAAACACCTTTTTATATCAAGTTGAAGTCTACTTATTTGTGAGGTGAGTGTGATAACACTACATTACAGAAACAAGTCTACTGACTTACGATTTCTCTCTTCAAGGTCTATAAAGAGAAAACTAGCTGCCTAATCTACATAAAGCTCTTAATTTTACAAAGATAGGTTAATTTTTCCTCTCCAGGGTAAAACTTCCAAAGCCCTTCAATTTTCTCGTGTGTCTGTTTTGTTTTTGTTTTTGTTTTTTTCTTTTTTGTAGGACTTCATTTTTCAGAGCAGTTGTAGGTTTACAATAAAGGAGAGTGCTAAAATTTCCCATGTACCCCTAACCCCCTGCTGCGACACAACTTAGCTTTCCCCATTATTAACATCACTCACCAAATGGAACTTTTATATATATTTTTTCTTTTTTAAAACTTATTTATTTTCAGTTATACATGTATCTATTGGTACCTTTTTTTAAAAACCAAGGATAAACTTATGTCAACATATCACAATCACCCAAAGTCCATAAGGGCTCACTCTTGGTATTGAACATTCACTGTGCTTGCAAAAATTATGACATATTTTCATTATTATTTACAGTATGTTCACTGTCCTAAAAATCTCCTGTGTTCTGCTTATTCATCTCTCCCTCCAACCATCTTCTTCTCACCCCTGGAAATCACTGATGTTTATCTTGCCCATAGTTTTGCTTTTTCCAGAATGCTATGTAATTGGAATCCTACAGCATAGTAACTTCTTAGATTGCCTTTTTTCAATTAATGATATGCATTTAAGGTTTCTCCTTGTCTTTTCCTGGCTTGACAACTCAGTTATTTTTAGCACTGAATAATATTCTGTTGCCTGGATGAGCCTCAGATATTTATCCATTCACCTAATGAAGGATATCTTGGTAGCTTCAAGTTTTGGAAATTATAGATAAAGCTACTATTGACATTCATGTGCAAGTTTTTGTGTAGAGATAAGTTTTCAGCTCCTTTGGTTTTTTATCAAAGAGGGAAATTATAGGATCATATGATAAGAGTGTGTTTGAGAAAGAAGAATGGAACTGGAGGAATCAACTTGCCTGACTTCAGGCTCTACTACAAAGCCACAGTCATCAAGACAGTATGGTATTGGCACAAAGACAGAAATATAGATCAAAGGAACAAAATAGAAAGTCCAGAGATAAATCCACACACATATGGGCACCTTATCTTTGACAAAGGAGGCAAGAATATACAATGGAGTAAAGACAATCTCTTTAACAAGTGGTGCTGGGAAAACTGGTCAACCACTTGTAAAAGAATGAAACTAGATCACTTTCTAACACCACACACAAAGATAAACTCAAAATGGATTAAAGATCTAAATGTAAGACCAGAAACTATAAAACTCCTAGAGGAGAACATAGGCAAAACACTCTCTGACATAAACCACAGCAGGATCCTCTATGATCCACCTCCCAGAATTCTGGAAATAAAAGCAAAAATAAACAAATGGGACCTAATTAAAATTAAAAGCTTCTGCACAACAAAGGAAAATATAAGCAAAGTGAAAAGACAGCCTTCCGAATGGGAGAAAATAATAGCAAATGAAGCAACTGACAAACAACTAATCTCAAAAATATACAAGCAACTCATGCAGCTCAATTCCAGAAAAATAAACGACCCAATCAAAAAATGGGCCAAAGAACTAAATAGACATTTCTCCAAAGAAGACATACGGATGGCTAACAAACACATGAAAAGATGCTCAACATCACTCATTATTAGAGAAATGCAAATCAAAACCACAATGAGGTACCACTTCACACCAGTCAGAATGTCTGTGATCCAAAAATCTGCAAGCAATAAATGCTGGAGAGGGTGTGGAGAGAAGGGAACCCTCTTACACTGTTGGTGGGAATGCAAACTAGTACAGCCACTATGGAGAACAGTGTGGAGATTCCTTTAAAAATTGCAAAAAGAACTGCCTTATGACCCAGCAATCCCACTGCTGGGCATACACACTGAGGAAACCAGAATTGAAAGAGACACATGTACCCCAATGTTCATCACAGCACTGTTTATAATAGCCAGGACATGGAAGCAACCTAGATGTCCATCAGCAGATGAATGGATAAGAAAGCTGTGGTACATATACACAATGGAGTATTACTCAGCCGTTAAAAAGAACACATTTGAATCAGTTCTGATGAGATGGATGAAACTGGAGCCGATTATACAGAGTGAAGTAAGCCAGAAAGAAAAACACCAATACAGTATACTAACACATATATATGGAATTTAGAAAGATGGCAATGATGACCCTGTATGCAGGACAGCAAAAAAGACACAGATGTGTATAGTGGACTTTTGGACTCAGAGGGAGAGGGAGAGGGTGAGATGATTTGGAAGAATGGCATTGAAACATATATAATATCATGTAAGAATCGAATTGCCAGTCTATGTCCGATGCAGGATACGGCACGCTTGGGGCTGGTACACGGGGATGACCCAGAGAGATGTTGTGGGGAGGGGGGTAGGAGGGGTGTTCATGTTTGGGAACACATGTACAAAAGAAAACAAAAGAAGTAAATTACAGTAATGAAAATAATTTAAGAAGAATTACATTAATTTGCTAATCTACGAATTAAGCAACAAATTATCTGGATCAAATCAAATCAAAGAATAAATCTTTAGTTTTGTTAAGATAAAAAAAAAAAAAAGAGTGTGTTTAGCTTTGATGAGAAACCACCAAACTTTTCCAAAGCGGATGTACCATTTTGCATTCCCACCAGCAATATGTTTGCACCCTTTAATTACATGGAGTTTTACACATAGTAAGTGCTCAAACATAGTTTAACAATAAACATTTAAAAGAGTAACATTGATATTCAGTCATAAGTTGTGGAATTTTGGTTGTTTCAGCTGGAGTTGTTGTAGAGGAATTTGTTAGTTGAGGAAAATGCTATGTGCAGATAAGAATATTTCCTTATTTGTCTCAACAATTACATCATAAATCTAAGGTATATATGAAAGTCAAAGTGTTGAGAGAAGTTAAAGGAGAAAAATATGTGGTTAAGCATTTATTAGAATGTCTAATTTCTCCTTATATAATTGCAATTTCTTTGAATAATTGTAACTATTTTTCCCACTTCTATTGGAATGAGCAAAAGTACTTTTTACCTGAGTTGCACAGAAGAGCAGTTTATCATCTTTCCCAGAAATGGTTCTTTACATGACTCATAAATTACCATACAAATTGGAAATGACTATTTTGTTCAGTCTGAAATATAACTTTTTGTATTCTAAATGGAAATAGAGAGATGAAATATCTGCTTTGTTTTACAATGCTTATATGATATAGTAAAGGGAAAATAAATTTTTCCTAATGTTTCTAAAACTATTTGCTTCTTGTGGATTATGTTAAAAAAAGAACATTTTTTTTTAACAAATACTGAAGGGAAAAAGGATGACAGGAGCCTTCTCTCTTTGTTATTCTGCTTTTTAAAGGAAAAACAGTTATAAATGAAAAAGATTAATAACAAAATTATTTAATTCCATTTTCACTGACTTGTTTCACCTACTCCTTCATACAATTGCCTCACCTTCCTTCCAGAAAACATATATTACTTCTTTTAATTTGAGCTTCCTCATCTCAAAATATTAAGTTATTGCTTTATGCTTTGGTTAGGATATAAGGCAGTGGAAGCCAATGAGGGAAATATATACTTGAGTAGGAATTTGTCCAACAAAAAATGGTATATTGGAGTCCTAACCCCCAAGTGTCTCAGAATGTGAATTTATTTGAGGATAGAGTCTTTACATAGGTGATCAAGTTAAAATGAAGTCTTTAGTGTGGGCCCTAATCTGATATGATTGATGTTCCTGCAAAAGATGGGAGTGGAATATGGAGACAGTGATAGAAACACTTAGAGGGAAGATCCCATGAAGAGACAGGGAGAAGGCAGCCAGCTACAAGCCAAGGAGGGAGGCCTGGAAAGATCTTTCCCTCAAAAATGCCAGATGGAGCCAACACTGCTGACGCCTTTGATTTCAGGCTTTTAACCTCCCAAACCGTGAGACAATACATTTCTGTTATTTAATCCTTCCAGTTTGTGGTGCTTTGTTACAGAAGATATATGGAATTGTTCACAAGCATAAGAATATTATAAAGTCAGACAAAGGCAAATACTGTATGATATCACTTGTATGTGAGATCTATAGAGCAAACTAGTGAATATAATGAAAGAGAAACAGACTAGAGATATAGAGAACTTCTATGTGCCAAGTTATTATAGTTCTAAATACAATGTAACTGCTGTGTAAATAGTTGTCAGCATGTGGCAAATTCAAGGTTTGCTTTTTAGGTACTTTTTGGAATTGTTTTTAAAATCAGCATTTGGTGGAATTCATGGATGCAAAACCTAAAGGTGAAGAGGGCTAACCTTACTCAACACTACACTGGATACTACACATTGCCTAGAGAAAGTCTGTCATACATACTATGTAGAATTTGACAAATGAGTAATTTCTTTACCTTTTCAGAACTTAGGAAGATTCCTTTTTAATTGGTGAGATTTTTCAGTATTAGTGTTTACGTTAGTTTTCTGTGGTGGCCATAACGAACGACCTCAAACTGGGTATTTAAGACTACAGAAGTTTATTTGCTCACTGTTTTGAAGGCCCAAAGTCTGAACTCAAGGGCCACAGTCCCCTCAGGGACCCTAGTGGCAATTCCATTCTCTGCCATTTTCCGCTTCTGGTGGCTACAGTCCCGCTCTGGTGCTTCTTGGTCCCATTACTCCAATCTCTGTCTCCATTGTAGCACTGCCTGCTGCCCTTCCTGCTCTACTTATTTCCTCTGTGTGTCTCTTATAGAGACTCTTCTCGTTGGATTAGGGCCCAGATAACCCAAGATGATCTCATTTCAAAATCCTTAACTTAATTACATCAGTAATAACTCATTTTCTGAGTGAGGTGACGTTTAAAAGTTTCAGAGATTTGATTTAAAGTACAAACATCTTTTAGAGGGGCCACCATTCAACCCACTACAATGCTGTCTCATGTTTTAAATTCAGTATGCTTTTCTTGTGGTCATAGTGAACCAAAATATTTTCAGGAAATTAATAACAAAGACAAAAAGGAGAGGAAGATGGCAGAGAGAAAAAGCTGACTTCTACGGAGAATAACCATTACAAACCTTTATATGTTTCAACATTTGCTACTAAAGTTTAATCCTCATTATTTGAGAGTAGTTGAAAATAAGTGAAAAAATTGGAGATTTCTTGGGGAAAATAAATGCAGTTAAGTACTTGAATAAAAATATGGGGAGAAAGAATTTTTAAGGCACTTGAGATGAACTATTTTAAATTATAAGCCATTCAAAAAAGCATTGTCATAAACGGAAATTTAAGTCATGATCTTAATCATCATAATCTTTAATAGCTCTATCTTCCTGTGTCTGTTTCTATAGTAAACAAATAACATTTCAGCATAGTTTTGTACGATTACCCCAAGACTAAGAAACAATTTGTCATTGGCAAGTCTGGTGAATGCAAGACGTTAGTGAGTCCTTGACATGTGAGTGTTCATAATAACTTGCTAAAGCCTCAATTAAACCCAGAATTTTAAGAAACTGAAATGTTATTCCTAATGAAAATGCTGTAACATAAAAAAAAAACTTTTCACAGCCTAATAATAATGAAACAATAAACATGAGCAGACAATTCACAAAAGAAACCTGATAAATACTAAAAATAAAGTTCAAACTCAGTAATAATCAAAGACATTCAAGTTGCATATTTTTACCCAGTAGAGCGGCAGTGATTAAAAAGAATAACAATATCCAGTATTGTAAACTGCATGAATAAAAGGGCATTTTTGTAATTACTGGTGAGATGTAAGCTAGGACCAATTTTCCCAAGGGCAAGTCTTCAAAACGTGCAGAGAGTTCGATGTAACATTTCAGTTCTAGGCAACATACTCTAAAGAAATAGAAATGCATGCACTCAAAGATGTATGCACAAAGAGGTTTATTCTAATGTGTTTTCATTAGTTATAAATTAGAGACAATATATGTTTCCCATGTTAAGATATTGGCTAAATAATAATGTATCCACATGATAGAATCTATCCATTGCTGGGAATGATGATGAAGATCCATGTTTCCTGGTATGAAAATGAATTGTGTTAATGATAGATACCTTTGCACATGAAAAAAAGGTTACAAAAGAAGATAATACCATTTTTGTGAAAAGCACATTTTAATTTATTTTATTCAGATATATGTTTCACATATTTATTACATAGAAATAACTGGCAGCAAAAAAAGTTAAGAATATTGTCTATTTGATAATAAGATTATGTGAAGCTTTTAAAATATGTATCAGTTTTATAAATTTTTAATAGTGAATTTAAACCACATGTAAAATAGACAAGAAAGTATTTTAGAGGTATTTATTTTATTTTTTTAATTTATTTATTTTTAATTGAAGGATAATTGCTTTATAATATTGTGTTGGTTTCTGCCATACATCAACATGAATCAGCCACAGGTATACATATATCCCCTCCCTCCCACCTCCCACCTTGTCCCACTCCTCTAGGTTGTCACAGAGCCTTAGTTTGAGTTCCCTGAGTAATCATCAAATTCCCACTGGCTATTTTACTTATGATAGTGTATATGTTAGAGGTATTTAAATATACTCTTTAAATATGTTGGGCAATGTTTCACAAGCACATTTTGGTGATTTGCCTCATTAAAGTTTGCATTGTGGATATACATACTTAATAGAAAACACAGAGTTTTTTTTTAGGATAAAAATTAGAAATTTGTTGCCATAGAGAAAAATAAATTTACAAAGCTAAAAAATAATAATAGTATGTTTCTGTTTGCCTCAAAAGGACAGACATACAAAATTTATGACAGATAGTTAATTGGCAAGTTAAGAACCCTAAATGAGGAGAAATTGGCAAGTATTAAAAATTAGGTAGAGGTTTTCTACTATTCTTGCTACTGCCTCCCTTATAGTCTAGAATCAAGTATTGCGAGGACATTTCTTCACATTCAGTTCAATCCAGTGAATATTTATTGAGCTCATAGAACTCACTGTGTTCAAGAATGAACAGATTAAGAAGACACAGTTGCTGTACTTCAGATCAAGTCTGGAACCTCTCATATTCAAGTAATTTCCTGATTCATGCAAAGGAGAAACTTCTCTAGTAGCACTCAGAAACACTACCTGGCAATATGACTGTGAAATTCAAAATTTTCAATTGTTAGTTTTCTTTCCTCCATGCTGTACTGAATGCTAATATAAGCAGAAGACTGAGGCTAAAAAGGATCAGTTCTTCAAAGTAAACATCATAAACTCTTTGTACCTTTTCCTTCTTCTATAGCAATTTGCTAATACTCTGTCTTTGTTTGGGTTGCTATAACCAAATAACACAGACTGGGTAGCTTATAAACAGCAAAATTTATTTCTCTTAGTTATTGGCTGAGAAATCCAAGATCCGGGTGCAAGATCATGGTCATGTTTTGGTGAGGGTACTTTTCTTGCTTCATAGCTGGTGTGTTCTTGCTGTGTTCTCACTTGGTGGAAGGGGCTTGGGAGCTCTCTGGAGCCTCTTTCATAAAGAATTAATCCCATTATCATAACATGACTCTTATGATATAAGCATTTCTCAAAAGTTTCCACCTCCTCAAACCATTATCTTTGGTGATTAGGCTTTCTTTTTTAGTATTTCAACATAGGAACTCTGAAGGGATGCATTTGGACCATAGCATGTTTCAACAAAAACTATAAATAAGAGATTTATTTAAATATATTTAAAATATTTATTAAAGATACACACACATATTAACAAGTATTTCTTACTCTTTCCCACCCCCAGTGCAGTTTCTGTAGAAGCAACTATTTTAAATTATTTTCTTACAAATTCCTCCATATTGCTAAATAATGTATCTATACTGATTGTATTCTGGGGGCTTCCCTGGAGGCTCAAATGGTAAAGAATCCACTTGCAATGCAGGAGACGGGCTTGATCCCTTGGTGGGGGAAATCCCTTGGAGAAGGAAATGGCTATTTTCCCTGGTTATTGTATTCTCTGCTTCCTCTTAGGATATAGAGATTTACTCTCTTACAACACGTTTCGGCTTTACACTTATCCTTACAAAATCATCATAAATCTTCAGTTCAGTTCAGTTCAGTTCAGTCGCTCAGCCGTGTCCGACTCTTTGCGACCCCATGAATTGCAACACTTCAGGCCTCCCTGTCCATCACCAACTCCCGGAGTTCACTCAGAGTCGCGTCCATCGAGTCCATGATGCCATCCAGCCATCTCATCTTCGGTTGTCCCCTTCTTCTCCTGCCCCCAATCCCTCCCAGCATCAAAGTCTTCTCCAATGAGTCAACTCTTTGCATGAGGTGGCCAAAGTACTGGAGTTTCAGCTTTAGCATCATTCCTTCCAAAGAAATCCCCAGGTTGATCTCCTTTAGAATGGACTGGTTGGATCTCAGGTATGACCTCAATCAAATCCCTTATGATTATACAGTGGAAGTGAGAAATAGATTTAAGGGACTAGATCTGATAGATAGAGTGCCTGATGAACTATGGAATGAGGTTTGTGACATTGTACAGGAGACAGGGATCAAGACCATCCCCATGGAAAAGAAATGCAAAAAAGCAAAATGGCTGTCTGGGGAGGCCTTACCAATAGCTGTGAAAAGAAGAGAAGCGAAAAGCCAAGGAGAAAAGGAAAGATATAAGCATCTGAATGCAGAGTTTCAAAGAATAGCAAGAAGAGATAAGAAAGCCTTCCTCAGTGATCAATGCAAAGAAATAGAGGAAAAGAACAGAATGGGAAAGACTAGAGATCTCTTCAAGAAAATTAAAGATACCAAGGGAACATTTCATGCAAAGATGTGCTCGATAAAGGACAGAAATCAACTAACAATATTTGCATTAATAAGAAGAAATAAGTGATTTTTGTAGTGTCAAGAATTGACCTTGGATTGCATTTTATTTCTGTTAAAATTTTGTTTGCTGTAGTTGAGAATTGTTTTACATCTTTTTAAAGGAATTTCTTATAGAAATGCTTATTTTTCCAAACTGTATCATCAGAGCCATTTTTCTATACATTAAAAAAAAAATGGAGCTCAATAATCTTTTGTTGCACTCTAGGCCAGTGGTCATGATCACAGTCCTAGGAGTTCCTTTGTGTATGACCTTGAATAGAATCCACTATGTCCGAGGTCATAAGACTTCCTTCTTGGCGTAGTCCTTGGTATGGTAAGAATTACCATAACCTTAAGTGTTTCTAGAAAGAGTACATACAAGGTAAGTATATGTATCAATGCATGTCTGAAAATGTCTTTGTTTAACCCACATTATGACTGATCATTTTTTAGGACATAGAGACAAGCAAAGAGCTCTAAAATATAAGAAAAAAGTAAGAGACAAACTGAGGTATCTAACATTTGACTAATAAGTGTCCCAGGAAAGAGACAAAGAAAACTTAGAACAAGATACAGTTTAAAAAAAAAAAATTAAAGGGACTTTCCTGGTGGTTCAGTGGTTAAGACTTTGTCATCCAATTCAGGTGGTGTGGGTACAATTCCTGGTTGTGAACCTGATTACCCCATGACTTGCAGCCAAAAAACCAAAACATGAAAAATAAAAGGAATATTATAATAAATTCAATGAAGATTTTTAAATGGTCCATGTCAAAAAAAAATGTTAAAAAAAGAAACACAGTAAAGAATGATAAAGCTCCAGATTGAAAGAGAAAGCTACAATTTTCCCACAGACTTTGAAGAAACTGTCTAATGCCATCTTGCTTCCAGTATTGTAGACGACAAGTCTGAAGCGATTCAGGTTTTCATTTTTGTAGGTCCTCCTACCCTGCAGAAGTTTTTAGGATTTTGAAAAAGACTTCTAGAATTCTAAAATTTCATAATGATATGCTTTTCTGTTAATATCTTTAAAAATCACTTTTCTTGGTATTTAGTTTTCTCCTTCAATGTGGGACTTTATGGTTCTTTAGCTCCAGCAAGTTTTTATTTTGTTTTGGCTTAATTTGGCTTTTTTCTCCTCCTTTTTCTTTTCTGAAACTCTTTCAGTCAAATATTAGATTGTCTAGATTTGTCTTTTATGTCTCTTGCATTAAAATTTTTTTCAATTATTTGCTGTTTTTTTCTGTTTTTCTAAGAAATGTCCTTTACTTTCTAAACCTTATGCTGATTTTAAATTTAAGTAGTCAAATATTTAATTCCCAAGAGCTCTTTGTTTTCTTTAATTGCTTATTTTTGAAGTGGCATCGTTAATGAAAGTTAGTTTGATTTACAAACAGGAGAACATTATTGTTACAATTATTCTCCTATCTCCTAGGTTTTCTCTTTTTCTTCTGAGATAGTTCTCATTTATTTTCTTTGTCTTTTACATTGTGGTTTTATTTTTTTTAAGTGATGATTTTCAATCACCAATTACACAGTTGACTTCAACCTTTGCATCCGATTTAAGTTTCATTTGGAAATTCTGCCTGCTGGTAATCAGACAGAAAGCCAGGGTTTCACAAAATGTCAAAACATCAAACATCTGTTCTCTGGGTTTCTTCATTTTCCCCAGAGAAAAAGCCTTTACTCTCCTAAGAATAAGATTTCTGACTACTGCCTTTCTGTCTATTCTGCCTAAAGTGGGATATGGCAGAGTAGACCCGGAATTGGAATGACCATATGCAGACCATATGTCAGCTCATCATTTCATTACCACTACCAACATTAGCTTTCTGTCTGGGGTTCTCCAGGACATGTTGCTTCTTTTATTCTGTGCTTTCTATAAGCATTCTAAGGTAAGGTTTTCTCTAACATGCTACATCAGTTGCCATTATTCTACTTGCTTCCCATTTTCGAGAGTTATGTGAAATATGTCCTTCTCTGGTAGCTCCTTTTGTATCTTTTGGTCATTCTTTGTTTAATTGCATGTGTCTTCATTCATCAAATACCTGCTTTGTGCTTGTTGCTGTGAGAGGTATAAGACACCTGTAAGAGGCAAAGACTCTGACTTGAAATTTCTTCAGGAGGTGAAATTAAATATACAATTTAATAGGCAGATAAAAGGCTGATACAAGTGACAGTGAATAATTGAGTAATATTATATAGCACTGAATTACACACCCCAGTTTTATGACACTGTAGGGGTTCAGGGCACTTGGAGTAAGCTCTGAATGCAGAAATATTTTGAACTTGTGGAAAAATGAAAATTTGCTGCAAGTATGTATCATTGATCTTTCTGGGTCTTTACTTAGATATGTGGCAGTTCTATACACTATTAAGGAGGCTGACTGGCTAGTGCAAAAGTAAAGTATTGAAAAGTAGCAGGAGTGGATATGTGACAGTAATGATGATAATAAAATAAATAAGAATGTATACATGGCATGGCAGTTAATGTCCTCTAACTCTATTCTATAGATATAAGAAGCAAAGGTCTGACGATTTAATTTGGTCTTGAGTAACAAAGGAAGAGATCTTGGAATCTAGGGCAAAGATATAGAACCCAAGCTCTCTAATGTATAGCCAGAGGCCTTTATTACTGCACATGGTGTAAACGTAACTTTTTGTGATAATTCATGAGTTTTGTTTCTTTCGTGTAAGAAAATCCCACACATATCCTGAGATGTTACCAGCTGACCATATAATGCATAATTATAAAGCAAAATACATGCTTTATACAACAGTATTTGAATAATGTCTCTTGTTGTCTTCATTCATTTGTTCATTAATTCATTCACTATTTTATTCATTCTTTCCATGAAGGTCCTGAGTGCCAGGAATTCAAGTCCAAGTGAGCCATTTATTTCAAATGGCTCATTTTGTGGATGTAAAGGGACAAATTTATGTTACTTTGTTTTCTTGTGATTCAGACAACTAATTTAACTCCTTGGATTATTAGGATTATTTCTCACTGATGCTAGTGTTTGTGTGTATGTGTGTGTGTGTTTTCTTTCATTGTAAGCCACCCACAGTCTGAAAAACAGAGTTTAGTTTTTCCTCTTCCAGATAACCCTCAGCAATAAGGACACTATGGTCAGGTATTGGATTTAGCAAACACATCTCCAAAGTACTTTTTCCAAAATAACTGAAAAAATATTTTGGAGTTTGTAGAACCTGAAATGCAACATTTTAGAAAACTTAGCCTCTTGATTTCTAAATTCTGACTCATTTACATGTAACTCAGCTCAATATTATTTTGTGAGAGTGGTTTAAAGCTCAAGAATTTTCCTGGGCTTTACTTTTCTTTTCGTAATAACCCCAACTTAGCCTCACATCCAAACAAGGACATCCTGCTCTATCTACACAGCCCTAAATAGTCAAGTTCTGCTTAAAATTAAAAAAAAAAATCTGAAAGTCTTCAAATTTATATGCCCATGACCCTATGGCATATCTATCCCTCCTCTGGGTGAATATTTTTCAGAAGAAAAAATATGGGAGGTAGGGGAGCAAGGAAAGGGCAATTTCTTTCTGCCAATGCTTTGGCATGTTCAGTTCTGCTGGATCTTACCCACATGCAAGTGTAATCATGAAGACAGATGGGACATTCTTTTTCCTTGAAGAATATACTCGCATGAGCATTTTTTGTTGGAATGTGGACTTTAGTGAGAACCATGCTGAATCAGAAGAAGAGAGGAGCAGTGATGGAAAGTTTCAGCATCATTCTGCCTTCCCCTCCTTTTCATCCACAAGAAAAAAAAAATCCCACAAAGAATATGCAGCACATTCCAAGAGAGTTGATTATTGTTTTGTTACTTTATAAACAAATATCCAGATTAACCTGGTGGAGCCTGTAGTTTCACATCGTTTTGCCTTCCAGTTGCTCCCATTATTACTATGGCCATTACCATTATGATTAATGCAGACATCTTACTGTGTTTTCAAACAAAAGGCTGGCTACCCTTTCTGAAAATTTCATAAAGACTAAGCTCCCTATAAAATGTTAAGGAAACATTTTAAAGCTAAAACCGCACAGGTTCAATCTGAACTTCATTAGTGGCCTCCTTGAAGCCAAACACAGTCTTGCGAGGCCTATTAGTGTGAGCTGGAGACAGTGAAGGCCCACATAGTTTCTTAGAGTCCAAAAATGCCTCACTAGAGCTGGCATCCTTCCCTGAACTGTGCTGTTTGAGGCATTCACTGGGTCCAGGTAAATTCACATCTTGTTTCTTTCTCTTGATTCTGTCACCTAAGAAGAAATCTAAGATAGTGCTAGCCTGCCTGGAGAATTAGCAGCTAGGTGAAGGGCTGTCTTTCTTGGCAGAGCTGAGAGAGCTTTTCTGCTTGCTGCATCCATTTCGCAGAATAGCCTGACGTTGCTCTGTGGCATATGCATTTATGGGTCCTTAATTAAAAATGCACATTTTCTCATTCTATGGTCAAATATGTAACATGCCATCCATGGGAAATAGCATTCTTCATAGGGTCTGGAATGTATTTGTACCTTCCTGGAAAAAAGAATCTATGAAGGAACTTCTGATCCCTAGTCTTGAAGATTAGATCTAGTGCTGAATAGGCTCACTTTTGAATGGTTTACTTTCAATTCTAATAAGAATGATTTTAATTTGCCCATTCAACTAATATTTGTAGACAATTCCTTATGTACCAGACACAATCCTAGGTACTAGAAAAATAATGATGAACAAGATAGACAAAAGGGATCCCTTAAAGAACTGGCAATAAAATGATGGAGACAGACAAATACACACAACTTTTTTTTAACATAATGCTTTGGATAACTCTTTTTAAAACAAGTAAAACAAGGTAACAGAATGGAAAATAATGGGACATGTGCATGTATTGTAGATATTTTAATTATGGTAATCAAGGAAAGACTTCCAAAGGAGATGGCGTTTAAGAGGTACCTAGACACAATGAGAGAATGACTCCATTTTCTCATGGGGTGTCTGGGAGAAACCTATTCTGGGGAGAGAGAACTCTAAAGTCAGTGCCCTGAGGTTGGGATGAGCCTGTACACTTGGGGAGCATCAAAAATCCCAGTCTGGAAAGAAAGAGTTAAAGTAGGATAAGTATTAGAAGATGAAGTTAAAGTATGTGGCGTATCAAATGACTGGTCTCAATTCTTTAGCTATCTCATCAAGGTTCAAATGTATCTCTTGCTCTTTGACCTTGAGGTCATGACCATGATGTTCTGTGGCTAAAGGCAAGTGGGCAGAGTTGACAGGATGCTAGTTCTGACCAGAGGATTTGAGAGGCCTGCCACATTTCTGTTTCTACCACAGCTAGTTTGTTGGACCCAGGAGGTGGATGAGAAAGGCATACAAAACTTTCTGCACTATTGCAGCCTGAAGATATTCTGCTCCAGGAATGACTGTGAGGTCAACTCAGCCAACTGAAGATCTATAAGAATAAATGATTCAAATCCTTGAGTTTTGTGGTTGTTTTTAAAACATTATTATGGCAGTGGCTAATTAATGTAGGGACCTGATCATTTAGGATCTCAAGGGTCTTGATAAAAAGTTGGACACTCTTTTAAAAGTAATGGAAAACTACCAGTTGGATTTAAGTTGAGAAATGACACAAATTGAATTAAAATTTTAAAAGATCACAAAGGTTTAAAAGATCATCTCTCTCTGAAGAATAGACTGTAGAAGAAAAATGATATAAGGAAGTTTGGGAGTAGTGAGTCAAGAGAAAGATGTTGGTGGTTGAGATACTCCCTTGTTTATTTTAAAACAGTAAAAATGATAAGTTCTTATTTCTGTTAGAAATTAGGTAATTATTTTATTTTAAAAATATTTATCTACAGTCTACAAACAATAAATGCTGGAGAGGGTATGTAGAAATGGGAACACTCTTACATTGCTCGTGGGAATGTAAACTGATACAGACACTATGGAAGACAGTATGGAGACTCCTTAAAAAGCTAAGAATAAAACCACCATATGACCCAGGAATTCCACTCCTAGGCATATACCCTGAAGAAGTAAAAACTGAAAAAGACACATGTACCCCAATGTTCACTGCACCACCATTTGCAATAGGTAGAACATGGAAGCAACCTAGATGTCCATCAACAGATAAACATATAAAGAAGCTGTGGCACATATATACAATGGAATACTGCTCAGCCATAAAAAGGAACACATTTGAATCTATTCTAATGAGGTGGATGAAACTAAAATACATTATATGGAGTGAAGTAAGTCAGAAAGGGAAATATAAATATCTTATACTGACACATATACATGGAATATGAGAGATGGCACTGATGAATTTATTTTCAGGGCAGCAGTGGAGAAACAGACATAGAGAACAGACCTATGGACAAGGTGGAGAAGAGGAGGGATAAGGGGAGATGTATGGAGAGAGTAACATAAAAGTTTACAATACCATGTGTAAAATAGATAGCCAATGGGAATTTGCTGTATGGCTCAGGGAACTCAAACAGGGGCTCTGTGACAGGCTGAAGGGTGGGGTGAGGAAGGAGATGGGAAGGGGACATGGGTGTACCTATGGCTGTTTCTCATTGATGTATGACAAAACCACAAAATTCTGTAAAGCAATTATCCTTCAATTAAAAAATTTTTAAGTTATTTATTTATGGCTGCGCTGGGTCTTGAACACTGTGTGCAGGGTTTCTCTAGTTGTGGCACATGGATTTCTCATTGCGGTGGCTTCTCTTGTTGTGAAACATGGGCTCTAGGGCACCAGGGCTTTAGTAGTTGTGAAGTGCAGGCTCAGTACTTGTGGTGCATGGGCTTAGCTGCTCTGTGGCAAGAGGGATCTTCAGGACCAGGGATAGAACCCGTGTACCCTGTATTGCAAGGTGGACTCTAAACAACTGGACCACCAGGGAAATCGGGTAATTATTTTATACTTGGTGAAATCAAAAGTGCTTATTTGTTTTGTGTTAACTAAAGATCTGTACTTGAACCTTGCTATAACATAGTCAGATCTAGTAGAATTATTTATTATTATTATTATTTTTACATTTGAGTCAAGGAACACAAATCTTGAAATTTGGAAGAATCTCTTCTGATGACAGTTTTTAAGGATAAAAGGGAGAATCCAGAGAATGGAGAGAAGAAATCAAATATCTCTTTAGCCCCATATTTAAAGATCTCAAGGATTATTCAGATATAATGTGGTAAAAAGGAAAAAGATTCAAAGAGAGAGAGTACATGGATAGTCAGTAAGTCAAGATAGCAAACATTTTGCTATTGTCTCTAAATAATCTTGAGCAAGTGGAAGTCAAGGTTTCCATTTAGCCACAGAAAAATGGGAAAATAACCATCTAAACTATGGATAAGTTTATCCCAAGGATGTTGTGTGTGCTAAGGCACTTTAAAGAAAGCATAAAATGCTATTGCTATGGAAAGTGCAATTATATAACTTGAAAACCAGTCAAGGTCTTTTCTAATGGAAGATCATTTATATTATACATAGAAAAATTCCTACTAATTTACTGTAAATGTTGTAATTACTAACATATATGGGGCATTTCCATTTTTATTGAATATAGGTTAGAGTAAATCTGAGCAAATGTGGCCCACCATGTCTGCTCTTACATTTAAATACTGAGCTAATATATCTTGACACTGTAGTCCAAAAAAAAAAAATACTAAACTTAAAAGTGCTTTACTATTGCAGAGGTATAGGGAATGATGTAAACTTTTCTGTTTTTTTTTTTTTCTGTATTAAAAGAAGAATTCAATGAAAAAGCAATTAATTTTTTTCTTTTCTCTCAGGGAGGAAAAAAAAAAAAACCACCAAAATTACTGATACTTCCCCAAGTCACCCACAGCACATGAGTTGTCTGTTGTAATGGTTGTCCTGAAAGAGAAAACCAGAAATCATGACCGCTCCTGTGTATGCTTTTTCAATCTCCCCTGCCCACCTCTCTGTAATCCCTGTGTTGTTTGAGGAAAATTCTCCTTTACTTACAAAGACAACTGTAAAATCTTCATGTGAACTGACATTTTAAAACCAAACTGCCCACTTGTATTTCATAACTTGGTCAGAAATATTCTTCATCTTGTGTTCCAGATGAAACCAAAATGAGGCACAAGTGGGACAGTCGGGTGAGGTGGTGAGTACACCATCCAGAGGAGATGGCCTGGCCAACTGGCTTTCCTTCTCAGGTAACAGGCAATTGTGGACTTGCCAGCCGAGGTGACCGAAAGGCAGACGTTTTTCTTCCTTTCCTTCACCCCTTCACGTCCTACGGAACCTACGCTCCAATTTGGGATTGAGCCCTGCCCTTTGGCACTGTATTTATGACTGTCACTGAGGTTCCTCACTAAGGTCTGAGTGGCTGTGTGCTAGCTGACAGTAGACTCCATTTTAGTTTTAACTGTGAAATAGCAACAAATCCTTCCTTTCATTAGTTTTCTGGCCCTCCTATCATCAGATGTGGGAAACTGTGGGGTGTGTGTGTGTGTGTCTGTGTATGTGTGGAGTGTGGTGCGTGTGTACGTGTGTGCCCAATTGTGTCTGACTCTTTGCCTGTATCCCACAAGGATACATAGACTGTATCCCACTAGGCTCCTCTGTCCATGGGATTTCCAAGGCAAGAATACTGGAATGGGTTGCCATTTCCTACTCCAGGGGATCTTCCAGACTCAGAGACTGAACCAGCCTCTCTTGCACCTCCTGCATTGGCAGGAGAATTCTTTACCACTGTGCCACCTGGTATATGGAAATCAGAACATTTTCCTGAGAGCTGAGAGACACACTGCAAGTGTTGCCATGACTATCGTTCCTCACCAGCAGCTGGGAGGGAAAAAAAAACTAGGGTACAGCTCCAATTGCTTTTTCTTTCTGATCAATGGTTTAACTATTACCGGTTTAACTCCTGTTTCAACTTAGTTATTTCTTAGTTTCATGGATTTTTTTTCTTTTTTTGAATTAATATTGTTTGTAGCACTTCATTAGCTATGAGCTTTAAGGAGAATGTATGCAAAATTTTGTGTGTAAAAGAATATGTATATTATGGTAGATTAAGTATCAGAAGCTTTCATAATATTTTCAAAGAAGTCTGTGATGCAAAACAATGGGTTAAGTACTATTAAACTTGCTAGTAGGTCTTCCCTGGTGGGTCAGCAGTAAAGAATCCACCTGTCAATGCAGGAGACACGAGTTCACTGAGTTGGAAAGATTCCCTGGTGAAGGAAATGGTAACCTGCTCCAGTATCCTTGCCTGAGAAATCCCATGGTCAGAGGAGCCTGGCATGCTTCTGTCCATGGGCTTGCAACTAAACAACAACAACAAACCTTGATGATAAAGATATCATTCATGTAATCAACTTGAGGATGTTAGCCTTAAACCATTAGGGTGCCATCTGACCCATCGTCTAATGGTATGTGATAAAGCTCAGCAGCTATCCAGTTTGCACAGTAAATTGCTCCAGATTCTATCACCCAATTACTCTACTTCCTCTTTTCTTTCATAGTTTAGAATCCTTTGCTTTAGAACCTGGATACTTTTTTTTTTTTAAAGCATATTACCTTGTTAATGTTAGGTTGTTTGAACAATCTGCATTTTCATTTGTACCTTACTTACACCAAAATCAAAAGAGGTAACAGGAATTGAGAAGGGATAGTAGAAGGTTGATGAGAAGAATGAGAAACTGTAAACCTTTTCTTTGTTCTTAGTTAAGCTTTCTTGATGTCAATTCTAAATTCTGAATCCAGAACCGTTGATTTTAGGGTGCCAGGCCTGGGAAAGAAATTTTGACATGTAGTAAAAGTTTTGGTGGTTCTAAGAATAAAAAGGCTTTGCAGAACTGTTTTCCTTCATCTAATTCAAGTATTCCATTCCAACCACTCCTGCCCTGTGGGGAATGTTTCTTTCAATGTCTAGCACACAAATGGGTTACCTCTTTCTCTTTACTTGGATTGACTGGATTGGCTCCAGAAGCCATCTGCAGCTGGTTTGGAGTTTCTTGTTGTCTGGTTTCATGAAGATGATCCTTTCTTTCCAGGGCTACTTGGACTATAGGACGGTTGTATCTTGGCTCATTTTAATCTTAGTTCTAACTTCTTCTTGAAGTGCTTCATCAGACAGGATCTGAAATAGGTCTCTTTCTGAACTCCTGAAATATGTCTATTTAGCAGGTTATAACTTTTCTTGAACCTATATGCAGGTCAGGAAGCAACAGTTAGAACTGGACATGGAACAACAGACTGGTTCCAAATAGGAAAAGGAGTACGTCAAGGCTGTATATTGTCACCCTGTTTATGTAACTTATATGCAGAGTACATCATGAGAAATGCTGGGCTGGAAGAAGCACAAGCTGGAATCAAGATTGCTGGGAGAAATATCAGTAACCTCAGATATGGAGATGATACCACCCCTATGGCAGAAAGTGAAGAGGAACTAAAAAGCCTCTTGATGAAAGTGAAAGTGGAGAGTGAAAAAGTTGGCTTAAAGCTCAACATTCAGAAAACTACGATCATGGCATCTGGTCTCTTCACTTCATGACAAATAGATGGGGAAACAGTGTCAAAATTTATTTTTTGGGGCTCCAAGATCATGGCAGATGGTGATTGCAGCCATGAAATTAAAAGACACTTCCTCCTTGGAAGGAAACTTATGACCAACCTAGATAGCATATTAAAAAGCAGAGATATTATTTTGCCAGCAAAGGTCCGTCTAGTCAAGGCTATGGTTTTTCCAGTGGTCATGTATGGATGTGAGAGTTGGACTGTGAAGAAAGCTGAGAGCTGAAGAATTGATGCTTTTGAACTGTGGTGTTGGAGATGACTCTTGAGAGTCCCGTGGACTGCAAGGAGATCCAACCAGTCCATCGTAAAGGAGATCAGTCCTGGGTGTTCTTTGGAAGGACTGATGCTGAGGCTGAAACTCCAATACTTTGGCCACCTCATGTGAAGAGTTGACTCATTGGAAAAGACCCTGATGCTGGGAGGGATTGGGGGCAGAAAGAGAAGGCGACGACAGAGGATGAGATGGCTCGATGGCATCACCGACTCAATGCACATGAGTTTGGGTAAACTCCTGGAGTTGATGATGGACAGGGAGGCCTGGTGTGCTGTGATTCATGGGGTCGCATAGAGTTGGACACGACTGAGCGACTGAACTGAACTGAACTCAACTTTTCTTGATCTTCTCTTTGAATGTAATACTGGATGAAAGAACTTCAAAATATTTAGGTATTTCTTGACTTCAGACATTCTAAGAGTAAGCTGCTGATCATTAATTTAGAGCTTCTTAATCTTGTTCAAAAAATTGCAAATACCAAAACATGCAAAGTTGGAATAATAATAAATAAAGATTGTTGTGAACCTAGGAGTAAAATGAAAGTAACACTAGAAAATCAAGGGTAAAATTTGGCCATATAATTTATTCTCCAAGGGAAAGCAGGTTATACATCCTATGTGATGACTCCAATACTTTGGCCACCTGATGTGAAGAGCCAACTCATTGGAAAAGACCCTGATGCTAGGAAAGACTGAAGGCTTTTGGAGAAAGGGGTGGCAGAAGATGAGATGATTAGATATCATCACTGACTCAATGCATATGAATTTGAGCAAACTCAAGGAGACAGTGAAGGATAGGGAAGTCTGGTGTACTTGTAGACCATGGGGTTGCAAAGAACTGGACACAGCTTAACAACTCAACAACAACAACAAAATGACTCCCTGATCTCTGAGGCTGACCTAGAAGTAATTTATATTCTGATTCTAGTCCTTAACTCAGTAATATTGACTTTGTGGTCACATTAGGCCTTAATTTTTAATGATTTGGGGGGGTCTTATGATTGCTTACCTATAGTAACTAGCTACTATAACGTTTGCACCTTTTAAATATTCATTGATACAGAAACACACTCTTAAACACATAGAAAACCTCATATAGCCAGTAAAAATCATACAGAAGGTACATTTTAACATCATCTGTAGATCTAAACTACTTTATAGGAGTGAGTAGCTTTTTGAAGTTAGTGTTTCCAAGTTCCTAGGTTGACATTAGGACACTGAAGCAAGAGTAACAATTTGGTATTTATAAGAAGCCAAAACACCTGGAGGCAGAAGGAAATAGAAGAGTGCATATGTCAGTGGTAACACAAATTACCCTGATGACATGTCTTAACCAAACATTAACTTCAGAGCACTCTGTTCAGCTGAACTGAGCTGAAGGTTACCAACCAAAATGGTTAATTAGTGTTTAATCAAGACAGCAAAAATGAATAGTTGGTTCCTATGTGGCTCAGCTGGTAAAGAATCTACCTACAATGTGGGAGACCTGGATTCATCCCTGTGTTAGGAAGATCCCCTGGGGAAGGGAAAGACTACCCACTCCAGGATTCTGGCCTGGGGAACTCCATGGACTCTATAGTCAATGGGGTCATAATGAGTCGAACTCGACTGAGAGACTTTCACTTCACCACTATCTTTGAGCATGTATCATGTCTAAAGCGGAGAAGGCGATGGCACCCCACTCCAGTACTCTTGCCTGGAAAATACCGTGGATGGAGGAGCCTGGTGGGCTGCAGTCCATGGGGTCGCTAAGACTCGGACACGACTGAGCAACTTCACTTTCACTTTTCACTTTCCTGCATTGGAGAAGGAAATGGCAATCCACTCCAGTGTTCTTGCCTGGAGAATCCCAGGGACGGGGAACCTGGTAGGCTGTCATCTATGGGGTCGCACAGAGTTGGACACGACTGAAGTGACTTAGCAGCAGCAGCAGCAGCAGCGTGTCTAAAGAGTGTTTGAATGAGTCTGACTCACCTGAGAGATGACTGGGTCACTTGTAAGACTACAGTAAGTAAAGGGACAGCAGGCTGTCTAGAACCTCAGACTGAACTCATCAGCGGAACCAGATGTTTCCAGAACTCAGATGTGCTCCTCTGCACGAGGATCTGGTATTCTGGCACTAAGGTCAGAGGTTCCACTTACAAAATCTGAGCTTACTTCAGGGTTTTGGAATAGTTAGTACTTCTTGATATTCTTTTAAGGTACTCTTCTTATAGCAGAATTTTCTTTTTCCTTCTTTCCTCCATCCCTCTTTTTTCTTTCTTTTTTTTTTTTTTTGACACCTATCTTAACATTTATATTTTTCTGTAGCTAGATTGGGTTTTTTCTTTTATGTTCAGGATAAAGCATAAGAACCTCTTTTAGAGGTACTGTATCATATTTGTTTAATAAGAAGGTCTCCAAGATACAGAAAACAGACTGAGAAGGCAAACTGGGGGAAGGTTTTAGTATATTTTCAGGCTGCTAATAAATGTTTTTACTCACAACATTTATTTTTCCTTTAATAATCAAAACCAGTATTGCTCAAAATCCAGCATCTGTTGGGGTTCTGTGTTTAATTAGCTATCTGTTATAGTGGCTATGAATTTTTGCCTTTACATTTCCCTTTTCAAATATCCTTGCTGATCTGTTGTAGTTTTCTTTAGACCACTCTCCTTCCTAATACTGCAAAAGTAGAAATTAATTTCACATTTGTAGTAATCTGTATTAACTATAAAATATTTTTTCTCAAATTTATTTACTTAAAATCTAGTTTATCCACGGATTCTTCACTAGCCAAGCCGCACATCCTTGCCTTCGTCATGGTCTTTCATGTCGTTCTCATATCTTCTTGGCTCATGTTATTTCTTTACTTTATGTGCTTCTCCAATAGGTCTGACTACACTTACTCCAATAGGTATGTCTTGCAGCTTGCTTTCTCCAGAAGATTCCCATCAACACTCTTTATACACAAGGACTATACCAATTTTCATTATGAGACAGTTTCTTATGTATCTGTGACTCACATGATATAGTGACTTTGTTAATAGCTAACATTGGAGGTGATTCTCTTCTCAACTCCAGTGCTTATAACAGGGTGGATTTCCAAAATATATACTGATTGAATACACTAACATTACATTTCTTTTCTTTCTTCACATATTTCTTTATGTGATAAACACAGTGGTATACTGCAGCTGACTCATATTGGATTGTGACAGCTGATGAATAACTTTTCAAGAATTTTACAAACTTGTTATTAAAACAAGTCATACAGATGTGCCATTAAATAAATTAAATTAAAAGTAATATGTAAAACTCATCACTACCTAATTATTTCATTGTCATTTAATCACTAAGTCATGTCTGACTCTTTTGTAACCCCATGGATTGCAGTTGGCCTGGCTCCTCTGTTCATGGAATTTCCCAGGCAAAATTACTGGAGTGGATTGCCATTTCCTTCTCTAGAGGATTTTCCCAATTTAGGGATCAAACCCCCATTTCCTGCATTGGCAGGCAGGTTCTTTACCACTGAACCACCAGGGAAGCCCAATTATTTCACTACCTTTTACTATTATCTATTTATTATTTACACAATTTACTCTATTCTTGAGGTTATTTACACATAGTGCGTCTGTATGGTAGAAATACTGTGTACAGTCAGGCTTTCTCATTTGTGGAATCCATAGCCACTGGTTCCACATCTGTGCATTCAACTAAATATAGATGAAAGATTCTCCAAAAATACTTCCAGCAAGTTCCAAAAAAGCAAAATTTGAATTTGCTGCATGCCAGCAACTATCAATATTTTTATAGCATTTACATCTACTAAGGTATTTTAAGTATTTAGTGAAGTCTCTCAGTCATGTCCAACTCTTTGCAATCCCATGGACTGTAGCCTAACAGCCTCCTCCATCATGATCTAAAACATATAGGGCTTCCCTGGTGGATCAGCTGGTAAAGAATCTACCTGCCATGTGGGAGAACTCGGTTCAAGCCCTGGGTTAGGAAGATCTCCTGGAGAAGGGAACAGCTGCCCACTCCAGTATTCTGGCCTGGAGAATTCCATGGATTGTACAGTTCATGGGATCACAAAGAGTCAGAGGCAACTGAAAGATTTTCACTTAACTAAAATAATTGAGAGGGTGTGTATAGGTTATATGCACATATGATGTCATTCTATGTAAATAATGTGAGCATCTGTGATTTTAGTGATTTTAGTTTCTGAAGTGGTCGTGGAACCCATCCCCTGCGGATACAGGGGACGAATGTAATGATGTACATCTCTTCTCAACACTAAGGTTGAAATTGACCACAGTGGGCGTATTCTGACCACAGGAATTGGCAAGTGCAAATCAGGTCAAAATTTATTCGTTTGTTGATTGTCTAGACATAAAGTGTTGGAGAAAATGTTAATAATGGTGACCAAACTTAAAAGTGTGCTATGTCTATAGTCATTACAACATGAATAGTACCATAAGTTGAGGAAATATTTTTCCTGTGTTCAAAAATTATCATCTCATGCAACCAAAACATTTCTTGCATAGTTGGTGAATGAGTGAAGTTCTAATATATGTTTTTATTTTTTCATTTTTGTTTTATTGATGAACATGAAAATATCCACCTTAAATCATGTTGAATTACACTTACTTATCGATTGCAATCATGGGTTGGCTACAGAAACAAAATTTATTCGAAAATCAAAGAAAACATTCATTCTGTGAGAATTAATTGGCTATATATAATTTAAAATGAAAATTTATGTATTTAATATTATTTGTAAATTGTTCAGTTCAGTTCAGTTGCTAAGTCATGTCCGACTCTTTGTGACCCCATGAAGCGCAGCATGCCAGGACTCCCTGTCCATCACCAATTCCCGGAGATCACCCAGACTCATGTGCATTGAGTCAGTGATGCCATCCAGCAATCTCGTCCTCTGTCATCCCCTTCTCCTCCTGCCCCCAATCCCTCCCAGCATCAGGGTCTTTTCCAGTGAGTTAACTCTTCGCATAAGGTGACCAAAGTATTGGAGTTTCAGCCTCAGCATCAGTCCTTCCAATGAACACCAAGACTGGTCTCCTTTAGGATGGACTGGTTGGATCTCCTTGTTGTCCAAGGGACTCTCAAGAGTCTTCTCCAGCACCACAGTTCAAAAGCATCAATTCTTCGGCACTCAGCTTTCTTCAGTCCAACTCTAACATCCATACATGACCACTGGAAAAACCATAACCTTGACTAGATGGACCTTAGTCAGCAAAGTAATGTCTCTGCTTTTGAATATGCTATCTAGGTTGGTCATAACTTTCCTTCCAAGGAGTTGTGTCTTTTAATTTCATGGCTGAAATCACCATCTGCAGTGATCTTGGAGCCCAAAAAAATAAAGTCTGACACTGCTTCCACTGTTTCCCCATCTAGTTGCCATGAAGTGATGGGACCAGATGCCATGATCTTCATTTTCTGAATGTTGAGCTTTAAGCCAACTTTTTCACTCTCCTCTTTCACTTTCAAGAGGCTTTTAGCTCCTCTTCACTTTCTGCCATAAGGGTGGTGTCATCTGCATATCTGAGGTTACTGATATTTCTCCTGGCAATCTTGATTCCAGCTTGTGCTTCTTCCAGCCCAGTGTTTCTCATGATGTACTCTGTATAGAAGTTAAATAAGCAGGGTGACAATATACAGCCTTGACGTACTCCTTTTCCTATTTGGAACCAGTCTGTTGTTCCATAACTGTTGCTTCCTGACCTGCATATAGGTTTCTCAAGAGGCAGGTCAAGTGGTCTGGTATTCCCATCTCTTTCAGAATTTTTCACAGTTTATTGTGATCCACACAGTCAAAGGCTTTGGGTAGTCAATAGAGCAGAAATAGATGTTTTTCTGGAACTCTCTTGCTTTTTTGATGATCCAGTGGATGTTGGCAATTTGATCTCTGGTTCCTCTGCCTTTTCTAAAACCAACTTGAACATCTGGAATTTCACAGTTCAGGTTTTGCTGAAGCCTGGCTTGGAGAATTTTGAGCATTACTTTACTAGCATGTGAGATGAGTGCAATTGTGCGGCAGTTTGAGCATTCTTTGGCATTGCCTTTCTTTGGGATTGGAATGAAAACTGACCCTTTGTGGCCATTGCTGAGTTTTCCAAATTTGCTGGCATATTGAGTGCAGCACTTTCACGGCATCATCTTTCAGGATTTGAAATAGCTCAACTGGAATTCCATCACCTGCACTAACTTTGTTTGTAGTGATGCTTTCTAAGGCCCACTTGACTTCACATTCCAGGATGTCTGCCTCTAGGTCCTGATTATCTGGGTCATGAAGATCTTTTTGGTACAGTTCTTCTGTGTATTCTTGCCACCTCTTCTTAATATCTGTTAGATCCAATGCTTCTGTTAGATCCATTCCATTTCTGTCCGTTATCGATCCATCTTTGCATCAAATGTTCGCTTGGTATCTCTAATTTTCTTGAAGAGATCTCTAGTCTTTCTCATTCTGTTGTTTTCCTCTATTTCTTTGCATTGATCACTGAGGAAGGCTTTATTATCTCTTCTTGCTATTTTTTGGAATTCTGCATTCAAATGGGTATATCTTTCCTTTTCTCCTTTGCTTTTTGCTTCCCTTCTTTTCACAGCTATTTGTAAGGCCTCCCTAGACAGCCATTTTGCTTGTTTGCATTTCTTTTCCATGGGGATGGTCTTGATCCCTGTCTCCTGTACAATGTCACAAACCTCCATCCATAGTTCATCAGGTACTCTGTCTATCAGATCTAGTCCCTTAAATCTATTTCTCACTTCCACTGTATAATGATAAGGGATTTGATTTAGATCAATTTTTACTATTTAACCATTTATATCAATTGTTTTAGATATATTGCTATATTTTTCATCAATAAATAGGTTTATATAAAGGGTAATAATTGATATAAAGCATATCAATACATCTATAATAATCGTATATAAGTACATATATTTTTATATATGCATACTTTTTCTGAGCTTCCCTGGTGGCTCTAAAGGGTCTGCCTGCCAAACAGGAGATGCAGGTTAAGTCCTTGGGTTGGGAATATCTGCTGGAGAAAGAAATGACAACCCATTCCAGTATTCTTGCTTGGAGAATACTATGGACAGAGAAGTTTGGCAGACTACAGTCAATGGGGTCACAAAGAGTCGGACGTAACGACTAAACAACAGTGACAATAATACTTTTTCTAGAGATTTCCTCCATATAGATGACATTTAACTACTGATTTTTTTCTTCCAGTTATTACCTGATCTTATTATCTTTTTGTTATTTTCAGTTAGATTTTTCCATTTTCCTTCTGATTTTAACTATTTATTTACAATCGTGCAAAGAATCAATCAGTTGTATAAGGAAGGTAGTAAGAATGGCAATATATTTTTCAATGGCAATCTATTTTCCACCCTTTGGACAGTAGACAGTGAGGCTCCACTGTCTATGGGATTTTCCAGGCAAGAATATTGGAATGGATTGCCATTTCTCCCACCAGGGGTTTTCCCAACCCAAGGATCAAACCTGTGTCTTCTGAGTCTCCTGCATTGCAGGTGGAATCTTTCCACGGAGCCATTAGGGAAGTTCATTTTATACATGTAGTGTATGTATTTTAATCCCAAACTCCTAATTTATTCTCCACCTGCTTTCTCCTTCAGTAACCAAAAGTTTGTGTTCTATGTCCGTGAGTCTACCTCTGTTTTATAAATAAGTTCACTTATATCTTTTTTTTTAGATTCCACATATAAGCAATATATGATGTTCGTCTCTCTCTGTTTGATTTACTTCATTTAATATGACTATTTCCAGGACTATCTCCAGCATATATATATACTTTATCCATTCATCAATGATGAGCACTTAGGTTGCTTCCATGTCTTGGCCATTGTAAATAGTGCTGCTGTGAACATTGGGGTGTGTGTTTTCAAATTATGGTTTTCTCTAGATATGTGCACAGAAATAGGATTGCAGGATTATATGGTAACTATATTTTTAGTTTTTTTAATGTATTTAACACACTTTTTGAAATATTCACGGACATTTATTTGAAACTATAGGTTAGTGTGTAGGGGTGTGTGTGTGTGTGTGCGCGTGTGTGTGTGTGTGCGTGTGTGTTACACTGACTGTGCTCAGTCAGTCAGTTCAGTCATTCAGTGATGTCCAACTCTTTGTGACCCCGTTGACTGTAGCACACCAGGCTTCCCTGTCTATCACCAAGTTACCAACTCCCGGAGCTTGCTCAGACTCATGTCCATCGAGTCGGTGATGCCATCCAACCATCTTCTCTTCCCATCTTCAATCTTCCCCAGCATCAGCGTCTTTTGTAATGAGTCAGTTTTTTTCATCAGGTGAGCAAAGTATTGGAGCTTCAGCTTCAACATCAGTCCTTCCAATGAATATTCAGGACTGATTTCCTTTAGGACTGACTGTCTTGATCTCCTTGCAGTCCAAAGGATTCTCAAGAGTCTTCGCCAACACCACAGTTCAAAAGTATCAGTTCTTTGGCGCTCAACTTTCTTTATGGTCCAACTCTCACATCCGTATGTGACAATCAGAAAACTATAGCTTTGACTAGATGGACCTTTATCAGCAAAGTCAAGTCTCTGTTTTTAATATGCTGTCTAGGTTGTTCATAGCTTTTATTCCAAGGAGCAAGTGTCTTTTAATTTCATGGCTGCAGTCACAATCTGCAGTGATTTTGGAGCCCCCCAAAATAGTCTCTCACTGTTTCCATTGTTTCCCCATCTATTTGGCATGAAGTGATGGGACTGGATACCATGATCTTAGTTTTTTGAATGTTGAATGTTAAGCCAGCTTTTTCACTCTCCTCTTTCACTTTCATTAAGAGGCTCTTTAGTTCCTCTTCGCTGTCTACCATAAGGGTGGTGTCATTTGCCTTTCTGAAGTTATTGATATTTCTCCCGGCAATCTTGATTCTAGCTTGTGCTCAGTTCCATCCAACTCTTTTTGACCCCATGGACTGTAGCCTGCCAGGCTCCTCTGTCCATGGAAGTTTGCAGGCAAAAATACTGAAGTGGGTTTCCATTTCCTACTCCATAGTTTTAGTTTTTTAAGGATCCTCCATACTGTTCTCCATAGTGGCTTCACCAATTTATATTCCTACCAACAATGTAGTACAATTCCCTTTTCTCTACACCCTCTCCAGCATTTATTATTTGTAGATTTTTTGATGATAGTCATACTGACTGGTATAAGGTAATACCTAGTTTTGGTTCTCCTAGAATGATTGTTTAAAGTTTCTTTTAATTACTAACAAAGTTTTCCTTCAGCTTTAAAACTTATTTGAAACTGTCATTTAATTTTTTAGGATTGTTGCCAAATTTGTAAAAATCTTTTTCATATTTCTTTTACGTGTGAAGTGTAAGATTTTAAGGTTTTTTTTTTTTTGGTGTGTATGATGATTAATGATAATTACATTTTTAATTCATACTCACTAACTGATATGTCACTGATGTTCTCATTGTTGCTGCTGCTGCTGCTAAGTTGCTTCAGTCATGTCCGACTCTGTGCGACCCCATAGATGGCAGCCCACCAGGTTCCCCCGTCTCTGGGATTCTCCAGGCAAGAACACTGGAGTGGGTTGCCATTTCCTTCTCCAATGCATAAAAGTGAAAAGTGAAAGTGAAGTCGCTCAGTTTTGTCTGACTCTTAGCTACCCCATGGACTGCAGCCTACCAGGCTCCTCCGCCCATGGGATTTTCCAGGCAAGAGTACTGGAGTGGGTTACCATTGCCTTCTCCACTGCAAATTTTCTTATTAACTTAGTCAAGTCACTGTTTTATGTTAAGTCAATAAGAACCAGTAAATAAAATAATTAGCTAAGGGAAGAGAATGAGCAAAGTTCTTTCCCAGCAAACATAAGCAATCCAGTTTGGATAAAGTATGCTGTGCAGGTAAGATAGGAGGGGGCAAAAAGGTAAAAAAAAAAAAAAATTATTGGAGTCAGACAGCAGTAGGAATGTACTATCACTTCCTGATGGGAGCTTAAAGATAGATAGTCTTAAGAAGCTCTGCTGCTGGATCACTAAGCACATGAAGGGCAGGCTAGTGGAAGTGTTAAGTGCGTTATGTAGTCAGACTAAGACAGGTCTGAGTCCTAGCTCTGCCATCTATGAGCATATGATACCTTGCTACCAATTACTTGGCTGTATTTTCTTGGGCTTCAAAATCATGGTGGATCTTAACTGAAGCTATAAAATTAAAAGATACTTGATCTTTGGAAGGAAAGCTATGACAAACCTAGACAGCATATTAAAAAGCGGAGACATCACTTTGCCGACAAAGGTCCATATAGTCAAAGCTATGGTTTTTCCAGTAGTCATGTACAGATGTGAGAGTTAGACCATAAGGAAGGGTGAGCACTGAGGAATTGATGCTTTCAAGTAGTGGTGCTGGAGAACACTCTTGAGAGTCCCTTGGACTGCAAAGAGATTAAAACCAGTCAATCCTAAAGGAAATCAACTCTGAATATTCATTGGAAGGACGGATGCTGAAGCTCCAATACTTTTGTCACCTGCTGCAAAGAGCCAGCTCACTGGAAAAGACCCTGAGTTGGGAAAGATTGAAGGCAAATGAAAGGAGGATGGCAGAAGATGAGATGGTTAGATAGCATCACCGACTCAACGGACAATTTGAGCAAACTCTGGGAGAACAGAGGAGCCTGGCATTCTGTGGTCCATGGAGTGGCAAAGAGTCAGACATGACTTAGCTACTGAAAAACAACAATCCATGGAAATGACTATACATCATATACCTGTATCCCACTTAACACCAAACTAACACTGCCCTCAAATCTCCCTTAACCAAGTCCTCCAAATGCTGTGGTTCTTCCAACATCACTTAGTATAAGAGGAAGTATGGCAGAGAATTAGCAGTGAAAAGAGTTAGTTGTATTAGCCAATTGCAGTAAAAATACCTTATATTTTGCAATTTTTAAGAAATCACAATTCTGGGGTCCCTCATGGTACCTTAGAATGACCTATGCAAGTGAGAGGCCCAAAAGGTTATGCTTTATCAGCTTCACAGTAAATGAGCCTCTGCTGAAAATGTTATGATGGGAACGACATTTTGGATGTTTCCCACACAACCAGGATAACCACAAGTCAAGGGGAAACTGAAGTTAGTTTGAAGAGGCTGTCACCTTTGCATTGTTCTTTTCATGCATTTATGATAAGATCACCTTTCTCTGTTTGGTAGTGATCTGTCTTTTAGCTGCTGCACAAAATGAGAAGTGGGCAAATGAGAAGTTACTGGGCAACTGGGAAGAACTTTCAGAAATCATCATATTCATTTGCTGCTTCTGGCAAATTTCAATTTCTTGGAAAAAACAAGAAACAGTGAAAGACAAAGGACTACACTAACATATTGTCTAATCTACTGCTCCCCTTAAAAGTTCAACCCATTTTAGGCTTGAGATAGAAGCTGTTTTAAAAAATGAAATTTTTGATTTTCCAAAACTTAGGCAAAGAACCAAGTTTTTACAAATGAGAAACATTGTGTTTGCAGTTCACAGTTTGTGTTATTGTATTAAATGCTTAAATTCACAAACGCTTGTTATAAAATGCTTTTATTTTATAATATTACTGCTTCTCTATAGTTTTACCTCTGAATGTGTCGTCTCTACTAGGTCAGTGGTTATTAATCTTGGCTGTAAAATAGAATCCCTGGAGTACTTTAAAAAAATATATATCCATTTCTTGGCACATCCCGAAGTATTTGCAATTTAAAAAAAACATCATAAATAATTCTGATACACAATGAAGTCTGAGAACCAATGTATCAAACAAATATCAGAGCAAGACAACTCTAGTCTAAGCTTCAACAGTTCCATTACTGTGCTCAGATTGAGAAAGAGGAAACAGAGTCAGGATGGGTTGTCCCATTTTAAAAGCACTATAGCACCACCTACTGGGAGATCTGGCCATTAAAAATGAGTACAGTTGACCCTTGAGCAAGGTGGGTTTGAACTGCTGAGGTCTTCTATACCTGGGAGTTTTTCTATAGTAAATACTACAGTACCATGTGACACTTAGTTGGCTCAATCAAAGAATATGGAAGTATAGAGTATATTGAAGGTGACTGTAAGTTATAGGCAGATTTTTTGACTGGGTAAAGGGTTGGCACTCCTAAACCCAGCATTGTTTGAGAGTCAACTGTACTCTGGTTCCTACAAATATCATTGATTTCATTTTGGTCATTGGCAAAATAAATTTAATTTTTATTAACAACAACAAAAGTTAGTTTCCAAATACTATATTTTAGAAATCAAGTAAAATTCCTAATTTCTTGGTCATGGTGTAAGGTAAGACAGATGTGGATAAACATATCAACATATTTGTTCAAATATTGAGGAGTATTAGAAAGAAAAGCATTGCATTATATCTTTACTTCACAGCCCAACTTAATATTTATTCTGGAAAATTTCAACCAAAACTTAACTGATGCATGGAACAATCACCTCTTCTCTTTCATTCAGTTTTTGGGCACCAGGCAACTTGAACTAATCATTATTGCCTTTTTTTTCTCTTTTTCCTTTTTTCCTCTTCTATGGCTGCCATGTTCCTTGAATCTGAAGTTGTGGATGAGTAGGGAGGTGTTTTCACCTTCCTTCATTCATCAAGTAGATATTAAGTGCCTTCCATGTGCCAGACACTATGCAGGTGTGGTAGGTTTGTTGGGGAGCAGAGATGTGGAAGGTTATTTGAGTTCCTTTCTTCACAGTTTAGGCCCAGAGGGATGATGATTAAAAAGTTTAATGAGATATTGGAAACAACTCAGAAAAATCCATTTCTATGATGACCTGATCATTTGGTGAGGGAATGAAGATGAAAGAGTAGTATTAATGTAATGTCTAGAGTACAGTACATTAAAGCTCTCCCAAGGCAATATAAAGCAGGGGTGGGTGATTTCCATCCCACTTTGAGCCCAAGTTGCATATACCACTGAGACTCATGCAAACACAGGAAAATGTAACGAGCTAATATCTTGGGTGGTCTGAAGATGTTTGCATAAATTGATTAGCACGGAACAGGTTGACAGCCAAATAAGAGGAAAGTGGAATAAAATGAAGATACAGAAGGCAGCAAGGTATCCGTTGAAACATTAGTCTCTTAACATGGGGTCATAGACTCATGTCTAAGTCTTATGGAAAGATAGACTTCAAGCAAAATCTTAACCTTGAGACGAGGAGCACTTTGCTGGCAGCACACAGGCATCTGGGTATGAAACAGGAGTAGGAAGAATATTCTGCTCCCCACGCCTGCTCAAGTATAACACTCCAAGGGCAAATAATATCAAGAGAATCAAGTGCTAATAGTCTTGCCAGAATCACCAGAATTCTTTCTATGCTTCTCTCTATAGTTTCAAAGTTAAGGCAGCCTCAAACAGTTTCACAGGCAGGGACATGAATGAGTGAGTAGGAGTAGGAAGAGTGGGTAGATTCCAGGTAGTTAACGTGGCTGACAAAATGGTTGTGATACATGTGACATACCTGAGCATTAGTAGATGAATAGACGAAACTTCACAGGGGGATGATCTTTCAAAATATGAGTCATTATTGTTAACATGATCGTGTGCACAGTCATGTCCGACACTTTGCAACCCCATGGACTGCAGTCCACCAGGCTCCTCTGTCCATGGAATTCTCCAGGCAAGACTGCCAGAGTGGGGTTGCCATTTCCTACTCCAGGGGATCTTCCCGACCCAGGAATTGAACCCGCGTCTCCTTCATCTCCTGTACTGGCAGGTGGATTCTTTACCACTGTGCCACGTGAGAAGCTCCATTAGCATGATTACACATACCTCTATATATCCTACTTGTATCAGTTCAGTCGCTCAGTCGTGTCCAACTCCTTGCGACCCCATGAATCACAGCATGCCAGGCCTCCCTGTCCATCACCAACTCCCGGAGTTCACTCAGACTCACGTCCATTGAGTCTGTGATGCCATCCAGTCATCTCATCCTCTGTCGTCCCCTTCTCCTCCTGCCCCCAATCCCTCTCAGCATCAGAGCCTTTTCCAATGAGTCAACTCTTCACATGAGGTGGCCAAAGTACTGGAGTTTCAGCTTTAGCATCATTCCTTCCAAAGAATACCCAGGACTGATTTCCTTTATTATGGACTGGTTGGAACTCCTTGCAGTCCAAGGGATTCTGAAGAGTCTTCTCCAACACCAAAGTTCAAAAGCATCAATTCTTCAGCGCTCAGCTTTCTTCACAGTCCAACTCTCACATCCTTACATGACTACTGGAGAATCCATAGCCTTGACTAGACGGACCTTTGTTGGTGAAGTAATGTCTCTGCTTTTGAATATACTATCTAGGTTGGTCATAACTTTTCTTCCAAGGAGTAAGCGTCTTTTAATTTCATGGCTGCAGTCACCATCTGCAGTGATTTTGGAGCCCCCCAAAATAAAGTCTGACCCTGTTTCCACTGTTTCCCCATCTATTTCCCATGAACTGATGGGACCAGATGCCATGATCTTCATTTTCTGAATGTTGAGCTTTAAGCCAACTTTTTCACTCTCCTCTTTCATTTTCATCAAGAGGCTTTTGAGTTCCTCTTCACTTTCTGCCCTAAGGGTGGTATCATCTGCATATCTGAGGTTACTGACATTTCTCCCAGCAATCTTGATTCCAGCTTGTGCTTCTTCAAGCCCAGCATTTCTCATGATGTACTCTGCATATAAGTTAAATAAGCAGGGTGACAATATACAGCCTTGACGTACTCCTTTTCCTATTTGGAACCAGTCTGTTGTTCCATGTCCATTTCTAACTGTTGCTTCCTGACCTGCATATAGGTTTCTCAAGAGGCAGGTCAGGTGGTCTCGTATTCCCATCTCTTTTCTACAGTTTATTGTGATCTACACAGTCAAAGGCTTTGCATAGCCAATAAAGCAGAAATAGATGTTTTTCTGGAACTCTGTTGCTTTTCCCATGATCCAGTGGATGTTGCCAATTTGATCTCTGGTTCCTCTGCCTTTTCTAAGACCAGCTTGAACATCAGGAAGTTCACGGTTCACGTATTGCTGAAGCCTGGCTTGGAGAATTTTGAGCATTACTTTGCTAGCATGTGAGATGAGTGCAATTGTGTGGTAGTGTGAGCATTCTTTGGCATTGCCTTTCTTTGGGATTGGAATGAAAGCTGAGCTTTTCCAGTCCTGTGGCCACTGCTGAGTTTTCCAAATTTGCTGGCATATTGAGTGCAGCACTTTCACAGCATCATCTTCCAGGATTTGAAATAGCTCAACTGGAATTCCATCACCTCCACTAGCTTTGTTCGTAATGATGCTTTCTAAGGCCCACTTGACTTCACATTCCAGGATGTCTGGCTCTAGATTAGTGATCACATCATCATGATTATCTGGGTTGTGAAGATCGTTTTTGTACAGTTCTGTGTATTCTTGGCACCTCTTCTTAATATCTTCTGCTTCTGTTAGGTCCATACTATTTCTGTCCTTTATTGAGCCCATCTTTGCATGACATGTGCCCTTGGTATCTCTAATTTCTTGAAGAGATCTCTAGTCTTTCCCATTCTGTTGTTTTCCGCTATTTCTTTGCATTGATCACTGAGGGAGGCTTTCTTATCTCTTCTTGCTATTTTTTGGAACTCTGCATTCAGATACTTATATCTTTCCTTTTCTCCTTTGCTTTTTGCTTCTCTTCTTTTCACAGCTATTTGTAAGGCCTCCCCAGACAGCCATTTTGCTTTTTTGCATTTCTTTTCCATGGGGATGGTCTTGATCCCCGTCTCCTGTACAATGTTATGAACCTCCGTCCATAGTTCATCAGGCACTCTATCTATCAGATCTAGGCCCTTAAATCTATTTCTCACTTTCACTATATAATCATAAGGGATTTTATTTAGGTCATACCTGAATGGTCTAGTGGTTTTCCCTACTTTATTCAATATAAGTCTGAACTTGGTAATAAGGACTTCATGATCTGAGCCACAGTCATCTCCTGGTCTTGTTTTTGTTGACTGTATAGAGCTTCTCCATCTTTGGCTGCAAAGAATATAATCAATTTGATTTTGGTGTTGACCATCTGGTGATATCCATGTGTAGAGTCTTCTCTTGTGTTGTTGGAAGAGGGTGTTTGCTATGACCAGTGTGTTCTCTTGGCAAAACTCTATTAGCCTTTGCCCTGCTTCATTCTGTATTCCAAGGCCAAATTTGCCTGTTACCCCAGGTGTTTCTTGACTTCCTACTTTTGCATTCCAGTCCCCCATAATGAAAAGGACATCTTTTGGGGATGTTAGTTCTAAAAGGTCTTGTAGGTCTTCATAGAACCATTCAACTTCAGCTACTTCAACGTTACTGGTTGGGGCATAGTCTTGGATTATTGTGATGCTGAATGGTTTGCCTTGGAAACGAACAGAGATCATTCTGTCGTTTTTGAGATTGCATCCAAGTACTGCATTTCGGACTCTTTTGTTGACGATGATGGCTACTCCATTTCTTCTAAAGGATTTCTGCCCAGGGTAGTAGATATAATGGTCATCAAGTTAAATTCACCCATTCCAGTCCATTTTAGTTCGCTGATTCCTAGAATGTCAATGTTCACTCTTGCCATCTCCTGTTTGACCACTTCCAATTTGCCTTGATTCATGGACCTGACATTCCAGGTTCCTATGCAATATTGCTCTTTACAGCATCGGACCTTGCTTCTATCACCAGTCCCATCCACAACTGGGTGTTGTTTTTGTTTTGGCTCCATCCCTTCATTCTTTCTGGAGTTATTTCTCCACTGATCTCCAGTAGCATATTGGGCACCTACTGACCTGGGGAGTTCATCTTTCCATTGTCCTACCTTTTTGCCTTTTCATACTGTTCATGGGGTTCTCAAGGCAGGAATATTGAAGTAGTTTGCCATTCCCTTCTCCAGTGGACCACATTCTTCCAGATCTCTCCACCATGACCCATCCATCTTGGGTGGCCCCACACGACATGGCTTAGTTTCATTGAGTTAGACAGGGCTTTGGTCTGTGTGATCAAATTGACATTTCCAAGGCATTGTCAAAAACCGAGGAGTGGATGGTTCCCCAATTGTTGGAATGGTCCTCCCACTCATTAGCATTTGAAATCACGCAGCTCTCAAAATCTAACTAGACCACCTTACTTGCCCTCTGTGATGGTCCACACACTGTGGAGTGTGCTTCTCTCTAAATCTGTACAAATCCACCTCTTACCTATCACTTTGTCTCTCACCTAATTTTTTGCAATGAGGCATCAAGAGCCCGAGTTTCATTAGGTCCTAAAACCAGGCACCATGGGTTCTGGCCAGGCTCAAGTTCCAAGAGAGCCGAGCTGAAGGATGGGAGGCAAAAACAGTGGGAAAAACGTGATGAGGAATCCCCCTCCATAACCTGCTGGAAAATTTGCTAAATACCTGACCTGTGCTCACAGTTTTCATTGGCCTGATCCTTGGCACAAAGAAGATTAAAGACAGAAGAACCTTCACTCACTTGGGCTTAGCTACTAGGAAACAGCAGACAGTGGAGCCTTCAGGACACACTGGGGTGTAGCCCCTGCCATAGTCCCTCAACTGCACCCACTGTCACTTGCCTGCTCACAGGGGCTCTGAGGAAACAAGAAACGAGAGATTGTAAAGGAATTAAGATTTTGTTAGCTATATATCCTTCCAGCCATGAGGGCAAGGACTTTCTCCCCAACCGAAGGTCTGAAATCTGAGACTGAGCCACGTGAACTTTCTGCTGAGTGTTTTTGCTGTCCTGGTTTTCCAGGGGTTGCTGGGCTTTTTGTCACTTCCCCTGTGCTGGGTTTTCTTTGCATTCATCTTCCACCATGGGAGCTTTTGCTGAGTTGGGCTTCTGCCGTGCTTGCCCTCCACCTTATGGGGGCCAAGCAGAAGTTGTTTCAGCCAAGTTAAGTCTGAGAAATGGTACCATAGATGTTGGGGGAGTTTGTAATTTCCCTGGTACTGTCTCCCCAAAAAGTTGAAGTGATGGACAGATCGGTGTTACAGCTCAGTTTTATTTGGCAAGCAAAGGAAAATACATCCTTGAGGCATGAGGGCTGGCTGACCCAAAAGATTCAAAGAGAAGAGAAGCCAGGGGCTAATTTTGTCTCTTCTTTTTATGTGTTATTTCTCCTCCCCCTGAGCCTGTACTATGTAAATTGGGCTAGCCAGGAGGGCTGTTTGTTTTACCTGAGGCTCTGGTCCTTGGACCTTCCTTTGTTCTATTTTTGTGGGCTTTTTCCTTTCTTTGTCTTTTAGCCACCGCCATTATGGACTCCTTTTTCCTATTCTAACTACCTAACATATCTATTGTATCCTGTCCACTTTACTGAGCATTTTTATCCATTTCTTTACCATACAGCATAATAGTTCTGCCATTTATAATTTCCTGATAGAGAGCCATTGCTGTTTTTGTTTTCAAGAGCCATGCTGGTAAAGTAGTAACTGTAAGTCCCAGAGTCTTTACCTGTGTTACTAAATTCTATATTATGACAATTTTATGACAATTGAGTTTCTCTTATCCAATTTAATGTTACACTCCCTTGATCTAGAACCACCAAGAGACAGTTCATTGCTTAATTTCCCAAGTTCTTTCCAAGGTGTTAGTCAAATATGCCTTTATTTCAAATTGGGCTAGACTGGGGTTTCATCCTTGTTATTGGCTTGGTTGACAGGAAATGACATGAGGATAGATCTTGAGGGGACAAGCATTATCTTGTAAGACTCCTGTCTTTTTTGAGACCTGTGTACAATATTAAGCAGTGGCCTTTAAAGCAATATCTTTGTATAAGATGGAGATGACTGTTTATGCAGGTCCAGCATGTTTATGGGTATTTGGGAGGTTAATGATCTCAGTGCATCCACCCAGATATCTCCAACCTAAGTCTCAGTTTCCTTCTCCTACATGATTTTGGCCTTGACATGAAGGACCTGTTAGTGCTGAGAATTCAGCCTTCCAACGAAGCTCTGCTACTCTTATAATTGTCCTGAGACTGTTCCCAATTCTTTCCCTCATCTACAAGAGATTATGGGTTTTATTAAATGGCATTAGGACACACTCTTGCTTTTGAATTTTGCCTTGTTTTAACTTATCACTCTATATCTCTCATTGTCTCTCTTCAGGGATACAGTGATACTTAGTAACAGCTACTCAGTTCCACAGTTTCATCTTTCCCTCATACTTCAAGCATCAAAGAGTGCGACCTTGCAACCTAGGTGAGCCACGTAGTCCAGTCATGGCTTGGCATGAATTGGGGGGCAGGGAAGAATATGTTTGGTGCTAAGCTAATCCACTGAGATGTCTATTGGTGCTCCCATGCCCAGTTTTAACAGTGAACAGTCAAAAAAGAACAGTTGCCATGGCCTTCTCATGGGCATGGTAACCTGGAGTTCAGACACCTTAGGGGCTGAGGCTGTGGGTTGCTTTACCAGCAAAGGTGCTAGCTGGAAGTAAGGGAATCTAGATTAAGTGGAGAAAAGAGGAGAATGATAAATACTGATTAGTGGTTGGAAATCAAGCACCAACTTGAAATGTAGTTCCTATCCTTGCTAATTCTCTTTTTATGTTTCCCCTAAGAATGAGAGCAACTGGCATCTTGGAAAAACTGTTCCCAGTTGGGCATACAGTCCTGCAGTATATACTGTGACATTTAGCCCAGAGCCCTTCCTTAGGGTGGCATGCCTATCACTATCTGCCAATAAGTACAGCTATTGATTACTCATATATATGCCCCTCACTGGGAATAGCTCTTGGCTGGAAGGAAGATTATGTCTAAGATTATGTTACTTCAAAGGGTGTGGCCATCTGTCAATGACTATCTGATGTGGGGACACAAAATCCCAAGCTCTTTGCCTCAATTTGGGACAACTCTGAGAGGTCATTATAGCTCCAGAACTTGCTGTGGGACTAGCTGAGGCCTTAGTTGTAGAATACTGCATATGTATTTCTTCTCTGCCCAGTTTTGCCTTCTTTGCTGTCTTATAGCTGTGTGTCCTGAGAGGACTTCCCAATTTATCTTCTAAGTGCAACTCTCCATCTCTGAATATGTTTCTAGGGAACCCAACTCAAGACTCTATTTCATTAAACCAGTATAGTCCGATTTCTGTGGATGCAGCCAAGTGCTAGCCCCAATGCAAATACAGTCTAGGAAAGATTCCTGAGAAATGAGGTCTTTATTGGTACATTCCAAATCAGATATATCCCTGTCATTCTAACAAGCAGCATTTAATTAAAAGAGCCAGATCTCTTGTTTAAGTGGCAGGTAATTGGTAAACTGAAGTATCATCTCACTGAGAAAATACATAAAATATCAAAACAGAAATACAGCAAACATCAAACAAGAGAAAGAACCCATGACTTTGAGCCGATTTCTTATAAGCTTTGAACAGACACACCTTGAGATAACTATGACCTAATTTGATTGTTTTTTCTTTTCAATTAACTTAAACTAACTTCTGCTTTTTTACTTATGAATTACTTCTTCCTGTTTTACAAAAAAATTTTTTTTTTATTTTTCTAGCTCTCAAGTTGAATCCATAAAGCATTTATTTTCATTCATATGTTGGGAAAAATCAGAAACAATATTTTGGAAATCAATTACATTTTATCTTCAGTTCAGTTCAGTTCAGTCCTCAGTCATGTCTGACTCTTTGCAGCCCTAAGAACTACAGAACGCCAGGCTTCCCTGTCCACCACCAACTCCTGGAGCTTGCTCAAACTCATGTCCATCAAGTCAGTGATATCTTCCAACCAACTCATCCTCTGTCATCCCCTTCTCCTCCTGCCTTCAATCTTTCCCAGCATTAGAGTCTTTTCCAATGAGTCAGTTGTTCTCGTCAGGTGGCCAGAGTACTGGAGTTTCAGTTTCGGCATCAGCCCTTCCAATGAATATTCAGGACTGATCTCCTTTAGGATGGACAGGTTGGATCTCCTTGCAATCCAAGGGACTCTCAAGAGTCTTCTCCAACACCACAGTTCAGAACCATCATTTCTTCAGTGCTCAGCTTTCTTTATAGTCTGCCTCTCATATCCATACATGACTACTAGAAAAACCATAGCTTTGACTAGACAGACCTTTGTTGGCAAAGTAAAGAAACTGAAGAGCCTCTTGATGAAAGTGAAAGAAGAGAGTGAAAAAGTTGGCTTAAAACTCAACATTCAGAAAACTAAGATCATGGCATCTGGTCCCATCACTTCATGGCAAATAAATGGGGAAACAGTAGCTTTATTTTGGGGGGCTCCAAAATCACTGCAGAAGGTGACTGCAGCCAGGAAATTAAAAGACGCTTGCTCCTTGGCAGAAAAGCTATGACCAACCTAGACAGCACATTAAAGCAGAGACATTTTATCTTAGAAAACACTAAACTGACTCTTTCAAATGTAACTGAGACAGGTTATATTGGTGGAACCTAGGAAAAAAGTTTCTAAGCTCTTAATTAAAAAAAAAAAAATTACTTCTGTAACCTGACCACAACATCCATATCTCAAAAAGATATTCTATTTTACGTTTGCTATTTTTTGCCCTGTTTTTATTCCCA
Organism: Oryx dammah; assembly: GCF_014754425.2. Taxonomy (NCBI): domain Eukaryota; kingdom Metazoa; phylum Chordata; class Mammalia; order Artiodactyla; family Bovidae; genus Oryx; species Oryx dammah. The sequence goes on along the minus strand of NW_024070187.1, from coordinate 86,843,811 downwards.
CTGCAATTTAAGCAGTACAATCACTTGAAAAGGTTTCTCCATTTAAATGGAATTAATGTTTCAAGTATTTGAAACTTAAATGTAGTACATAATAAATCTAAGATTTCTAGAGTTTTTAAAGTTTGGATCTTAGTACAATAAATTATAGTAAAAATGTCAGCTAAGTATCTCTAAGTTTGCAATCTAAAAATAATCTTGATTTCAGTGGGGTTATTTTAGTGCATTCACCTAATCATCATTTTTCAATTTAAATTGTAGTGACAAAAATATTGAATATAAAATACTTTAAAGGAAAACTTCTGCAAAAGTCCGAAAATACTACATTTAGTATTTGTTACATAACTTCCTACAAAGCAGTGATTGAATCTAAGATGCTTCTTCTTATTACAAAAATATCTATGAATCCATGTGTTCATAATCTCTGCATCTTCCATTCTATTTCCTGTTCAATGTCTTTTCTCACCTTTTGATTGTCTTTTCCACTACAAGCTATGTTAATTCTACTCTTTGAGTTCTAGGCTTGTCAATTCTATGGTACTTTGGTCATTTCTTTGGTAGTGAAAGTGGAGGGTAAATATCAAATGGAAGCAAACAAGGGAATGGTGAAAGTAAGACAAGAGACAAAGGTCTCTCCTCATATATTTTTATCCATAAATGTATCATCTTCATTAACTTCAATATCCCTTTTTCTATTGTGAGATCCTTTATTTTTTAGGTTCAAGAACCGAAGAATTTGACAAAATATGCAATTTGATGTTGGATAGGCATAGACTTGAATCCAAATGTTAAAACTTTGCTAGTGATATGACCCTGGGCAAGTTTTAGTAACCTCTCTGAAGCTGTTTCCTCCTTCATAAATGGAGAGAATGCCTACCCTGCAGAGTGTTTGTAACAATTATACATACACACATAACATACCTCCATGTTTATTTGCTCATGCTCACAGTGGACAAATATGTAATAAACATCTTTTATGTGCCAGGCATTATACTAGGCTCTGGAGTGTACTTAAGTTTTTGAGAAATAAAAACAGCACATTTCAGGCATAAAATGAATGATAACTATTAAAAGACTCAAAAATGTACTCGAGAAAGAAGCTTAATGACTCCAGAAACAAGTAATGGTATATGAGACTTGACAGTGAACAGAGACATTATACAAACTTATTCATTCTCCTCAAATATTGAATGCGAAAAAAAAAATGAAGAACAAATAAGGAAAGTAAAAGATTTTTCAAGTTGTTGACATGTTCTGGGGAAAGTCATAAACATCTATACGCTCTAGATATTAGAAAATATTAAATTTGATTATAAATATTCATCCTGGTTTAACAGTAGATATGAGGAGAATAAAAATGAAATATTACATATTCTCCATCTAATAAATGATAGAATAGAAAAGATAATCTTTTGACCAAAGAAAGAGGGTAGTTAAAGCTAGTGGGAATAGAAAACAGATTAAAATGTCAGATATAAAAGGGCATAATATGAATCTGGCAATAAATGAAAAATTTTAAATTCAAATACCTGTGCTACAGCAGTGTTTGATAAACATGAGTGAAAACAAAGAGAATCCTGGCACTGCTTGCTTTCACGTTATGGATTTCCTGAGCTGAAATAATAAATATCTTTCTAGGTTTGCCTTGATAGTTGAATTTTTTTTTTAATTCATGGACAAAATTATTCTCCAAACTGTTTTATATAATAAGAAATAACTGAAATGTATATAAATTTTCATAAGATATATTGCAATTTATTAGTACATTCTCACAACATATTGTTGCCCTCAACTATTTTACCTACTCCAAGTTAAGTTTCACTTAGCTTACTTTCATTTGATACATTTCATACAGTAACCAATATTCTTCATTCTCTATGAAAGGTACAGTCTCAATCCTGTAGCCTTCTGAGTGCTTATGGCCTGTAATTTATTCTGTCATATTTTTATAAATGCACTGTAGCTCCTACTTGTTGAAGGATAGTTTTGTTTATTCCAAAACATTTTATGCTAGTAGTATTTAATATTTTAATGACAGAATTTAATTAAATATCTTGGAAAAAGAAGTGCAATACTTGTATAAAAATTAAATTCATGCTCTGGAATGTCCCAATAAAGAGAAACAGCTGAAAATGATGTCAAATTAGATGTCAGCAAGATATTTAGAAAAGATTATAAAACCATAGAAATCTAAAAGGATTTAACATGTTTTTGCTTCACTGAAGAATTTAAATTCTTGAACCCTTTAAAAAACTAAAACTGGAAATCTTAGTCAATGTTATGGATGTGGTTTACACAGAGAAGGCCAGATGGAATTCCCATCAGTGCATATATTCTCAAGGGAGTAGCTTTCTTCTCACATCAAAAGATTAGAACGTAAATATATATTTAACACAAAATATTTATAATACGTCTAATTTTTATTTTTGTTTTGTTCCCTAAGTTAACTACGTATCCAATTAATTAGCTAACTACCATACTCAATTGCACCGACTGAAAGTATTTCTGTTGCATGTCATGCATTTATTTTGCTTATAGTATACGAAGCTAATGAATTTCTGGGCGAATAAGTCAGTTGCTTTTGCTTCTGATGCAGTTGGATTTCAGGCTTCTGGTTGAACTTCAGATGATTTATCTGAAGATGAAACAGAACTCTGACTTTAACATGAATATTTTAAAGTCATACCTGGAAGTTTAGTGTATCAAGATGTAGTATGACCAAGTAAATTTTCTGTGTTGGCAGTTTTTACAATGTGATTCCTTTCTAGATGACTACATATGTTAGTTATTTCTACAATTAGTTGTGAATTCTGAAGCATTTTTGTCCAACATATAACAAAGTTACCCTTATTTTACCAGCAGCGATTGACTTGTTATAAGTTAGTTGCAAGAAAAATTGCAGCAGGCCTCCATTTTGCTTTGGAACACAATAGTGAGCTTTGCCTATGTAAAACAAGGAAGTCCACTAGAGGACACCTTCCAAACTTACCACTGAATTTCAAAATCTTCATCTGCATAATTTAGGGTGTATCTATGGGTGGTCTCTTTCCAACACAATTCTGTCTTGTCATTTCATGACAGAGTAGATAGCGTCTCATACACAGAGTGCGTTATTTGAAGACCCAGGTTTATGGCAGCCTGAAAGTGAAAGTGTTAATCGCTCAGTCCTGTCCAACTCTTTGCGACCCCATAGACTGTAGCCCACCAGGCTCTTCTCTCCATGAGATTCTCCAGGCAAGAATACTGGAGTGGTTAGTCATTCCCTTCTCCAGGGGATCTTCCCAACACATGGATCAAACCCAGGTCTCCTACATTGCAGGCAGATTCTTTACCACTAAGCCACCAGGCTAGTGCATCTTATTCACAATTCAGAAGGTTAATAGCAAGCATGTGGGTGCCATTTGTTGTGGAAACCAAAAGAAAGTGAAGTCGCTCAGTCGTGTCCGACTCTTTGCGACCCCATGGACTGTAGCTTACCAGGCTCCTCTGTACATGGGATTTTCCAGGCAATAGTACTGGAGTGGATTGCCATTTCCTTCTCCAGGGGATCTTCCCAACCCTGGGATCGAACCCGGGTCTCCTGCATTGTAGACAGATGCTTTACCATCTGAGCCACCAGGGAAGTCCAAGGGGCTAAGTTATTAAATTCACCATAATACATACTTAACCAATTATGGTATTACAAGAAATCCTGACTTCCAGAAGGAGGCTTCACAGATTTTATAGCCAAAACTAAATAATGTGGTGGGAGGATTACCAAATGGTGGAGTGTCAGTTCTACGGTTTAACTCCTCAATTACCAGGCTGTGAATAGCTTTACCAAGTTTCTGTCTTCATTTCCGTGTTGATATAACAGTAAAAATTATTCTCAGATGACCCAACTCCAGTCAGTGCAGAGAGCTGGAGAGCTAAAAAACTGACATTTATAACTATCTCACATTATCATATTTTCTCAAAAATTAGCAGAATTTTGACTTAATTTTTGGAACAGAATTATACCTACCATATTAATGATTCTTACACCCTCCTCTGGTTTGTACAAAAGGGCAACCCATTGTAAGGACCTTCTATAAGAGATCCTCTGGTATCCTACAGATATTTATCATATTATTATAAATTTTTTCCTTTTGAAAAATTTTAAAAATTTGTGAAAATAATCTGACAGAGGTCATGGAGCTGACTTCATGCTCTGCCAGCGTTTAGAGAGGCTGCTTTGGTCGAGTGAATATTGGATGGAGGTGAGGAAGATAGGAGTTCTAGAGTGCTGGTTGAGATGTTTTTATAGCTCTGGCACCTATGATTTTTCCACGCCTCATTTTTCTTAACTGTAAAATGGGGAGTAATCATGTAGCTACCTTGTAGACTGAGGTGAATCAGATGTGTGTATGTGAAGCATATTAGACATAGATAACTGCTCAGTGCCTCTCGGCTATTGTCTCATGTGCCTGTTTCTTCTGCTTGGGACTAGGCTGTGAGGTTCTCTTGGAAAGTTGCCCGGCAAATACTTTATTTATGTTCTCAGTGAATTGTACAAGCATAAAAGAGTTTTGTCATTAATTGGGAAGACCATCTTGTATTGTGGGTTTCCTTTCCCCTTTTGGCACTTGGTAGATAAGTGGTGTCCTACTGGGGCTAGTGGGGAAGAAGTGGATCAGAGTGATATGGCAGGAACAGGCTGACAGCTTGGAAAATTTTCTGTTTTCTGTCTTCCTCCTCCGCATGCCTGCTGTGCAACTCAGAAAGAATTAAAGAATAAAAGGAGAAGGACAGTGGCCTCTGGGTCGGAACTGAATGCTTGGGAACACGGGGGGTAATGTGAGAAAGAGAATACGGAGATTTGGCTGTTTGAAAATCTACAAAATGAAATTGTAGAAGCATTATAGCTATTGATTTCTCCTTTAGCCCTAGGGACCAATTAATCTTGATGAGATTTCCCAGTTGGTTTGGGGTAATGGATCCTCACAGAACTCAGACAAATGGAATCAGAAAATTGCAATTAAATACCAGGCCTCCAGAGCATCTCTTGTATGATCCTGCCTGTCTCAATAGTGTTTTCTTTATCTATCATAAATGATATATTGTGACATAATCTGTATTATGTCATTGATTCTTTTGTAATTATTATAATGTACCACAATAGATATTATGAGATCATGACTTACTCATCTTTTCATTCCCAGGATCCAGCATGATATCTTTCATATAATATGTATACAATAACTTTAAAGAGAGAAAAATAAGAGGAAAGGTAAGAAAAGGAAAAGAAAAGAAAGAAATGAAGGAAGGCAGGAGGAATGCTTATTCATATGGCTACTGTAAATGACTCCAGACAAATTTTCTTCCTGAAGAGCTCTAAGAAAGAGTATCATATAATCTTTACCAGTAATATATTCCAGAGAGTAGCAACTACTTGAGTAGAGATATTATGAAGACATAGATCTTTACATAATTGAATCTTTACTCTAGAAAAGCAAGTTTTAGAGATATAAGAAATATACTAAAGAGAAGCTAATCTGGTTAAATTTAGACAGTACATATATCAAAAAAGTCATGTGCTATAGTTAGTGGGTAAAAAAGGTGATGTGATCCAACAAACATTTTACATAATGCAATTGAAATGCTATTGTATTATTCATCAAGAATCCTTCCGAAGTACAAATATGAACTTTTCACCTATTATTAGTTCCCTGGTACATTTTATAAACTAAACCATTTCACTTCTGTTAAACCATAATACCTTTCAAAATTTTCTTAGCCTCTAGAGGTTGATGAATTATTTATTGTTAAGCAACTTGGTTGCCAAAAGGAGACAGTCTAATGAGATTTTGGAAGCTAAATATGAATAGTCTCATGATTTTGAAAGAAAATAGTGCACTTGTTGAGATGTGGATTACTCAGATTCAACGATTAGTTTGGCAATGTGCCATTTTTCACATATATTGCTAACAATTCTAATAACTTCAACGTATAAGGGGGAAGTGGCACTTTCCACTACTGTTTCTATCAGCAAGCATGGAAAAATATCTTTTAAAAAAGTTTGATATTGTAAATATCTTCCAGAGTTAAACTGATGTTGAGAGAGAAAGCACAGTTCTTTCATAAATGCATTAATTCAAAATAAAATGTCAAGGTGATGAGTGGCCAAAAGAGTAGACTAGGAGGACCCTGAGCTCACCTCCTGCCATGGGCACACCAAAATTACAGCTATTTACAGAGTACCTATCAATGGAAAAATCAGACTAGCAGAAAAGATGTTATACAACTAAAGATTTTTAAAAAGAAACCACAAGAAGATAGGTAGGAAGGCAGAAATGTGGTATAGTCAAGTTCTAGGGTGGGCAACCCACAAAAGGGAGGACAATTATAATTGCAGAGGAGCACAAGTGGAGGTTTTAAAAGTGGCACATTGCCACTAATTCTCTGGAGAAATGCAGGGGCTCATATGGAAAGCTACGAAGAAAGATAGGCTCCAAGTTGGGTCACTCTAGTTATTTGGGATATTCAGAAGTGCTGTTTCTGCCTGAGCAGAAACCAGCTGTGAAAGGACTATCAAAACCAGAGAGGGACAGAGGTTAAAGTGGTGATGGCAAATTTTATGCAGGACTATTGCAGTTATGGGGAGAATGAGTGAAGTTGCTCAGTCGTGTCTGACTCTTTGCGACCCCATGGACTGTAGCCTACCAGGCTCCTCCCTCCATGGGATTCTCCAGGCAAGAGTACTGGAGTGGGTTGCCATTTCCTTCTCCATGGGATCTTCCCAACCCAGGGACTGAACCCGAGTCTCCCACATTTCAGGCAGACGCTTTAACCTCTGAGAGATACTAGTATGAAACTGGGCTTCCTTCCAAATACAAGAGAGACAAGGATCTAATGATCTGAGTCTCAGGCTCCTCAGCTCTGGGGTTCTGCACCCAGAAGATAAGCTCCTTGAATGTGTAACTTGGCTTACTTTTGGAGAATCAGAGGGCTGTGGGAAATGGGGACTTCACTCTTAAAAGGCACACACAAAATCTCATATGCTGTGAGACCCAGGGCAGAATAGGTCATTTGAAAGAAGCTTGTGTCAGAACCACCCACTGATCTTGGAGAGCCTCCCAGAGAGGAGCAAATGGAGCTCAGCCTGGAGACATAGAGCCTGGTAGCAGCCATCTTTGGGAGCTTGTTCTATCACATGGACACGGTGCTGCCAAACACTGTTTGAAATCCTCCCTCAAGCTTATTAGTGCCAGGACCCAACCCCACCCACCAGCCTTTTGGCATCAGTACTGGGACACTCCAGGCCAAGTAACTAGCCAGGCAAGGAGAAAGCTCCACTGATCAGACAGCCTGATGCCCTAAGACCCCCCTGGGCCTACAGCTGTCCCAAGACCTGGCCCTGTGCATCAGAGAGCCCAGGACCCAGCCCCCTATACTAGTATGCTCTCACTAGCCCTGGAACCCGCAGGGTCCTGTAGTCAGAGACCCTGTGACCTAGTTTTGCCCATCAGTGGGACCAGCCTCACCCACCAGCAAGTAGGCACTGGCCCTTTTGCCCACTATTTTGCCCACCAGAGAGCTGAAGCACCAAATCTAGGACCCATGCAGTCCAAATTGGGGGCACCTGCTAGAGCAGATACCTCCTAGAGATCAGAGGGGAATGAATTTTGGGGAAGCAAAGGACATCTTCACAAAAAGCCACTTCTCCAAGGTCAGAAAACATAATGAATCTACCATATACAGAGAAATAAAAGCAGAAAATTAGGCAAAATGAGGTGACTAAGAAATATCTTTTAACCAAAGAAACAGGATAAACCTAAGTGAAGTGAACTTAGGCAATCTACCCTATAGATTATTTAAGGTAATGATCCTAAAAATGTTCAAAGAACTTGGGAGAAGAATGGGTGCACAGAGTAAGAAGTTAGAAGTTTTTAACAAAGAGTTATAAATATAAAGAAGATTAACATAAAGATAAAACAGAGTTATAATATAAAATAAAGATATTAATATAAAGAAGAACCAGAAATGAAGAAAATAATAACTGAAGTAAAAAATACATTAGAAGAAATCAACAGTAGATTAAATAATGATCCAGAAGAATGGATCAGTGCACTGGAAGACAGAGTATTGGAAATCATGGAAGACAGCTGACTAGAAAAAATAGTAAAAATAAATGAGGACAGTTTAAGAGACATTTGTGATAACAAGAATATTAACATTTGAATTACAGGGATTCCAGAAGGAGAAGAGAGGCAGAAAGGGTAGAGAACATATTTGAAGACATAATAGCTGAAAACTTCCCTAACCCAGGAAACATCCAGGTCCAGAAAGCAGAGAGTCCAAAACAAAATCAACCCAAAGAGGAACACACCAAGATATACTGTAACTAAATGGCAAAAAGTGAAAGATAAAGAGAATATTAAAAGCAACAAGGGAGTTCCCACAAGGCTATCAGCTGACTTTTCAGCAAAAACTCTGCAGGCCAGAAGGGTGGCATGATATCTTTAAAGTGATGGAAGTGAAAAACCTACAACTGAGAATACTCTATCTAGCCAGGTTTCTGGAGAAGGCAATGGCACCCACTCCAGTACTCCTGCCTGGAAAATCCCATGGGCGGAGGAGCCTGGTGGGCTGCAGTCCATGGGGTCACTAAGAGTTGGACATGACTGAGCGACTTCCCTTTCACTTTTTGCTTTCATGCATTAGAGAAGGAAATGGCAACCCACTCCAGTGTTCTTGCCTGGAGAATCCCAGGGACAGGGGAACCTGGTGGGCTGCCATCTATGGGGTTGCACAGAGTAGGACATGACTAAAGTGACTTAACAGCAGCAGTGGCAAGGTTTCCATTCAGACTTGATGGCAAGATCTGAAATTTTACAAACAAAAGCTAAAGCAGTTAAGCACCACCAAACCAGGTCTACAACAAATGTTACAGTGACTTCTCTTAGGTGAAAAAGAAAAAGCTGCAATTTGAAATATGAAAATTATGAAAGGAAAAACCTCTTGGTAAAGGCAAATGTACAAAGTTAGTAAGAAGGTTAAAAAACAACAGTAATAAAATTATTTGTATCAGCAATAAGTAGTTAAGTGATACACAAAAGAAAATGGTTTAGAATGTAACAATAAAACAGTAAACATGGTGGGTAAAAATGCAGAGTTGTTAAAATGAGTTTGAATTTAGGAGATTAGCTACTTAAAATAATCATATATATATATATATATTGCTAATAACCATGTAATGACATATCATAGCTAGACTTATTGTGATCATTTTGAAATATAATAGAAATACAAATCACAGTGTTGTGTAACAGAAACTAACAGTGTTATAGACCAATTATCGTACAAAAACAAACAAACAAAAACTCTGAGCAAAAGAGAACCAGGTTTGCAGAGAGTAAAGGGAGAGGAAATTGGATGAAGGTAGTCAAAAGGTACAAACTCCCATTTTTAAGATAAATAAGTACAAGGGATGTAATGAACAACATGATAAATACAGTTAACACTGCTGTATGCTATCTATGAAAGTTGTTAAGAAAGTAAATAAATCCTAAGTCTTGTCATAAGAAAAAAAAATTTTATGTTTCTTCAATCTGTATGTATAAGAGATGATGGATGTTCACTGAGCTTCTTGTTATCATTTCATGATATGTGGAAGCCAAATCATTATGCACCTTAAGCTTATGCAGTGCTGTATGTCAACTATATCTCAGTCAAACTTAAAGAAAAAAAATAGGATGTCAAGATAGTAATTATACCCAAAGCAATCTATAGATTCAATGCAATCCCTATCAAGCTACCAATGATATTTTTCACAGAGCTAGAACAAATAATTTCACAATTTGTATGGAAATACAAAAAACCTCAAATAGCCAAAGCAATCTGGAGAAAGAAGAATGGAACTGGAGGAATCAACTTGCCTGACTTCAGGCTCTACTACAAAGCCACAGTCATCAAGACAGTATGATACTGGCACAAAGACAGAAATATAGATCAATGGAACAAAACAGAAAGCCCAGTGATAAATTCACGTACCTATGGACACCTTATCTTCGACAAGGGAGGCAAGAATATACAATGGAGAAAAGATAATCTCTTTAACAAGTGGTGCTGGGAAAACTGGTCAATCACTTGTAAAAGAAAAACTAGAACACTTTATAACACCATACACACAAAAAAAAACTCCAAATGGATTAAAGATCTAAATGTAAGACCAGAAACTATAAAAAACCTAGAGGAAAACATAGGCAAAATACTCTCCGACATAAATCACAGCAGGGTCCTCTATGATCCACCTCCCAGAATATTGGAAATAAAAGTAAAAATAAACAAATGGGACCTAATTATAAAAGTTTTTGCACAACAAAGGAAACTATAAGCAAGGTGAAAAGACAGCCTTCAGAATGGGAGAAAATAATAGCTAACGAAGCAACTGACAAAGAATTAATCTCAAAAATATACAAGCAACTCCTGCAGCTCAATTCTAGAAAAATTAATGACCCAATCAAAAAATGGGCCAAAGACCTACACAGACATTTCTCCAAAGAAGACATACGGATGGCTAACAAACACATGAAAAGATGATTAACACCACTCATTATCAGAGAAATGCAAATCAAAACCACAATGAGGTACCATTTCACACCAGTCAGAATGGCTGCGATCCAAAAGTCTACAAGCAATAAATTCTGGAGAGGGTTTGGAGAAAAGGGAACCCTCTTACACTATTGGTGGGGATGCAAACTAGTACAGCCACTATGGAGAACAGTGTGGCGATTCCTTAAAAACCTGGAAATAGAACTGCCTTATGACCCAGCAATCCCACTGCTGGGCATACACACTGAGGAAACCAAAATTGAAAAAGACATGTGTACCCCAATGTTCATCTCAGCAATGGTTACGACAGCCAGGACATGGAAGCAACCTAGATGTCCATCAGCAGATGAATGGATAAGAAAGCTGTGGTACATATACACAATGGAATATTACTCAGCCATTAAAAAGAATACATTTGATCAGTTCTAATGAGGTGGATGAAACTGGAGCCAATTATACAGAGTGAAGTAAGCCAGAAAGAAAAGCACAAATACAGTATACTAACACATATATATGGAATTTAGAAAGATGGTAACGATAACCCTGTATGCAAGACAGCAAAAGAGACACAGATGTATAGAACAGTCTTTTGGCCTCTGTGGGAGAAAGCGAGGGTGGGATGATCTGAGAGAATAGCATTGAAACATGTATATTATCATATGTGAAACAGATTTACAGTCCAGGTTCAGTGCATGAGACAGGTGGTCAGGGCTGGTGCACTCGGATGACCCAGAGGGATGGGATGGGGAGGGAGGTGGGAGGGGATTCAGGATGGGGAACACATCTACACCCATGGCAGATTCATGTCAATGTATGGCAAAAACTACTACAATATTGTAAAGTAATTACCCTCCAACTAAAATAAATAAATTTTAAAAAAATGTAGTTATAAAGGAAAATATGCCATTTAATTCAAATTCCCTTGGATACCAGGACAGAAGTAATATGTTCTAGATTTTTATAGTGTTTACTTCTAGCTTGACTGAGCAAAGGTAAATGGACTCAAAAACATGTTAACAAATTCTTAAATGTAATGTTTATATCTTCGGAGGCTGTGAATACAAATGCCCCCCACAACTCCTTTAGTTTTCCTATTTTAAAGGAGAAACTTGAGGCCTTTCTGTGACATGGATCTCCTAGGTATATACTATGGCGTGTGACCCTTATCCATATACGTATTCTACATACAGATGCGTCAACACCCCAGCAGTGCCAGGCACACAGGCAGCATTCAATAAATGTTTGCTGAGCTGAAACTAGTAGTTAGCACTTGGAAATCTCATCTGAATGAATGAACAGATGCTGACCCATGAGTGATGCACCTCTTGTTGACTGTCACTGTTATTTAATGTGCATTAGCAAGAAATATTGAAAATTCAGTCTTGCTCTAGAGATTTGTTCATAGAAATAAGGTTTGTTTCTTTAAATTCAGTAAACATTTCTATTTCAAGAACTGTAAATATATACTGTATAGAGCAAATAACATGTAATGAATAAAAGCAGAACACACAATCTTTATAGCAACCGAGTAACTGCTTTTCCTAAGCAGAGAATCTTGTATATGACTTCTTACATTCACTGAAAGAAAGAAAATGGTAATTTTGTTATTTTATAATGGTATAATAGAAGTCTTTCATTTTCTTGAAACTTAACATTTTTTCAATGGATTTTCCTTACACTCTTCAGTAAAAAGTGGACAGGGATTAAACATGAAATGTCTCAGTTTACTGTGATTTTTTTCAGGAGTAACAGCCAACTATGCAAAAACTATGAGAATGGAAATTATAATCTCACCTCACCTGTGTCTTTGTATGAGGCTATCTTTGACTCCTTTCCTAGGAAGACTTCATTGGGGTAGACACATATTTGTTTTGAGATACTTGGGTTAGTAATTGCCTTAGATGGGATTCAAATTGAGCCTAATGTTGATTTCTATTGTGTGGCAAAGGGTATTGTATCTCACGTTCAGACTACTAGTAGCAGTATTTTTGGTTCCTCAGCAGATCCCACAGAATCCTAAGCAGGCTTAGATAAATTACTCGAACCAAACCTGGCCAGAAAATGCTTCCCAAAAACAGGTTTAGTTTATACTTTGAAAAGAACGTGTAGAAACATTCTCAACTTTACTGTTCAGTAAATTTTTTTAAAGAAATTGACAAAAGGCGGTTTAAAGAAAGAAAATTTAGTAATGAGAATAGTGAGTCTATTCCTCCTTGCAGAGGGAGAAGAGTCAAATAAAAGGAGAAATATTAGAGTTGGAAAATTCAGTGGAGATAATGTATGTGCACTTTACCTTCTCCATTATATAATTCACCAAAACGAGTTCTAAGAAGACAAATATAACTCATTCTGTGTTGAACAGAGCCAGGACTTCAATCTGAACTTCATGTTACTTGTCTATAATAGGATACCTTAAATGAACATAACCCTAGATATCTGGGATTTTGAAAGAATTATGTGAAACCAAGTGTGAGCTATTTAGTACTGCAGAGAAAATGGAGCCACTCTTCAGTATTCTAATGCTAGTGGAGGAATGGCTCCACTGAAACTTGTCTCCATACAGATGGCATTTGGAGGCTAGTAGAGGGGAAATGAGGGCATTTACATTATTTTTATTAACACCAAAGTAGAGTAGATGTGTTGAAATATGGCATTCAGTGAAGAAAAATTTAGACATAAAATAGCACTGCATGTTGTTTAATGCCCATATAATGGTAAATAAAGAATTCCATAGAAAGAATGGACACTCAAGCCAAGATATTGATTACTTTAAGGATGAGAGAGGGTGACAAGCCAAGAGGGGTAAATGAAATACTTTATTATAGTAATATTTTATTTTAAAGCTAACAATGTTATTCTTTAAACCTGTGTATATTTTAAATATCACACAACTCTTTACAAGATTGTATGAGAATAGCCTTTAATATAGGATGTGGTTATAAACTTTATGCATGTCTATGCTGATATGCATTTCATTTCCCATCACACGTCCCAAATATTGAATGAAGATAAAAAGTTAGGATATTCACATTGTTTCAGTCTCAAAATTTAACATTTCACTTTATGAGCCTAATTTTCAGACTCTCTATTAGGTGGAGAGAAGAGAGATTTTCTTCTCGCTCATGCTTCACTTCTCACGACCTATTTCCACAAGATATGTTTCTACCCCTCCTGCCTGGACCCTGGCACTCTTATGCCAACACACTCACCATCTTTTATAAATTCAGATCAGCACACTATCATGCTTGCTTGCCTGCCTGTTTCCCTTCCTCAGTAGTGGGGAGAATCCATTTTACTAGGTTCAGTGTTCTGAAAGTCTCAACTCTGTACTATGGACATCACTAAACACTTTCTCCTAATTTTTTCATAACAAGAATAGAGGCTGCTCCCTATCCTCGTCACCTGGCTCCTGTAACATTTGAATATGAGAAAAAGCAAAAGAACTTCTACTTTTGATGAACCAAATGTCCATCCAGGCTTAAAGATGTGATAATGCAGCTTGGTGCCTCAAAAATCTACCGGGAGTGATCACGTGAAAACGTATGGCACTGTGTTGCACTCCAGGTGCAGCTCATGATGGTCTAACTTTTCAGGAAACCTCAAGGGTGTGCATAGGCGGGAGTGAAGGTGAAGGCCAAGTTTGTACCATGTCAGAAGGAAAAAACCTAAGTGCCAGCAGAGCAGTGTCACAAAAGAGACACCGAACCTGAACTCTTATTTTCTTTCTCTCTTCTATCAAATCTATCTCTGCAGCACGTGTCATGAGGCAAACAAATACCATTTGGAGAGAGAACTTGTTTGCAATTTTAACTATGAGAAAGCAAGATATGTCCAGTGTCAGGCCAGATGGAATCAACTCTGGAGAATCCCATGGGTACTTGTTCTGATTTGAGATTGTCCACTTAGGAAGGACTTTAAAGGTTTCAGCTTTCCTGGTTGGCCTCCGCTACTGACCTTGATGTTAACAAGAAAGTCGATGCCCTCGTTTCCCTTCTGCTGGTCTCCAATGCCATGTGTGTGGAGACAGTTTTTGCAGGAAGCATTCCTCTTTTATGACCCCATGGCATTTTGACTCAGCAGCCTGTGGTACCATAAAAGTCACTACTCAGAATAATTGGTAGCTAAACCACAGAAGTATAGGTTTTTCCACATTGCCAGCTGGGAGGGGCAGTTGAGAATTTGGCCAAAACTGGACTTCTGATGAGATTGTGCTGGACAGACTAGAATATTTCAGCTACACACCCGTTTAGCTCCCCAGTAGCTCTTTTAGCTTGAAAATTGGGAGAATCCTTCCGGGAGCAGTAGGATCTGAAAATGAATTCAGTGTCACTCTGGTTTCTTCAATGACACCTCAGGCTTTAGGTGGGTGATAACTGAGGCAAGGAGACTTCCAGATGTCTCAGTGGTAAAGAACCTGCCTGCCATTTCGGGAGACACAGGAGATGCAGGTTTGGTCCCTGAGTCAATCCCTGGGTTGGGAAGATTCCCCTGGAGAAGGGAATGGCAACCCACTGCAGTATTCTTGCCTGGAAAATCCCATGAACAGAGGAGCCTGATGGGCTGCAGTCCATGAGGTCACAAAGAGTTGGATACAACTGAACGACTGAACTTGCCCATACACAACCAAGGCAAGATTCCTAAGAAGCTTCTCAAACAGTAGTTTGGTTTTCAAATTGCACCAAGTAGGGACTGTGAAGGAGTTTCATGATGATGTTAGGAGGGATAGTTTAGACCATGTGAAATGTAATTTTGGTTTCTGAAAACAGGCCTCTTAAAAAATTGCCTCTTTGTGAGTTACCTATTTCTTCCCTTTAAGTTTCTGTTTCCTTTTGATTTGAAGAGTTATGGAGTATCTATGAAAATGTGTTTACTACTCTCTAGTTGTAACTCAACCCAAAAACAAGTGGACTAATTTAGTTCTCACAAAAATCTCAAGAAGATGGTGCCATTATCATCACTACTCTATAAATGAAAATGACTCAGGGAAGTTAAAGAAATTATTCAAAAACACATAGCAAATATACCAACTGCTGTATTGTAACTAAAGGGACTTAATTCTTGTTTGGTTAAAATTTGTAGCTTTTAAAACAACTGGATATTTGAGTTCAAGCAAACATACCTGTATATGTCTAGGGCTTTTTTTCTTTTTCTCCCTATAATGGAAATAGAATTAAGCAGTGAGTAAAATGTCTGAAGAATGGATAATTTGAAAGCTCTACTTTCCAGTTTCTATCAGCCCATGTGTAATTTTGTATCTAAATTCCTTTTTTTTTAACATTATATTACAAGCATTTTCCATATTATCATAAAATCTAAGTAGTGTTTGCACCATATTCCATCACATAGCTATATTACCAGTTACCTAGGTGTTCTGCAAGTGAAAGCAGGTTTGAATTTCTCTGTAGAACAAATAATGATGCAATCAATATTCTTGTGGCTAATGTTTCTTGTGTTTTTATAATTACTTCCTTCGAACAGATCCACAAGAATCAGTCAAGGAGTATGAGCATTTTTTAAAACTATTATTGTACACACTGAACAATTTTATGTGTTATAAAAATAACATGTGGGTATGAGCTATATTATCTGTACAATTATATATATGTGTATGTATATATCAGTGTATATATGAAAAATATATATACTATAAATACATGTGTGTATTATATTATCTGTACAATTCCAAATCAATGTAAAATTAGAAACAATGTTGTCAATATATTCCGGTTTAACTAACAGAGTCAAATGTTGACTGATTGAAGAAATCCATGAAATATTTTCTAATCATTGAGGAGGTAGAAAAAGATACTTTTGAAAAATTTTTCTTAATAGATACATTGCTTTATAAAGGCATTCATAACATGGACCAAGGATCTATTTTTATCAAATTAAATGTTTCTATACTGTATTGGTAAATAAATATTAAGTAATAGCAGTAAATTAGAGAAGATTTTAGAAATATTGAAAGTCAGGCCACAAAATGTTGGGCCACAAAAGAGAAAATAATTTGAGATGAAGCAAGAATTTTAAAAATGTGACCTACATTGAACCACTATGGAAGTCATTCCCTAGCATTTTGTGGTCACCCTCATTCATCAACTTCTAAATATGCTCCAAACAGAGGAGTTTCCGGGTATGTGACCCTGAAACTGTCTGAGCAAACCCAACCACCGTAAATGATCCTTAAGCTACTAAATTAATTCTAATATATAATAAGAACTGTTTTCAAAGATGACATGTCACAGATTTAAGCAAATTTAGTGACTAAGAGGATGCCTCAATAAAATGCCAAATAAGGGAGAAAGAATGTAAAAATAAGACAGTCCAGTTTTTTTTTGTTACTTTATACAAATTTTATGAACCTTAATAAAATTAATACAATCCTGATTTCCAGAATTTTCTTTTTCATTTCAACATCTAGATTTTTCTCAATTTCAGACCATATAGAGATATTATATAAAATCAAATCTGAAAATCACACAACTTATATAACTTAAGAGTGATTATAATAGCATTCAGAAGTTGTCAGTCATTGTCAGTTAAAACGACTTCATTATAAAGAGGTTCTTCGTCTTCTCTAGGGAATAGTTATGTTTTGAATGTTAATCTTGATCCTTTCTGAGTTCCCACAGACTGAGTTCCCTGTTAGCCTCCCAGTTATGCCACTCCACCATGTTTACAGGGATCCAAGGATCTTGCTCCCTTTTCTACGACCCTCCTTGAAAGGGAGAGCAGAGTTAGCCTCAGGCCTTATATTACTAAACTTACATGTGTTCAGTCATCTCCCCCATAACACACACATATATACATTCTGCCTAACGTGGCAGACTGAGTCCCTCTCTTTCCAACACTCAGTTTAGTTCAGTTCAGTCGCTCAGTTATGTCCGACTCTTTGTGACCCCATGGACTGCAGCACTCCAGGCCTCCCTGTCCAGCACCAACTCGCAGAGTTTACTCAAAATCATGTCCATTGAGTCGGTGATGCCATCAAACCATCTCATCCTCTGTCATCCCCTCCTCCTCCTGCCCTCAATCTTACCCAGCATCAAGGTCTTTTCAAATGAGTCAGCTCTTCGCATCAGGTGGCCAAAGTATTGGAGTTTTAGCTTCAGCATCAGTCCTTCCAATGAACACTCAGGACTGATCTCCTTTAGAATGGACTGGTTGGATCTCCTTGCAGTCCAAGGGACTCTCAAGAGCCTTCTCCAACACCACAGTTGAAAAGCATCAATTCTTCAGTGCTCAGCTATCTTTATAGTCCAACTCTCACATCCATACATGACTACTGGAAAACCATAGCTTGACTAGATGGATCTTTGTTGGCAAAGTAATGTCTCTGTTTTTAAATATGCTGTCTAGGTTGGTCATAACTTTTCTTCCAAGGAGTAAGCGTCTTTTAATTTCATGGCTGCAGTCACCATCTGCAGTGATTTTGCAGCCCCCCAAAATAAAGTCTGACACTGTTTCCCCATCTATTTGCCATGAGGTAATGGGACCAGATGCCATGATCTTAGTTTTCTGAATGTTGAGCTTTAAGACAACTTTTTCACTCTTCTCTTTCACTTTCATCAAGAGGCTCTTTAGTTCTTCTTCACTTTCGGCCATAAGGGTGGTGTCATCTGCATATCTGAGGATATTGATATTTCTCCCGGCAATCTTGATTGCAGCTTGTGCTTCATCCAGCCCAGCATTTCTCATGATGTACTCTGCATAGAAGTTAAATAAGCAGGGTGACAATATACAGTCTTGATGTACTCCTTTCCCAGTCTGTTATGCCATGTCCAGAGAGGCAGGTCAGGTGGTCTGGTATTCCCATCTCTTTCAGAATTTTCCACAGTTTCTTGTGATCCACACACTCAAAGGCTTTGGCATAGTCAATAAAGCAGAAATAGATGTTTTTCTGGAACTCTCTTGCTTTTCCCATGATCCAGAGGATGTTGGCAATTTGATCTCTGGTTCCTCTGCCTTTTCTATAACCAGCTTGAACATCTGGAAGTTCAGGGTTCACATATTACTGAAGCCTGGCTTGGAGAATTTTGAGCATTATTTACTAGCATATGAGATGAGTGCAATTGTGTGGTAGTTTGAGCATTCTTTGGCATTGTCTTTCTTTGGGATTGGAATGAAAACTGACTTTTTCCAGTCTGTGACCACTGAGTTTTCCAAATTTGCAGGCATATTGAGTGTAGCACTTTCACAGCATCATCTTTCAGGATTTGAAATAGCTCAACTGGAATTCCATCACCTCCACTAGCTTTGTTAGTAGTGATGCTTCCTAAAGGCCCATTTGACTTTGCATTCCAGGATGGCTGGCTCTAGGTGAATGATCACACCATAGTGATTATCTGGGTCATGAAGATCTTTTTTGTACAGTTCTTCTGTGTATTACCACCTCTTCTTAATATCTTCTGCTTCTATTAAGTCCATACCATTTCTGTTCTTTGTTGAGCCAATCTTTGCATGAAATGTTCCCTTGGTATCTCTAATTTTTGAAGAGATCTCTAGTCTTTCCCATTCTGTTTTTTTTTTTTCTCTATTTCTTTGCATTGATCACTGTGGAAGGGTTTCTTATCTCTCCTTGCTATTCTTTGGACCTCTACATTCAAATGGGTATATCTTTCCTTTTCTCCTTTGCTTTTTGCTTCTCTTCTTTTCACAGCTATTTGTAAGGCCTTCTGAGACAGTTGTTTTGCTCTTTTTCATTTCTTTTTCTTATGGTCTTGATTCCTGTCTCCTGTACAATGTCATGACCTCCATCCATAGTTCATCAGGCACTCTGTCTATCAGATCTAGTCCCTTAAATCTATTTCTCACTTCAACTGTATAATCGTAAGGGATTTGATTTCGATCATACCTGAATGGTCTAGTGGTTTTCCCTACTTTTTTCAATTTCAGTCTGAATTTGGCAAGAAAGAGTTCATGATCTGAGCCACAGTCAGCTCCCAGTCTTGTTTTTGCTGACTGTATAGAGCTTCTCCATCTTTGGCTGCAAAGAATATAATCAGTCTGATTTCAGTGTTGACCATCTAGTGATGTCCATGTGTACAGTCTTCTCTTATGTTGTTGGAAGAGGGTGTTTGCTATAACCAGTGTGTTCTCTTGATAAAACTCTATTAGCCTTTGTCCTGCTTCATTCATTCAAGGCCAAATTTGCCTGTTACTCCAGGTATTTCTTTACTTCCTTTTGCATTCCAGTCCCCAATAATGAAAAGGATATCTTTTTTGGGTGTTAGTTCTAAAAGGTCTTCATAGAACCGTTCAGCTTCAGCTGCTTCAGCATTACTGGTCTGGGCATAGACTTGGATTACTGTGATATTGAACAGTTTTCCTTGGAAACACTAACCACCTCTTACTCTGTTTCAGTTTTCTCTTTCATCCTTAGCGAATAGAATCCTAAGAAAGTTCTCTCTCCTTTTCAGTACTTCCCTGCCTTGGCCTTTTGTTAGCGATAATGAAAGGCAAACTTAGCATATTTCTTCAGTTTCAAGCAAACCTTTCTCTAGGGAATTTAAGATTCAAGTCCACCATAGAGTGTGGGGAACAGATGTAAATCATATACTCTCCATCCACATTTTTCATGATGGACTGAAATGAACTTTGAAGGCACATTGAAGTGGGAGATATTTTTTGTTTGATGATGAATGGATATGGTAAACCATAGAATTAGTTTAGTCAGATAAGTTCTTGATTGACCACTGTCTATCTCACTCTAAAACCTAAATACTGTATTGTATTGCAATGAAATTTGTATGTGAAGCTGAACTTCTCCTCTGCTAGTTTATAAATGGCACCCCACTCCAGTACTGTTGCCTGGTAAATCCCATGGACAGCAGAGCCTGGTAGGCTGCAGTCCATGGGGTTGCTAAGAGTCAGACACGGCTGAGTGACTTCATTTTCACTTTTCACTTTTATGCATTGGAGAAGGAAATGGCAACCCACTCCAGTGTTCTTGCCTGGAGATTCCCAAGGACGGGGAAGCCTGGTTGCCTTCCGTCTATGGGGTCACACAGAGTCGGACACAACTGAAGTGACTTAGCAACACAGCAGCAGTTTGTAAACATCTCAAGAGGAAGATGAATTTTTTCTTACTCACCTCTCTAACTCAACTAGAAGTGTGTGTGACCCATGAAAGTGAAAAGAAAGTGAAGTGTTAGTTGCTCAGTCATGTCTGATTCTTTGTGACCCCATGGACTGTAGCCTTCCAGGTTCTTCTGTTCATGGAATTCTCCAGGCAAGAATTCTGGAATGGGTTTCCATTCTCTTCTCCAGGGGATCTTTCTGACCCAGGGATTGAACCAGGTCTCCTGCCTGACAGACAGAGTCTTTAGCATCTGAGCCATCAGGGAAGTCTTAGTAGTAGAAGCAGTGTTAGTCACTCAGTCATGTCTGACTCTTTGCAGCTCCACAGACTGTAGCCCACCAGGCTCCTCTGGCCATGGTATTCTCCAGGCAAGAATGGGGGAGTGGATTGCAATTCCCTTCTCCAGAGGATCTTCCTGACCCAGGGATCGAACCTAGGTCTTGTGCACGGCAGGCAGATTCTTTACCATTAAGAACACTTGGTAAATGCTGCTAAGTCTCTTCAGTCTTGTCTGACTCTGCGAGACCCCAGAAACAACAGCCCACCAGGCTCCTCCATTCCTGGGATTTCCCAGGAACACTGGAGTGGGTTGCCATTTCCTTTTCCAATCACTCAGTAAATACTTATGGAATAAATGAAGTTTTGGTCTCAGGGATTGAACTACCTCAGTTTTACCTGATTGACAGCATCTGTGAATCACTGTAACATAGCCTGGCTATAGTATAAAAACATCAAAAGGCTAGACCAATGATTAGGAAATAGGGAAGGAGGGCTCAGCAATTTTAATGACAGAATCATATTTTAATTTTTCTTCTTTTCATGAGCAAGTCCAATTTGGGGGTGTCCCAACTGTGAAACAAGCTGGTCAGGTATGTGAGGTCACACAGAAGAATAATCTTTCCAGCAGTGTCAAGAAATGTATTTACTTTTCCACTATCAATAATTTCATTCATGATATATTATTAATTTATTAAATTAAATAAGTTGTATTATATTTTATATAACATAAAACATATTAAATTATCTTAACTTTTGTAGTTTAAGTAATGGCTTTCATGCCATTATCACATCTAATCTCTAAAAAATATATTGAAATTTAGGAACTGATAGGTTTTGACCACAGTGACACAGCATAAAGAGGTAAATTGAATCTAAATCTTCCCAATCCAGGTGTTTTTTCCATCATGTCATAGATGTACAACCTTCTGGTGGAGAACTCACAGCTGAATCAATCTTAAACTGTCCAAGTATAGAGTCCACATAATTGACCATTATTCAAGTAGAAACTGGAAGTACCATCAGAGAAACCAAGTAACTTGAAATGGGAGGATAAAAGAGTGAAAGCTGATTTCCCTCTGGGGGAAGGGAAAAGTCTTCCCTGACTGGTGGATGAATGGGACTTTTAGGATGCCAAGAATTAGGATTGTAAGGAAAGATAATTTTAAGTTGGAGAAATTGCATAAGCAAGCACAGAACTTGGGTTGAAGATCAAGGAACAGAAAGTGGCTTAGTTTGGCAGGATCTTGAATGGGTGTACAGCATAATATGGTAGGAAAGGTCAGCTGGGGCCAGATTGTGAGGAACTTGAATTCCAGACTAAGGCATTCAAATTATTATTGAGACAGTGATCACTGAGGATGCAGGTTTTCTGAGTGGACCATTGAAATTGTTAATGGGGGAATGTTATGCTTGGACTCTGGCCACTGTACTTGTATCCCCCAGTTTTTAAAAGAATCAAATCTAATATACATGCACCTGTTTCTTTGGCTGATGTCAGGAAATCCTTTGCTATTTCCCCAGGGTAATATTTTCCTTGTATACTTCAAAAAGGGAAACTGAAGATCCTATGAGCATTTCCAAGAAATAGGCTGTCCCAGGGCAGTGAGCCCTGACTTCTGCCTGGCAAAACAGGCCTGTTTTGAGCAGGATGTGCACTGCACACATTCAGTTGATAGGAATGGGAAAAGCAGATATTCCATCTGCCAACAATCAAACACATAAAATCACACAGGAATGTACAGTATGCTGGTCTGAACTACATAGGCGTTTGCCCCAACCAAAGAGAAAAGACCTGCCTATTTATGTCCCCTGGTAAGGACATTAGTGAAGAAAAGCTTTGATGTTTAAGCAATCATTTAATTGACTCTACTGTTGGATCCAGAAGTCCAGGGTTGGTTTCAGGAATGAACACTGAACATTTTTAATGGCACTATGAATAAACAGAGGCGTGTGGTTGAAATGGTAAGTAGATAGACCATTATCTGTAAAATATTCAGAGTATGCAGAATTTAAACTTTGCTTTTCAAAATTTATACTGCCAGTGTTGTTGAAGTTAGGTTTTAGGTACTGCATCCTTGGGAATCTAAAAACACAACACGGATTCTCAAATGTGGTTGTGTGAGTTTTGTGAGGACAAGGTCAATGGAAAGGATTTAGATGACTACAGGAGGACACATCGGTCCTTGTATTTTTATGATTAGAATTGGAGTCAATTTCTCATCCTTTTACTTCACCCTGTACATCCAACAAATTTACCCCGTCATATCAATTCATCTTTGACAAAAATACATCATTTGCCCCTTTTATATCAGGAGCTGACTCCAGGACCTCATCACCTTCTTCCTGCATGAGTGTAATGGCTTCTTAACTGCTTTTCCTGCCTCCAGCCTCTTGTTTCCCCTATCCAATCTGTGAACTACGTCCCTTTTCCCCTCTTTCCAACCTGCAGTCATTCCAAACTATTGTTCTTAAAATACTGCTGTTGTTCTCTTACTCATCTGTTCATACCACCTTATGATTCCTCACTGCCTACTATACAGCTGGGCATTCAGCATTCTCCTGATTAAGATACACAACACAACGGATACACCTTGATTCCAGTATCCATTCACACACACCCTTCACTATGCTACACTGTTGACATTTTTCAATTTCATGTTCTTCTGAGATTTCCTCGCCACCTCATCTTTTGATTAATATACTCTTTCCTCTAATCTTCCTCTTTATCAGCCTAAATCTCAACTTTTCCATGGCGACAACTTTTCTCATTGGTTCCTAAGTTTTTAGAACATCTTTCCAAATTTATGTCTCAACTCCTAACTCTAGCACTAAATTATAGACTGCCTTATTTGGTTATTTAACCACTTTTCATCTGAGTCTTGTCCCCCAAAGTGATTTTATGTGCCAAGAAGGTGAGGATCATTTGTGGTTTCACTTTTGAAACCTCCAGTGTTCAGCATCTTTGTAGACTGACTTCAAAATACTGCTTTAAAAATGAGTTTGATAGAATTGAACCAAATTATTTTCTCATAGACAAAGTAAATGGCAAAAAGTTTAGCTAACTTATTTTATCCATAAATGAGAGAAATAATTTAAAAAATAAGATAAAAAGCAATAACTAACAATTAAGTTACTGTTTATTTTGTTCCCCATACACTTTTATGAACATTTGATGCCTAATTTTATTTAATTTCTTCACCAAACTTGCAAAGTATATACTAACATTATTCTCATTGTATAGAGGATGAAACTAAAACTTATTGGGATTAAGACACTTATCCGAGGTCACACAGACGGTAAATGATGTTTAAGCATATGCTGTTCACGTTAGAAAGCATATTATTAATTACTCCTTGCTATGGTCTGAATATTTGTGTGAGCGTGTGTTAGTTGCTTAGTTGTGTCCGATTCTTTGCAACCCCATAGGGTGTACCTTGCCAGGCTCCTCTGTCCATGGGATTATCCAGGCAAGAATAGTGGAGTGGGTTGCTATTTCCTTCTCCAGGGGATCTTCCTGACCCAGGTATCTAACCTGGGTCTTCTGCATTGCAGGCAGACTCTTTACTGTTTGAGCCACTAGGGACTTAATATTTGTGTCCCCTCAAAAGTCACAGGTTGAAATCCTCTAAAGTGATGGTAATAGGAAGTGGGAACTTTGGGAAGTGATAAGGCTTCTAACTCTAGGAAATAAATTTCTGTCATTTATAAGCTACCAGTCTGTGGGATATTGTTATAGCAGCCCAAACAGACTAAGACACTCCTATAGCCTAGATTTCTTAGAGGAGCATTAACTCACCATGTGTTGTTTATTAATACAATTATATTTTTATGATAAAACATGTTACCCATCTAACATGTGAGACTACTGGTACTAGAATGAAAAACAACTCTACTCATATAAGGGCTTCCCAGGTGGCTTAGTGGGTAAAGAATCCTCCAGAAATGCAGGAGACAAAGGAGATGCAGCTTCAAACCCTGGGTCAGAAAGATCTCCTGGAGGAGGGCATGGCAATCCACTCCAGTATTCTTGCCAGGAGAATCCTATGCACAGAGGTGCCTGGTGGGCTACAATCCATGGGATCGCAAAGAGCAAACAAATGAAATGACTGAACATGCACATGCCCTACTCATATAAAGAAAAAGTGGAAATGACTTTATGAAAAACAAATATATTCTGATTGAGATGGAAAAAAGTCATAGAATAAGGTAAGAAGCATTAATACAAGCATATAACTTATGCATTATGATTTATATTTTGTAGTCTGAATATATATTGCACTGTTATTTATAATCAATAACCATTATTTTCAATAAGAATTGACTATTATTCTGCTGACTTTAGCCATAATTTGTCTTTCATTGGAATTTTTTGTTTAGTTTGGAGTTTGATGGCTGAAATTAGTTGTAAGGATAATAAAGTTAGGAAAAAACTCCTAAAATTAGAATTATTTCTCTAAAGACATATTGTAGAATTTTATGGTAAGCAAGACATTCCAGCTGATATAAATTTTCAATGAAAACACATAAATGGAAAAATCAGTATTCTTCCAGCAGAAGTAAATATTGTGAGTTTGGGAAAAACAGCCTTCTGACTAAGAATTATCATTGCATAACATCCGTGTTTAATATATAATGTTTTATGTGAATGCTAATAAAGTAGTGAGAGCTCCACCTTGCCCTTGGAAATGTCTACACACGTCTTCAATAGCAGAGACATTCAAAAACTGGTTACAAATGGTGACCAAAAGTGTCTCATGACATCAGTCATCTCCACGAATTAACTTAGGGCTGAAGAATCTCAGACAGGAAGCAGGGCATTGTGGGTGTCCATAATATGAGCAGGAGCTTGGAAAAAGGAAAGATTGTGCTACTTTGGCTAAAAGACTTTATGTAATTCTCGGTCATTTCTGTTAGATTACCTCTAACAGCAAGGCCATATAAATAGCCTAGTTTAGAATAACGTAGAAGTCAAACACTCTGGAACCAATAGTGATAAACAGTACTGAATAATCAATTTATTGAATAAATCACTCAAAAAATAGCTTTTATCCAACACCTTTATATAATAAGCACTCTACTAAACACAGAGGTTATATGTCTTCAGGGAGGTCAGCATGATTTTGAACCAATAATCTGTAAAAGAAAAGTAGGTTATGACTGACATTTAGGGCCCTGGAGGTATCATGGTGGCTGGGGACTGAAATAGATGCTGCAAAGTTGCTTGAAATTTTTCTTCATCTCCCCAGACTCACTCTAGGTATTTCAAGGGGAAAGCAAAGGTACTTATTCACTTAGTTCAGTAGGGACAGGAGTCATTTTGTCCCAAATGGCCCAGAGAGCTTTGACCTGAGCCAAGCTCAGCTTCAGACCTGAGGCTCATCAGAGATCTTGCAGTATGTTCTAATCCTGGAAAACCAGAATTGGGGCTGGGGATAAAATCTACAGTATATCTCATCTGGACCATTACCTCACAAAGGACCTTACTTTTAAATCAGCATCTTAATTGAGTCTTGTGTTCAGCAAAGTTTGAGAATCTCTATCTTAGCATAGAGCAGTAGTTCTTAACTGGAAGCAATTTTTCCCCTAAGAGGACACAGAGTAAGTAGATGCTGCTGGTGTCTAGAGGGTAAAAGCCAGGGATGTTGCTCAACATCCTGCCATGCGCAGGACAATCCCCAGGACAACAACAAAAAAATTATCTAGCCCAGAAGAATATCAATGGTGCTGTAATCCTGACATAGAGCAAACAACATCATGCCCATGTAGGTGATCAATAAATGTGAAAAGTAAAGCTGAGTGCTCTTTTTGAGGGCTCGGGTGCATTTCTTCTGGGACACGCCTGGTGGGGGTGCCTCACAGCTTTGTAACCTGTCCAGGTGTGTGGGGACACAGAGGCCCAGGACCTCTGAAAACTCATCCATTGCAGTGACTATACATCACATTTAACAACCTATAAGAGAGACAATCTTTTTCTTTTTTAATGTTTAGGGTGTCCCAGACAGTAAAGAAATCTGCCTGCAATGTGGAAGACCCAGGTTTGATCCCTGGGTTGGGAAGATCCCTTGGAGAAGGGAATGGATACCACTCCAGTATTCTTGCCTAGAGAATCTAATAGACAGAGAAGCCTGGTGGGTTACAGTCCATAGGGTCACAAAAAGTTGGACGTGACTAAGCAACTAGTACTTTCACTTTTCATTTTACACATATAATTATATAATACTTGGACTGCAAGGAGATCCAACCGGTCCATTCTGAAGGAGATCAGCCCTGGGATTTCTTTGGAGGGAATGATGCTAAAGCTGAAACTCCAGTACTTTGGCCACCTCATGTGAAGAGTTGACTCATTGGAAAAGACTCTGATGCTGGGAGGGATTGGGGGCAGGAGGAGAAGGGAACAACCCAGGATGAGATGGCTGGATGGCATCACTGACTCGATGGACGTGAGTATGAGTGAACTCCCGGAGTTGGTGATGGACAGGGAGGCCTGGCATGCTGCGATTCATGGGGTTGCAAAGAGTCGGACACGACTGAGCAACTGAACTGAACTAAGATATAAAAATTAAATATAATATTTAGATAGAGTTATTTCTAGCTCTTTTTAATTCCAGTACAATTTCTGTCTTTTGATTTTTGGCTTAAAATGTCCCCAGCTCTGTGTTGAGATTCTCTGGCATAGATAACACTTTGACTATATAGCATCAAGAAAGAAAGAAAGAAAAAAAAATGTAACTCATCTTTTTTTCTTTTTCTTCTTCTTATGATTCAGTTATAGTTGGGCTTCCTTGGTGGCTCAGATGGTAAACCGTCTTCCTGCAGCACAGCAGACATGGATTTGATCCCTGGGTTGGGAAGATCCCTTGGAGAAGAAAATGGCAACACTCCAGTACTCTTGCCTGAAAAATTCCATAGATGGATGAGCCTGGTAGGCTATAGTCCATGGGATCACTAAGAGTCATGCAGGACTGAGCAACTTCACTGGTTCATTTGTTCCATCTTAAAATCAATTCTTATTTTTTTAAAATATTTATTTATGCAGGAAGTTTTAGGATATATATATAAAATGTTATAACACAGTATAGATTTTTCCACAAGTTCTGTGAAGAATTTGGACACAGACTGTTATTTTCCTCTTTTTGAAAAATATTTTAGAAGTTCTAGTCTGTTCAGGTCAGAAGTAAAAATGAATTTGAAAGACTGGAAAGTCTTTAATAGAATATAAAAACATTTTTCTTGGGTGGTCTCCCTGTAACTCATCTTTTTTTCTTTTTCTTCTTCTTATCACCTATATTTTCAAACATGTTTCAGTATCAGACAAGTGAATTAAGAGGAAATAACTTCTTTTAAAACCTACCTAAAGAAAGGAGAAATGCAAAGATTAATTAATAAGGGTGTCTTACACTTTCTCTTTAGCATTTAGTATGAAGCTGACTTTCACTGCTGTCTAATAAAATGAACGAAGAGTGGAAAGTTCAAATATTGGGCTTTCCTGTGGAGCTTGTTTCATGAGGTCTTGAGAGCCAGCATTAGTGGAGGGACAGATGGGCGTTCATGTTCCTGTCTCGTCTGTGGTGTACTGCTGAGATGGCTACCTGAGGCAAATAAAACTCTCCAAGCCAAATGTAACTGCATCTCAGAAGTTCAGTGACCTAAGGTGAAAGAACTTTGCTTCGTCTCCACTAACTTCCTCTGCCCTTCACCAACCCCTCTCCCCTGATTGCCTCCTTAAAGCTAAACAAACAAAAACGGCAAAACTCTAGACTTCTCAACAAAAGGCATTTTGTGTTCTACCCAACTGTTGTGTACAATATATGAAAGTCTCAGTCATGGCAAAAGGAAACTTACATTAAATTAACATTCCCCCAAACAACTTAAAATCAATGGATGTGTTTTTCTCCAGAGAAATCCATAATTACCTTGGCTTCTGCACAGCAGAAAATAACAGAGTTTCATAGACAGTTTTTTGAGTTGACTATAGTTCAGATCAAGGCCCACATATGCTATAAATCTTTGTAATAGCAAGTAACTATCAGGGACTATCAGTAACTACTGAGCCATTTAGCAATTTAAGTGGTCCACACCAGAATGTCCAAACAGATTGCAACAAGTGTTCATTTCTCATGGAGTACCCTGAAATAACCAATAGACAAAGTTAAGGTAGCATCTTAGACATTTAAGCCTGTGTGTGTGGAATAAGGGTGCCAGATAAAATACAGGGCACCCAGTTTACATTTGAATTTCAGAGAAGCAATAGATAGATTTCTTTTAGTATAAATATGTCCCAAACATTATATAGGACATACTTATACTAAAAAAGCATTTATTATATATCTGAAATTCAAACACAATGAGGTATTCTCAATTTTTATTTTGTATTTGCTAAGGCTGGCAACCCCACTTACGAAGAATTTCAAACTTTAATTTTAGAAATCCTGTTATTAAACACTAAACAGTTGGATAAATATATACATATATATATAATTTTAAACTATGCAGGCATATGAAATGTAAGAAATTGAATGCCAGTACTAGCAGGCACAATCAGTGTAAAGATGGTTAATGAATAATAATATAAAAAAGGTTGTGGAGTTTTTGTAAACCTGAGACATACTTAACCCATCTTACACACAGGTTAACCCTCTTGATGCTTAATAATTGTGATGTTTTGGGTCATGGGCAGCCACCTGTCCAGAGATTATCTGATAGAATTGGATATTTAATT
The DNA here is from genome assembly GCF_014754425.2 of Oryx dammah. Lineage (NCBI taxonomy): Eukaryota > Metazoa > Chordata > Mammalia > Artiodactyla > Bovidae > Oryx > Oryx dammah. Next base: position 86,814,163 of record NW_024070187.1, on the reverse strand, counting down.
TACCTCTGACACCATCAGTTTAGTCAATCTAAATTTGACCAAAGCAGCATTATTCTCTATCTGCAACTAAACAGTTGTTCTCAGATGATGTGTAGGTCCCAGAGTAACATTTTCTTTCTATGGGTTATAGATAAATGTGTTTTTGTGGTCAATACAGGATTTTGCTTCAAATACTAGTTCTGCTATTTGTTTGTTGCATTAATTGGATTAACTCTCTAAACCTCAGTTTTTTAAAAATAATTTATTTATAGAATGAAAGAAAAACACTAACTCTCAATAAGCTGTTGAGATTACAAACTATTCAATGAGACCGTGCAATTAAAACAGTGACTAACACTTATTAATGGTTAAAGCTATCAAATCCCTGGATGCCAGGAGTTTCTCTGTCTTATTCATTGATATAGTATCAGCACCAAGTGCATTGCTTAAGACATAATGGGAGCTCACATATTTTATGAAATAATACTTCTATAAATAACTGTAGTAATAAAGATAGTCCTAGAGTACCTGATAAAGCCAGAACTTTAATATTTTAAAAGAAACAATTGGTATTTGTGAGTTTATGAAAGCTTTGTGTTTGGGGCAGTGTGCAAGCAAATTTTTAAAACAGATACATTTCATTTTAATAAATCACCAGTAAGACTCTTGAGTTACCACACTAAGTACCAATCTAGGGGGTAGTAATATGAAGTCATCTTAAATTTGAATATAGATGCTGAAAATTGTGTTGTTTTCTGTTTGTTCACTAGCAAAAGTTGTAGTTTTTCTGCTTTATTCCTTTGAAAAATCAGACTAGTCATTATATAAAACATAGATTCTGATTGAATTGTAAACATGCCTCATATGGTGCTGTTTAAGATTAAAGCAACATTCAGGAAATATTTTATTTACTATTATTATTGTCCTAGATAGACTCTAGGTCACATTCCATGAGTAGAGAAGGGTTGTGACTATTTTGAAGAAAAGGATATTCCCACCTACGACTTTCCCTGGATGGTGGATGAGGAATTTTTAACATGGGAAGAGGACTTTCCATTCTGTAAGATTAAGAGTTTCAAGATTAGACTTGGAGACACGGAAATAATCCAAAACACAAGCACCATGAAGGATAAAGCTGGTGGAGGTTAATCTGGTAACTGCTGTGGAAAAACTGGTTAGGATCTTAAGGTATGTTTAATTCCTATAATTTCATGCAGCCATAAAATTAAAGGATGTTTGCTCCTCAGAAGGAAAGGTATGACAAACCTAGACAGAGTATAAAAAGTAGAGATGTCACTTTGCTAACAAAGGTCCATATACTCAAAGCTATGGTTTTATCAGTAGTAACGTACAGATGTGAGTTGGATCATAAAGAAAGCCAGGTGCCAAAGAATCGATGGTTTAGAACTGTGGTGCTGGTGCAGGCGGAGGAATAGGACGGGGAGACCCCTTTTTCCCCTACAGATTCATCAAAAGAACATTTGAACGCTGAGTAAATTCCACAAAACAACTTCTGAATGCTGGCAGAGGACATCGGGCAACTAGAAAAGCAACCCATTGTCTTCGGAAGGAGACGTTTTATCAACGGTGCTGTATAGATGGAGAAGTCGTGATGCTACTGTTGAAAACCAGAAGCAGGAGGCTTAAGTCCAAATCCCACGAACACCAGAGAAATCCTGACTCCAAGGAACATTAATCGACAGGAGCTCGTCAAACGCCTTCATGCCTACACTGAAACCAAGCACCACTCAAGGGCCAACAAGTTCCAGAGCAAGATATACCAAGCAAATTCTCCAGCAACACAGGAACACAGCCCTGGGCTTCAGTGACAGGCTGCCCAAAGTCACTCCAAACCCACTGACATCTCATAAGTCATTACTGGACACTTCATTGCACTCCAGAGAGAAGAAATCCAGCTCCACCCACCAAAACACCGACACAAGATTCCCTAACCAGGAAACCTTGACAAGCCACCTGTACAACCCCACCCACATTGAGGAACCTCCACAATAAAGAGAACTCCACAAACTACCAGAATACAGAAAGGCCACCCCAAACACAGCAATATAAACAAGAGGAAGAGACAGAGGAATACCCAGCAGGTAAAGGAACAGGATAAATGCCCACCAGAGCTGTGGTGCTGGAAAAGACGCTTGAGAGTCCCTTGGACTGCAAGGAGAACAAACCAGTCAATCCTAAAGGAAATCAACCCTGAATATTCATTGGAAGGACTGATGCTGAAGCTAAGGCTTCCCAGGTGCTAGTGGTAAAGAACCTGCCTGCCAATCCCAGAGACATTAGAAACGTGAGTTCAATAGTTGGCCTTGACTGAAGCAACTTAGCACACATGATTTTGAAGTTGAAGCACCAATACTTTGGCCACTGATGTTAAGAGTTGACTTATTGGAAAAGACCTGGGAAAGATTGAGGGCAGAAGTAAAAGGCCCTGGATGAGTTGGTGTTATGGCATCACCAACTCAATGGACAGGAGTTTGAGCAAACTCTGGGAGATGGTGAAGGACAGGGAAGGCAGGATGCTGCAACCCATGGAGTCACCTAGAGTCGGAAATGACTGAATAAGAAAAATTATTCCTATAAAGGTCAGGAATAGCCATGTGAGACACTGAAACTTATACTTTTATCATTCCTTTAATATTCAATGCCATTTTGCAGAACACCGCAGGAAGGATATAGACACGTTTGGAAAATTAATCAAGGGCTTTGTGTCCCTGCTTGGAGAAGGTTGGGCTAAGGAGTGAGCTCGCAGAATCCGATTATGAGATGATGTGATGTGACCTGCAAGGGCTGTGGAACAAAGGTTGCGAGTCCAAATGTCTGGCTGAGCTGAAAAGAGACCACCAGGATGGATTTGTAGAACATGTAAGAATTCCTCAGCGATTCCCAATTCCCAGAAATCACTTGGGAAGAGGAACACAGCACAAAAATGGACTTCTGGAAATTGATTTGGATATTAAAAGAACCGTATTTTTATTTTGCATTACAAGTAGGTGAGGTTTGGGGACACACTGCCTGCATTATGTTCATCTTGGCAGCCAGAAAGCTTAGAGTGGAAAGTATTGCTTAATTATAATAATAATCTCACCCGGAATTCCTAAAATCATTAAAAGCTACCAGGAAGGGAAATCCAACTACAACACCTTCTCTCCTCTTAAGTGATGTGTGACCTTTCTTTTAATCTTTATTATTATAGCAACGTTTTGTGTGTTTACTAAGGGGATCTGACTTAAGCATAAGCTGGGATTTAGATCCGCTGAGGCATGTGCAGTGAACCGGAAGGCAGCCTACCAGGAGTCTGGTCAGATGAGTGACTAGGAAGACTGCTAAGGAAGATAGAGTCACCCACAAGCCTGGTCCCAAAATAGACCCACAGAGTTGGAAGGGAGAGGTGACTCTGTATAATAATTTTGTCATTTGTGTTAGTCATTGGCTCTGCCTCCATGGATGTATGTCTAGGTTGTCTGGGAGGAAGTGGAAGTAAACTAGAGGAAAAAGTTATTTTATTGAAACTTGTGCACAGTCAGAAGCAACATTGCTTTAGGTCTCCTTAAAAAAAAAAGTTAGATCCCCCTACCTTGGCCCTTTTGAGCATTCACCATAGCGTCAACTAGGAGACTTCGGTGCTTTGTGGAAGATGGCTTTGGAGTCTGGTGACAGAAACTAATGGGTGAAGGAGGAATAGCAGCAGGAGGAGTGCCTGGCAGGCCCAGAAACACACAGAGGAACCAACAGGTAAGTGGAGCAATTCTCTGTGTGAGAAGTGGCAAGACTCTCTTCTGGATTAACCTTCAGTCATCCTCCTCTATACCCTCTAGGCCTGAACTCTGGCATTTGTCCTTATAGGGCCTGAAACACCCAGTTGTAGAAACAATCGTGCAGTTTTATAAGAATTTCCACCCTCAAAATCTGTCTGATCAAATTCTTCATCTCCCATCTTTGGCCTCTGGTCACTTGGGCCTACCTTCATCAGTAATCTTGTCAAATTGGTTTAACCAAAGAATTCCTCCTTGCTTACCTTTGATGTTTCCTCTTTGTAATTTTTCATCCACTGACTTCCATTCTGCCCCTTGGCTATGCCTCATTTGTCCATGTTGTATTCGAAATTGAGCCCAGTTCTATATACCAAGATCTCCTTTTCCTCACTGCAATAGTTCCTTCCAGAGTGAGAGCTGCTTTCACTGCTTTGACTTCTCTGGCTCCTGTTTTCTTTATGAGAAGTGATACTTAGTTGATCTGGCATCGGGTAGATCTTGGCAGTACCTAGCGTAAGGGGTTATGGTACCCAGAAATGTTGACATTACCAGCAGTACCAGCAGAGGCAAAAGTGTGTTCTGAGTGTATAATGACACAGGTGACTGCATACTTGGTGAGCACATTTGAGACATCCCCTGATGAGTCTCAGAATACAGGGAAGGAATCTTTCCAAAGAGAAAGCCAGGGAAATGGAGATTATATTTAATTCTCATAATATACAAAGCATTCATTATAAAAAAAATATCATGTGCTTAGTCACTCAGTCGTGTCCAACTCTTTGTGACCCTATGGACTTCAGCCTGCCAGGCTCCTCTGTCCATGGGGATTCTCCAGGCAAGAATACTGGAGTGGGTTGCCATGTCCTCCTGCACGGGATCTTCCCAACCCAGGGATCCGACCCAGGTCTCCCTCATTGCAGGTCGATTCTTTACAGTCTGAGCCACCATATTTGTATCCTTATACCAAGTCACTTTAGTCGTGTCCGACTCTTTGCAATCCCAGGGACTGCAGTCCACCAGGCTCCTCTGTCTGTGGGATTTCCCAGGCAAGAATACTGGAGTGGGTTGCCATGCTTTTTTTTATAGTTAATAAAAACTGACTCTTAGAAAAGCAACTTTCCCTTATAAAAGGCAGAATTGGGACATAAATCCAAGTACTCTGATGTATTTTCAATGTTTATTCTACCACAATACAGCTGCCCTTCATTTAAGGTATTCTCTATACAGATTTTGATGCCCTTGTCTTTAAAAAAGATTATATTATGTATGAATTAATAAATTTCTTTTTTATATGCCAGATAGAATAAATTTCATACCTTCCTATAATTGACTTATTAAAATTTAAAATTGAATTTATTCATTAAAATGTGTTGAATTTTATTCATTAAAATGATGCTTCCCCCATCTTTATTTAAAGAGAAATTTACTAAATTTAAAATTAGGATATATCTTCCAAAATCTGGCAAGGAGTAAGAAGATACACTCCTTATAAAAGAAAAAAGTGACTGGATATTCTGAAGAAGCATTGAAGAGTTCTGTCATTAGTTTATAAAAGCTGCTATTGAAAAGGTAGTTCAAACAAGATGGCGACATGGGGCTACACTGGGTCAAAATTGTAGGACTTGCCCGTCAGTCCAGGAAAACTAGAGCAGGCATCAGATTCAATCCACCAGCAAAGAGGCAGTCAAAGTCGGGCACTGGAACCCTGCCAGAGGCTGAGCAGGGTGGAGGCTGGAGGAGTAGCCAAGAGAAGAAGCCAAGGATTAGTTAGTAGAGAAAGCAGCAGAGGTAACAGGAGACGAGAACACAGGAAGCGGGTCTTAGGGCTATCTCCTTCGCTTCTGGACAGTGTCTCTTTAGCAAGATAATGCCTCACTTCATGCTCCAGGCATGAGCTCACTGCATAGTGGCTTCAAGGTAATTTTCTACACCCGATACCACACACTCCAATCTAATCTTCTACCCTTTATAATACAGGATTTTTGTGTGGAAACCAAGAAACATGAGTGTCCAAATTTATCTGGGTTGCCATTAAGGTGCGCAGCAGTCTTTCTGGTCAATTTCTTGGACCTGTGATCATCCATGTCCCCCAGCCACCACGTTGGCACTGAATAGTGCCTGATAGAGTCTGGAAGATATATTCACATTTTCAGTCTATTGTTTTGGAAGTAAGAGAAGTGAGGTTGCAGATGGAGTGTGGAGATAAAGAACTTGAGGGACAATGTGTTTGCCTCAAGCCCAAAGAAAGTTATGGAAAGGAATCCTTTGTGTTAAAATCTTGGGACTCAGGGAGGGTTGTGGAGATTAACGTAGCTTTTAAATAGCCAAGTAAAGGGATTGGTCAGCAGGATTACTAGATATGGTTCACTACTCTGAGGGATCCTGTGGTGTCATAATATCTATGAATATCATCCTTGCAGTGAGAAGTCTGTGGTCCTGAACTTGTGGTTTGAAAATTTGTGAGCAGTGCTTTCTCCTTTTTCTTTGACTCAGAGCTATTCTGTGGTTGTTTTTTAGTCGCTAAGTCATGTCTGGCTCTTTGCAACACCATGGACTGTAGCCCACCAGGCTCCTCTGACCATGGATTTCCTACTCCAGGAATCTTCCTGACCCAGGGATTGAATCTGTGTCTCCTGCACTGGTAGGCAGATTCTTTGCCTCTGAACTGTTGGGAAATAGTCCCCAGAGCTATTTTATTTGACTCTAAACTGGATGATGCTCAGGATAACAATTCTCACAATCAATATTTTAAGCAAATAAACCTTCAGTCTTTATTTACTTTTGCCAAAAACCAGACTAAACCCCAGAAAGCAGGGAAAGAGTGGAAGGCAAAGCAATAAGGATAGCAGAAATAATGTCCTACTACTCTGAGAATGTGGTGGGGGGCATGTCTGAACCACTTGTCTTCTTCAGACCAGTGACTGGGCATAGGGGTTGTGGAGGAAACTGGAGAAAATCAAAAGACATACCTCTGCCAGAGAAGCATGGGTTTATCAGACTTTTGCTGAACTTTTTGCTGTATTATATTTCTCAATTTGCTATGAAGGCATGCTATTGTTTTGAACTTGCTTTCTTAAAATCTTTTACAACACCAGCCAAATAAGCAATGGGGGTCTTAAATCATTCTTCCTACAGTTTTAGTCCTTAAAACTTTGTGAAAATGAAGAATGCATGCCCAAAAGAAACTTTAAAAAAATACTTGCATGAAAAGAAGATAATTTAATAGAAAATAAGAAGCAAAATAAAAGAGAGGCAAGGACAAGGTGAATTCAATCATTCTATACAGAAAGAATGTTTGAATTTAAATTTTTATATAATTTGAACCTGTTGGAAGGAAAGAGTCAACTGCATTGCCTGGTGTTCATCAAGAAAATTTTTCACTATAGCAACTGGCCTGTTCACTGTTCTGCTTCTCAGTTATTTATGACACTTGTTGTGCCAACAAATCTGGGTGATATGGTCCAAAATGAAAATGCCCAGTGACCGTAGACTAGGTGTTCTTGGTGTAGGTACAATTTTCAACACTATGCTATAACTCCACAGGGATGAAGAAGGCTGACAGGGATTAAAGTTGATTCCTGCAGCCCTGTCGGTGCTGATCCAGCATGTACATTTCCTATTTGTCCTCTTTTTTGGACTATGGATAATAGCAGAAGACAAGTGCATCTTCATTTGAAGATATTGCAGCAGATACCACCTAGGTGTGCCACTGAGTCACACCCTTTCCTTGAGTGTGAGTGGACACTGTGGTCCCCTTCTAACCAACGGAATATGGCAGAGATAAAGGGATTTTTCATGTATAGATCTTTAATCAGTGGACAGTAAGTTAATCAAAAGAGTGAGAATCCTAGATCGGCCCGAACTAATCAGAGGAGCCTTAAAACACCAGGGCCTAGGCTTCGCTGAAGGCAAAAACTGCAAGCAGGAATTGTTCTCTTTTTCTCCCTGTTTCAAGTCTTCCTAAAGAGTCAGACTTGACTGAATGACTTTCACTTTCACTTTCTTTCAAGTCTTCAGGAAGCAAACAGAGATGCAGAATACTGGAGTGGGTTGCCATTTCCTTTTCCAATGCGTGAAAGTGAAAAGTGAAAGTGAAGTCACTCAGTCGTGTCCGACTCTTAGCGACCCCATGGACTGTAGCCTATGAGGCTCCTCCGTCCATGGGATTTCCCAGGCAAGAGTACTGGGGTGGGGTGCCATTGCCTTCTCCATCAAGGATATAAATCCTGTCAACAACCTGCCAGAGCTTAGATGCTGCTCCATTCCTGGTAGAGCCTGCAGATGAGAATGCAATCTGCCTAGCACCTCTATTTCAGCCTTACGAAGCCCTAAGCAGAGGACCCAGCTTAAGGTATGGTCAGACTTTCAACCCACAGAAGCAGTGTGCTCATAAATGAATATTGACTTAAGTGTCTAAATTTGTGGAGATTTGTTATGCAACAAGAGAAAACTAATACAGACACTGATCATCCTCCAAGGGGAAAATGAGCAGAAGCCCACAGTTCAGGATTATCTGACCTTGGGTTGCGGAACTCTAGATATTTCTCCTTAAAAGGGTAGCCATGTTGAACATGGTAAAGGGCAGGGGGCAATTTTATGCAGAGAAAAGGTCATTCCTTTTTGTGTATATGAGCACTTCTACAATGCAAAGGATGGTGCCATGGCCCTGGTCTGCAGTAAAGCCCATCAAAACAATTTCCTAGAGTCCATTTCTGTTTTGCCATATTTGTTCATTTATATTGTCTTTTTAGCTTCCACCTATATGTGAAAGTATACTGTAGTTGTCTTTCTTTGTCTAAATTATTTTGTTTAACATAACAGAGAAAAGAGAACAAACTAATAGTTATCAATGAGCGACTTCCCTTTCACTTTTCACTTTCATGCATTGGAGAAGGAAATGGCAACCCATTCCAGTATTCTGGCCTGGAGAATCCCAGGGACAGAAGAGCCTGGTGGGCTGCCGTCTGTGGGGTTGCACAAAGTCAGACACGACTGAAGTGACTTAACAGCAGCAGCAGCAGCAGTAGTTACCAAAGAAAATAAAGTAGGGGGAGGGGTGAAATAGGTGACAGGAATTAAAAAGGACGGACTACCAGTTCTAAAATAAGTTACAAGGACATAATGTATAGCACAGGGCATGCATATGTGCTCAGTTCCTCAGCCATGTCTGCTTCTTTGCAACTTCACAGACTGTAGCCCTCTAGGCTCCTCTGTCCATGGGATTTCCCAGGCAAGAATACTGGAGTGGGTTACCATTTCCTTCTCTAGAGAATCTTCTTAACCAGGGATCAAACTCACGTCTCCAGCATTGACAGGCAGAATCTTTACTGCTGAGCCACCTGGGAAAACACAGGGAATACACTCAATATTTTATGATAACTTTGAATTGTATATAAAATATAATAATATTAAATCACTTGATTGTATGCCTGAAACCAATATAATGTTGCTCCTTGGAAGAAAAACTATGACCAACCTAGACAGCATATTAAAAAGCAGAGACATTACTTTGCCAACAAAGGTCCATGTAGTCAAAGCTATGGTTTTTCCAGTAGTCATGTATGGATGTGAGAGTTGGATTATAAAGAAAGCTGAGCTCTGAAGAATTGATGCTTTTGAACTGTGGTGTTGGAGAAGATTCTTGAGAGTCCCTTGGACTGCAAGGAGATCCAACCAGTCAACCCTAAAGGAAATAAGTCCTCAATGTTCATTGGAAGGACTGATGCTGAAGCTGAAGCTCCAATACTTTGGCCACCTGATGCGAAGAATTGACTCATTGGAGAAGATCCTGACGCTGGGAAAGATTAAGGGCAGGAAGAGAAGGGGCCAACAGAGGATGAGATTGTTTGATGGCATCAGCGACTCGATGGACATGAGTTTGAGCAAGCTCAGGGAGTTGGTGCTGGACAGGGAGGCCTGGTGTGCTGCGGTCCATGGGGTCACAAAGAGTCGGACATGACTGAGCGACTGAACTGAACTAAACTGATACTTGAGTAAATATTCATAAAAAAATAATTCCCTAGACAGATGTAAACTTACAATATGAGCATGAGACTCCTCATTCTACCTTAGAAATTTAGGAAGAGGTAAATACTGAGCCACCAGCACTCTTGCCGTATTGAAGGGACAGTTTCATGATGTCAGGCCCATTCTCGTGAGGACTGGCACAGGGGTGCCACTGAATGAATGAATGCATGAATGCATGTGTCCTGGTAGGTGGAAACAAACATATAGCAGGCCTTCACTAAGGGAGGCCTTCTCTAGGTACACGCCTAGGATGACAGATGCTTATGAGAGGGCATGCGCAAGTGAACCAGCTGCTAATAAAATGAGCTTCAAACAGCAGCAGGCTGAGGAGGACTGCACAAGGTTCTTAAACAGGGTGAGTGTTCCTATGGGGGATAACAGTAACTAGAACTTGAATTAAGCAAAGAGCACAACCCGTGTCACTATCTGAGTTTTTCCTGTTTTACTAGATTCTGGACCTCTGCCTTATAATGGAACAAACACGACCTTTCAGTAAGGTCAGTGATTTGCTTTTCCCACAAAGGCTGTCTGCTGAGATAGTCCAGCTCTCTGTCTTCTCTAAGAGATAGTGATAAATAAAGGTTGTGACCTGGACAGCACCTGTAGCCTTGACATCTTTCATGCAAGTGCTCAGCTGAATTACAGATCTTGTTACCAGTCCTTGAAACACACAGAGCTCTGGTTTGGGGAAGCAAATCCATCAGATGTGATGAAGAGCCTTTCCCAGCCTCAGAGGTGGATGCCATTCCTTCTGTGGTCTGAGGAATAGATCCTTCCACCCCACCTAGTTCACAGTCTGCACGAGTGTACAAGGGAACCCGTGTGTGCGTGTGAGCCAAGACACCTCAGGCATATTTGACTCTTTGTGACCCTGTGGACTGTAGACTGCCAGGCTCCTCTGTCCATGGGCTTCCCCAGGCAAGAATACTGGAGTGGGTTTCCATGCCCTCCTTCAAGGGATCTTCCTGACCCAGGGATCAAACCCACATTCCTAGTGCCTCCTGCACTGTAGGTGGATTTTTCACCTCTGGGGAAGCCTCACGTGGGAACCCAGGTGGTGTTAAAACCAATGGCCAGCTTGGTCCGTTGTTCAGAAGCAAAGGTGAGTATATGGTTCAGTCTGTGTGATCTGAGCAATGTATCATGTTGTCTGTCAAGGTCAAGGTCCTGAGAGTCACATGGAGATATTATTAGAGAATGGGACACATTAGAGTTTGTTTGAGTGAGACTCACTGAAGGATAGCAGCCAAAGTCACAAATTGCTAAGGCAATCTGACTAATTATTAAAATATCAGATGCCATCTGATCAGTATGATTGTAACAAATCAGACACACACAATATCTGATTCAGTGAATGGATCATAATATAATTAAATCTAAATAATACAAATATTTGAATTTGTCTGCATTTTGTTTGTCATCAGTCACATATAAAACATGGATCACTGACATTTTTAATCCTGAGAAACAATGAAGCATTGGAAAAGTGGTGAATTTTTCTCTCCAATCACAGAATTCTAGAATGTGCTGTTTGTGTAGGAGCAAAGAATGAGTTACCTTACTTTGGACATTTCTCAGGAAACAACAAAATTTCCCTTTCCCCAAATAAACATTTTAGGTGTTCTGAAATTCCTTCTTTTATTTAATAAGGTTAAATTTGCAACAATCCTCATGAAGCTATTTTATTCTAGATTTTAGCAGGTAGGTAATGATACCTTGGTCATAACCTGGGTGCATGCATGCATGCAAAGTCACTTCAGTCGTGTCCAACTCTTTACAACCCTACAGACTGTAGCCTAACAGGTTCCTCTGTCCATGTGATTCTCTAGGAAAGAATACTGGAGTGCATTGCCATGCCCTCCTCCAGGGGATATTCCTGACCCAGGGACTGACCCTGCATCTCTTACATCTGTTAACGTTGGCAGATTCTTTACGACTGAGCCGCCTGGGAAGCCCTCCTTGGCTATGACATCATGTTTGAAACATCCTATAGAAAGATTTGGTTATCTTTTCTGAAAAGAAGGCCTGTATAGTCTTCTTTTTCATAGTGAAAAATGAAACTTAAGTGCCATTGCTTGTACAGTATCAATAATTATATTTACTTGTGAAGATGATACAATCAAATTAAAAGAAATACTAGCTTTGGAGGACAATTTATTATCTATGCTTTTTCCCTCTGTTCCTGAAGTATGAAAATATTCACACATATCACCCACTCCCAATAATAATAAAGCAAACTCCCAAGAGACTAGCATGCAGTTTAAGAAACAGAACCTGTAGGAGTTGAGATTTATTTCCTTGGGATCCAAAATCACTGCAGATTGTGACTGTAGCCATGAAAGGAAAGCTATGACAAAACTGGACAGCATATTAAAAGCAGAGACATTGCTTAGCCAACAAAGGTCCATATAGTCAAAACTATGGTTTTTCCTGTAGTCATGTATGGATGTGAGAGTTGGACCATAAAGAAGGTTGAGCACCAAAGAACTGATGCTTTTGAATTATGGTGCTGAAGAAGACTCTTGAGAGTCCCTTGGACTGCAAGGAGATCAAACCAGTCAATCCTAAAGGAAATTAACCCTGAATATTTATTGGAAGGACTGATGCTGAAACTGAAGCTCCAATATTTTGGCCATCTGATATGAAGAATTGACTCACTGGAAAAGACCCTAAGTTTGAAGGCAGGGGAAGAAGGGGACAATAGAGGATGAGATGGTTGGAATGCATCACCAACTCAATGAACATGAGTTTGACCCAACTCTGGGAGATGGTGAAGGACAGGGAAGCCTGACGTGCCACAGTCCATGGGGTCGCAAAGAGTCAGACATGACTTTGTGACTGAACAACAACAAAAGCAGTAAGAAATGACCCATCAGTTTTTATTTTATCAATTTAAAAAAAAAATGAAATTGAGGTTTACTTATGTGAAATGCCTCCCTGGCATATATGGGCATGATCATATAAATTTCTCTTCCATCTATTAGTAGGATTAATTTTTATTGATAGCTCTCCTAATGTTGAAATATCCACTTGATTTTGAAGTACTGCTGGATTCTGTTTACTAATATTATATTTAGGCTTTCATATTTACATTTAGAAATGAGATTGACCTTTAGTTTTGAGTGTGTGTTTTATAACAATGTAAACTCACGTAATGAAAAGAATTGAGAAGAATTCCTTTATCAGGGGCTTCCCAGGTGGCACTAGTGGTAAAGAACCTGCCTGGCAATGAGAGAAACATGAGGTTCAGGCTCGATCCCTGGGTCAGGAAGGTCCCCTGAAGGAAGGTATGGCAACCCACTCTAGTATTCTTGCCTGGAGAATCCCACAGACAGAGGAGTCTGGTTGGCTACACTTGATAGGGTTGCAAAGAGCTGGACACAGCTTAAGTGACTGAGCATGCACACACTCACTTCTTTATCAGTGCTCCAGCATAGTTTAAATCATCAAGGTTATTTGGTCTTCACAGTTTTGTAGAAGTCCTCTTTCATACCATTTGTTTTGATGGCTTCTTGTGGCTCAGTGATAAAAAAATCTGCCTGCCAATGCAGGAGATGTGGGTTTGATCCCTGGTCTGGGAAGATCCCCTGGAGAAGGAAATGGCAACCCAATCCAGTATTCTTGCCTGGAAAACCCCATGTACAAAGGAGCCTGGTGGGCTATAGTCCATGAGGTTGCAAAAGACTCAGACTTGACTTACCAACTGAACAATAACAATAGGATGGAGAGGCTCTTTGACAATTTATTTATTTTCATCTATGAAAATTGGACAGTTAAAAACATCTACATCTATTGAAGCTTGTTTTTATAAATTATATCTTCCTAACAAGCTGTATATTTATCTAGTTTTTAAAAATTCATGTGTATATACTTATGCAAGATAATCTTAAAAAATTTTTAAATATTTGTGTTTTGGATATTACCTCCTTTTCATTTCTTATTTTGCACATTCACCATTCCCTCTGAGATGTCTCCCTTTCTCAGCTAGTAAACTTGTTTGTCTTATATTTTTGAGAATCAACTTTTTGTTCTGTTTTCTAACTCAATATTTACCTTTAGTAATTTCTTCCATTTACATTATTCTGCTTTACTTTCTTGGTCTTTTTCTATTATTTTTGAATTACATGTCTTATTGTTTTCATTTTATTGCTACATGTATTAAATGCTGTGAATTTCTTCAGATGGCTGCTTTAGCTATGCCCCATTACTCTGAATCTATATGCGGATTTGAACTCCATTCCTGGTACCAAAATATGTAACAGATTTCTATTGCTACCTATTTTGCCAAAGTTTTACTTTCATTTCAGAGTCAAAGGGTTCATTAACAAATCACTCGTTACACACAAATAAACAATTTCAATATTTAGTAGAGGACTAATTAGCTTAATTTCAACATACAATTATTAAAAGAAAAGAGAAATTGAAATAATAGAGAAGAGTAACAGCACATACATCACCAAATTGTGCTGACCAACATCTGACTTAAATAACACTGCGAAGTCCTGATTAACAGCAATCTGGAGTCCCAATTCGCAAAGGGTCCTGGGCAGTGCATACCCTCCACGGGTGAGACTTTAAATTGCAGTTTTGGGGGCTCTCCTTATAAGCCCAGGCCACAAACTGACATCATCATCAATTTGTGTGCAAAATGCAGCTCTGATTTTTACTTTAACATTTTTACAGTGTTGTTTGTTTTATCTTGTTAAATATAGGATTTCCTTAAACCCTGGGCACAGTTGGCCAGGCCTCCAGGGGCTCAAGAATTCCAAGACCTACCTCCTTTCTAAAGTGCTGCCTGACTAACTGTGCTTGTGGGCAGGCATGGAATCAGGGCAGTGTCCAAGAAAGTCAGAAGCAAGGTCAGAGGCCTGCTCTCCTGCTTCTAAAGCCTAAACAACACTTGCTCCATTTTAATTTCTCTAACAGTCAGCTTCAGGATTGTTTAGGCTGAAGGTAATAGGAATAAGGCAAAATAACATGAGCAGTCTTGTTAATTCTATAGGTCAAATAACAATTTCAAAAGGTAATAAGCAAGATAATCAAAGAAATAACCAAGAGGTTAAACAACACAGAAAACAATTTCTGAGCAGCAAGTGATGTAGTAAAGAAAAAGTCCCACCATGAATGAGAAGTATGTTTTTGTACATTAACTCCTATACCTATTAACTTATCAGCTGCAATAGCAGTAACAATAAAATGTTCTATCAAGGTATGGTTACATTTTTCTATTAGATTTTGTAATACTTGGGTTTCTTGCAAAATTTTATATAGGGGTTCTAAGAAAAAGCTAATATTAGGAACAAAGTAGTAAATAGCATTTGAGTTGATAACACCTGAGTTTTTATGAGGGAAAAATAATAGGTGGTCCCCTAACACTTCCACACTTCCACTTCCAATATAAATGATCAATATGTGTTAAGCTTCCAGAAAAAGGGGTTACTAAGATAGCATATTCAAAAGCAGAGACATTACTTTGCCGACTAAGGTCCGTCTAGTCAAGGCTATGGTTTTTCCAGTAGTCATGTATGGATGTGAGAGTTGGACTGTGAAGAAGGCTGAGAGCCGAAGAATTGATGCTTTTGAACTGTGGTGTTGGAGAAGACTCCTGAGAGTCCCTTGGACTGCAAGGAGATCCAACCAGTCCATTCTGAAGGAGATCAACCCTGGGATTTCTTTGGAAGGAATGATGCTAAAGCTGAAACTCCAGTACCTTGGCCACCTCATGTGAAGAGTTGACCCATTGGAGAAGACTTTGATGCTGGGAGAGATTGGGGGCAGGAGGAGAAGGGGATGACCAAGGATGAGATGGCTGGATGGCATCACCAACTTGATGGACGTCAGTCTGAGTGAACTCTGGGAGTTGGTGATGGAGAGGGAGGCCCGGTGTGCTGCGATTCATGGGGTCGCAGAGTCGGACACGACTGAGCGACTGAACTGAACTGAACTGATATGTAGTAGTTCCTACATCATTGGTTACAATACATACAAATTGAGAGGCTATTTCAAAAAACAAGATTTGGGGAAGATAGTCCATTCACAATAGTTGGTAGAGTTCTCCAATAAGCAGGTTTCCGCAAATGCGAGAAGTTGGTCCATATAGCAATCCCTCAGTAGCCTTGTCATAGTCTATCAGTAAGTGGATATGACTGTTAAAGTAACACATGAAATTGGCACATAATACCTGTGTTCAAGTATTGAGTTATATCTTTACCAGTGCTTTATAACCTAGCAGATGGATAAATTTTGTCCATAGAAAGTCAAAATTCAGAAAGGACAGGCCTTATTTGCTGGGCAGGTGACGCTGTCCCAAGTTTAGGTCCAGCTCATGTTTCTCCAGCTGAAGATTCTCCAGTAGCTTTCTTCATATTTTTCTTTTCACTGTAGCATATCCTTGAAGCCTGAGGTGTGAATGACAACCCACATTACAGTCAGGCTCTCAAGAATAATCTACTCATGAGAATAGCAGTGAGTTAGTGGCACATATTTCTCTGTTTTCTGTCCAGGGGTCATCACTAATAAGGTATTAGTCTTCCCCTGCAAAATCACACCAGCAGGTATGGGAGGACCATTAGGCCCCTTTACTTAGACTCTACTCCAATTGCATTATTTCATTTGTGGATCCAAACCCTTCATCATCCCTAACCGTTAATAAGATGGGAGGTTCTCCTTTTTGCACTTTGCCAATTACACACGGAAGAATCAGCAGTTGAGCAATTCCACCATGTTTATTAATAAAGAGATCATACTTTCCTTCACTTTGTAAAATTACTCAAATTTCTCCTGGGTAGTATGAGCCTATAATTCCCCTACATACATAGTTCTCTTTATATGCTAAACGGGAACAATCTTTGATTAATCCAAAGTGTCCAGGAGGCATTTTGATTCCAACACCAGTTGCAATATCACATATCAATCTTTTAGTAAATCTATGTTCAAATATAGAGTACAAATCCAGTCCAGTGGCCTCAGGAGTAGCTCAGAAAGGAGCTAATGCTCCTGCACTAATTTCCCAATAATCATTCGTTTCAATATAGAAGTCTATTTTTATGAATCTTTAAGTTTGGAATAGTCATTCTCTTTAAAGGAGGTTCTTTTTATAAAAAAAAAAAAGAAACAGTGAGTTAATGTCAATTTGTTACATGCATAATGTCAGCGAAAATTTATAGGATAATATGATTTTAAACTTAAGTGCAGAACACTTAATAATATGCTATATTTATCAGATATCTGCTACTACAACAAAGTTGCATGATAAAGGACTACAAAATCTCAGTGGTAAAAGACACTAAACATTTATTAACCGCTGAGTCTCATTTGTCTGGGCTTAATTAATCAGGCTGGGCTCACGTGTGTGTGTCTGTATGTGTGCTAGTGCTCAGTCATGTCCAGCTCTTTGTGACCCCCATGGACTCTAGCCCACCAGACTCCTCGGTCATGGGATTTTTCAGACAAGAATACTGGAGTGGGTTGTCATTTCCTTCTCCAGGTTAAGGAGGTTCTGATTCTCCTATTGTTGTTCAGTCACCAAGAGTCTGACTCTTTGTGACCCCATGGACTATAGCATGCCAAGCTCATGTGTTCCCTATCTCCCTGAGTTTGCTCAGACTCATGTCCATCGAGTCGGTGATACCATCCAACCATCTCATCCTCTGTTGTCCTCTTCTCCTCCTGTCCTCAATCTTTCCCAGAATCAGGGTCATTTATAATGAGTCAGCTCTTCATATCAGCTGGCACAAATATTGGAGCTTCGGTTTCAGCGTCAGACCTTCTAAAGGATATTCAGGGTTGATTTCCTTTAGGATTGACTGGTTTGATGTCCTTGCTGTCCAAGGGACTCTCAAGAGTCTTTTCCAGCACCATGATTTGAAAGCATCAGTTCTTTGGTGCTCAGTTTTCTTTATGGTCCAACTCTCATATCCATACATGACTATTGGGAAAACCACAGCTTTGACTATATGGACCTTGGTTGACAAAGCAATGATGTCTCTGCTTTTAATGTGCTGTCCGGGTTTGTCATAGCTTCTCTTCCAAGGAGCAAGTGTCTTTTCATTTCATGGCTGCAATCACCATCTGTAGTGATTTTGGAGCCCAAGAAAATAAAATCTGTCACTGTTTCCTCTTTTTTCCCCATCTATTTGCCATGAAGTGCTGGGACCAGATGCCCTCGAAAGTGCCCCGAAGTCACCTAGATGTCAAGAGAAATCATTAGACTTTAATTTTAAGACGTTCTGTCAAAAATATCAAAGGATTTCGACCATCAGTCAGGTAAGATCATAGGTCACCATGAAACAAAAGTTATTTACTCAGCCAAAGTAACAGTAAAAGATTTCAGAAGCAAATCACTTAGGAGGTAAAGAAACTTAATATCTGTTATCAAAGACAGTTCAACATCCCAAGAAAACTTGTACCATGCATAAAACTCTTTTCTCAGGGTCCACTTTCCACTGATCTTTCTTATCACTTTTTATATTTATCACTTTATTTTCCCATTCAGAAACAGACACCTCTA
The DNA here is from genome assembly GCF_014754425.2 of Oryx dammah. NCBI lineage: Eukaryota > Metazoa > Chordata > Mammalia > Artiodactyla > Bovidae > Oryx > Oryx dammah. Next base: position 86,795,878 of record NW_024070187.1, on the reverse strand, counting down.
AGTCAGGCCTATTGTACTTCCTTTTCCCTTCAGTTCAGTTCAGTTCAGTCGCTCAGTCGTGTCCGACTCTTTGTGACCCCATGAATCACAGCATGCCAGGCCTCCCTGTCCATCACCAGCTCCCGGAGTTCACTCAGACTCACGTCCATCGAGTCAGTGATGCCATCCAGCCATCTTATCCTCGGTCGTCCCCTTCTCCTCCTGCCCCCAATCCCTCCCAGCATCAGAGTCTTTTCCAATGGGTCAACTCTTTGCATTCCTCATAGCTTCTTTACTAAAAACACACATCCTACTTTCCTTAAGCAACCATGAACTCTCCTTTATATTAGCATTCTGTGAGCATAAACATCATTGATAATTTCTAAAAAATTTTAGTTTCTTTGGTACCATCTCAAGATGGTACCAAATATATTCATTAGTAATTTTAAATCTTTTTGCTTCTCCATATTAAAAAAAGTCAGTGTTTAGTAATTACTGTTTTAGCATCTTGTTTTATTTGGAAATGACCTAATTATTTAAAATTCCATCATTTAACTTAATTTAGCACAACCTTATAAATTCAGTTTATCAAAACCTGGGGAAACTATTTTAGGTAGACATTCCTAAAGCATAATTATTCTTAATAAACTTTATCTAAAAGCTCTTATCTCATTTACTTTTTCTTTCCTTAAAAATTTCTTCCCATCAAGTTACTTTGTAAAGCAGACTCAAAGTCTGGCCCAAATGTGAAATATGCTATCACCAGAAACCAAATATCCCTATAAAGTTTTGAGCCTCTTTTTTGTCCTGGGATTTTTAAATTCCATTATGTGTGTGTGTGTCTCTCTCTCTCTGTGTGTGTGTGCCTCTCTGTGTGTGTGTGTGCGCTTAGATGCTCAGTTGTGTCCAACTATTTGCAGCGCCATGGACTGTAGTCCACCAGGTGCCTCTGCCCATGGAATTCTCCAGGCAAGAATACTGGAGCTAGTTGCCATTTCTCCCTCCAGGGGATCTTCCCAATCCAGGTGCTGAATTTGTGTCTCTTGCATCTCTTCCACTGGCAGATGGTTTCTTTTCCATTGTGCTACCAGTGTCTTTGGTAATATCGCTCTATGTAGCAGAGAGATATAAATCCCCAAAACTTTACAGTCTGGGTGGGTCCCTAAATTTTGGAAGAATTAATCTCCTATCCCAATCTATCCTTGCTTTAACTATTACCAGATGAACTTTCTTTTTGTTAACTTGCCTCACCACTTTCAGTGTTTAACTTTTGTAAACTTTATAGCAGTTCTTTCAGCTACCAACTGGAAAGTGGAGACTCGGTCAGCTAAAGTGTAATTTTGACATTGTGGGAAACAGTGGAAACAGTGTCAGACTTTATTTTGGGGGGCTCCAAAATCACTGCAGATGGTGATTGCAGCCATGAAATTAAGACGCTTACTCTTTGGAAGAAAAGTTATGACCAACTTAGACAGCATATTCAAAAGCAGAGACATTACTTTGCCGACTAAGGTCCGTCTAGTCAAGGCTATGGTTTTTCCAGTGGTCATGTATGGATGTGAGAGTTGGACTGTGAAGAAAGCTGAGAGCCGAAGAATTGATGCTTTTGAACTGTGGTGTTGGAGAAGACTCTTGAGAGTCCCTTGGACTGCAAGGAGATCCAACTAGTCCATTCTAAAGGAGATCAACCCGGGGATTTCTTTGGAAGGACTGATGCTAACGCTGAAACTCCAGTACCTTGGCCACCTCATGTGAAGAGTTGACTCATTGGAGAAGACTTTGCTGCTGGGAGAGATTGGGGGCAGGAGGAGAAGGGGACGACCGAGGATGAGATGGCTGGATGGCATCACTGACTCAATGGACGTGAGTCTGAGTGAACTCCGGGAGTTGGTGATGGACAGGGAGGCCTGGCGTGCTGCAATTCATGGGGTCACAAAGAGTTGGACATGACTGAGCGACTGAACTGAACTGAACATGGACAATTGTCCTTGCATATCACATAACTGTATCTCCAATTGTGAGTTCTCTTCAACCAATTTTGACTTCTCTTCAACCAACTTCAACCTGGTTTCATTGTAGGCAGAGGAGAGGATCCAGCCTCTTCAACTTGGAGTGGTACATTCTTGTCCTTTCTCAATTGGCAGCAGCCATAGGCATTCAAAAAGTTTGGTCCACTTTAATTTAGGGTCCCATTTCCCATGCAGTGCAGTGTATATGCCCCATTCAGTAACTAACGAACAGTAAAGAAGAAAAGCTATGACAAACCTAGACAGTGTATTAATAGCAGAGATAATACTTTGCCAACAAAGGTCCATATAGTCAAATCTACGGTTTTTCCAGTGGGAGAAGTCAATGGCACCCTACTCTGGTACTCTTGCCTGGAAAATCCCATGGACGGAGGAGCCTGGTAGGCTGCAGTCCATGGGGTCATGAAGAGTTGGACACGACTGAGCGACTTCACTCTCCCTTTTCACTTTCATGCATTGGAGAAGGAAATGGCGACCCACTCAAGTGTTCTTGCCTGGAGAATCCCAGGGACAGAGGAGCCTGGTGGGCTGCCGTCTACGGGGTTGCACAGACTGGCCAGGGTGGGCAGTTTCAGTCAGTGTTTTCCCCCTAACAAAAAGAGAAATAGAAATAATAGAGAAACAGCACAGACATCACCAAATTAGGCCTACCAACATCCAGTCTTAAACAGCTTGCTAGGAAGTTCCTTGTTAACAGCAATCTTGCATCCCATCTGGGAAAATGTCCTAGGAAGTGTGTCCACTCCACAGGTGAGATTTCAAATTGTAGTTTGGGGGTCTCCCATTTATAATCCCAGGCCACAAACTGATATCATCCTCAGTTTGCACGCAAAGATGCAGCTCTGGTTTTACTTTAACATTTTTACAATGCTGTTTATCTTATGACCCATAGGATTTCCTTAAACCCTGGGTGCAGTTGGCCAGGCCTCCAGGAGCTCAAGAATTCCAAGACCAAATCCTTTCCTTATCTAAAGTGCTGCCTGACTAACTGTGGTGGAAGGCAGGCATGGAATCCGGGCAGTGTCTAGGCAGTCAGAAGTAAGGTCAGAGGCCTGTGCTCCTGCTTCTGAAGCCTGAAATAAACTTCCTCCATTTTAATTTCCCTAACACTACCTAACATGGAGGTTTTCCAGGCAGCTCAGTGGTAAAGAATCTACCTGCCAAAGCAGAAGACACAAGAGATGCAGGTTCTGTCCCTGGGATTAGAAAGATCCCCTGGAGGAGGAAATGGCAACCTATTCCAGTATTCTCATCTGGAAAATCCCATGGACAGAGGAGCTGAGCTGGCTACAGTCAGTTTGTCACAAAGAGTCAGACACAACTTAGTAACTGATCATGCAAGAACAAAACTACCTAACAAGTTAGTACCAACTAGTGGCTTAGAATAACCTATATTTGTTATTTCAATCGTTTCTGTGGGTCAGAAGTTCAGGCATGGCTAAGCTGGGTCCTCTGTTTAGAGTCTCTTAAGCCTGTTATCAAGGTGTCAACTGGGCTGCATTCCTTTCTGGAGCCAATTTTATGTAATGAAATTTAATCAAGAGAATAAATACCCCATCACCTTTGTCATATTCTGTTGGCTAGAAGCAAGTCACAGATTCAGCCTGAACACAAGGGGAGGAAATTATAAAGACGTAACACAATAAGGGGTCACATTTTAGGATGTGTCAATCATATCCTTATATGACTTTTCTCTCTAGCTGATCATAAGAGTCTTTATTTGTCTTTGGTGTTCTTCAGTTTCACTATAATTACTGAGGTATGGATCTGGTTTAATTTTTTGTATGCAGCTTATCATTATGCTTCTTATAAATGTATTTATATCTTTTGATAATTCTGAAAATTCCCAGGCATTTATTTTTCAAATGTTGCCAGGGGATTTCTATCGATCTGAGACCAGATAAATTTAATTCTTCAGTTTGGATTTTCTGTGAACACATGGAATAATGTAAATTTGAATCCTAGCTATGCATGTGAGGGAGAAGTTTTGAAATTTTTAAATCTCAGAGGAGAATATATTATTTTTATTTTTTGCACTCAGAGTTCCAGAGACAAATAAACTTCCTCTTAGCTCCTTGACCTGTTATGCCAATTTTTCTCAGTCAACATTTTCACAGAATAAATAGTTGGTTTGGTTGTACTAGCTTTCTGTGGGGGTTTCAGTTCAGTTACCCTATTTTGCTTAGATCCCAGGTTCTGTTTACTGTCTCTCCACATACAGCCATTGGGTCCCAATAATATATGATGCTGATGTTGTCATTTAACCCAGGTTAGCCTTGTTTTCAGTTTTTTCTTGCTATCTTGGTTTCAGCTTATGATTCGTTTGTTTGTTCTTTTGGTTGTTCACTTGGTTTAGTTTTGTTTGATCTTTGGTGATTTTGTTATTCTTTTATTTTATGGTGATTGAGAAATTTATTTAATGCTATTTTTGTCATTGTTTACCTAGTATCTTCATGTTTATGTGGAGGTGATATTTTAGGGCATAGCCACATTGCTGATGTGGCAGTAAACATTTTTTAACTGTCTTTAATCATCACTCTTCATCTAGACCTGGTTTTCCTCTGAGAATTAAGTAAAACACTTCTCTCTATCCACATGGACAGTCATCTTGGATTTCTAAGCTGTTCTTTCAGCTGGCCTATGTCTTTCATGTTCCAAGCATTCAATCACATGAGAAAGACCTTTCTTTTGTCCATTTCTTCAAAGAGGGTGAACATCTTTTAGCAATAATTTTCATGATGAACCCCTTAGTATAAAGGTAGGAATGGATTGAAAATTGATTTGCTACAGTCAGCAGTTAAAATGTTTCATTGGAAACAATCTAAAATGTTTTCTTATAACTTTTAACAAAGATTTAAATTTAGTCTATGTTTATAACATCCAATCTCTACCTTATAAATCTGAAAATCAGAATAACTATTTTTACCAACTGACAAGAAAACTTTGTTGTATCTTGAATTATGATGGGAATTGGTCTGTAAAGAACTTTTTATCTTTGATCTTTTCCCATCTTCTATGCTAGGAGCTGCTTCTACCTTCACAATTAAAATCTTAGAAGATATCCAAACTTTAGTGTACATAAAATTGGTGGGCTTGATGAAATTGTTTATTCTCTACCCACATATCTGTTTTGCTTCTATAAGGTGAATAAGACTATATTTTTTGCATTTTAAACAAGAACCCTTGGTGAATCTAATACACAAGGACTAAGGATCATAATCTAAGCAACCCTGTAGTGTATTGATTCAACAAATCATTCTAAAATCACTTTCGTCTCTTTTATGTGTATCTGTCACAGTGCTTTCAACTTTAGGTGGTATCATAAAACCAGTAAAATACTGACTTTAACTGGATTTAAAATAATAATTTACCTACATGGTGATTAGTTCCAGACCTAGATGTATTTGTTTCATGTTCTGGGTCTTTTCTGACTTGAACATTTTCATTTTATTATGTTCTTAGTATAAATGATAGTTTTGACATTTGATAACCTTCTTGGAGATATTTAAGTATCTCCTTTGGCTGTACAACTCTACATTTTTTTTTAATTCACTATCAGTACTTATTTTCCTTTTTCTTTTCTCTTTTTGGCACTCATACTGTTGAGACTACAGACATCAACATTTCCCATTGAGTTTCCTTCTAGTCATGCTAATTAGATTTTCTACTGTGATTTCCTTTAATTACCCAATTATTTGCTTTATCCATTTATTCCAGTAAATATCTCACAATAACATTATGTGTTGTGTTCAAATTTTACATAAAATGCAACTGATGGGGATAATTTATAAAATTTATAGACTTATTTTGTAATCAGATTTATCTACTTTTTGTTTAATACAATTTATCACTTTAATAACATACTCTTGTATTTTCTTGATTTCATATCCATCATTTATCTAGTGTTAAACTAAGAGGATTACAATTTTATTCTCAGAAAAAAATCGACCTTTTTATATAAAGAGAGTAATTTACTGTAAGGGTGATATAAAATATTCATTGAATAATATCTCAAAGTAAGTTACATCTGGCCACTGTCAGGACCATAGCAAAATATCTTACACACTTAAGAAGGAGTTTGTTCTCTAGAAGGCAATAGATTAAGAGCACATGGAATCATTCATATCTTAGGCCTTTATTGTTCAAAATTAAGCATAGGGTGATGATTTGCTAGGAAAGCTCAGCAGACAATGAGAAAATCAGAGTGGCTGGAGATATTAGATCTAGTGGCTTAAGACGTCATCCTACTGTAGAAGGGGTTAAGCCCACACAAAAAATCTAAACATGAACAAGATGAACCAAGAACTATTTTCTTTGTTAAAGTTTTTTAGCAAATTTACCTCATAGTGAAAAGAAGAAATACGGCTACCCAGGGGCTTTCTTGAGCCTGCCTTCTGCTCTCCAGTGGCCGCAATCAGGTATCTTGGAGATTTCGCTACACTGCTTAGGCATTTAGGGCCAGAGCTCACCCTCTGAGATATGTGGTAATATGTGCTGGGAACCAGGAGAGATTAGAGGACAATAGCCTCAGAGTAGCCTTGATACAGCTGCAACCATAGAGTTTAATTGGAAAGGAGGGAAAAAAAAAAAAATATGTATCTATATATATATGTATATATGATCTAGTAGACTTTAAGCCTTACTTTTTATCTTAATTCAAAATTTTGTTTCATCATATTTAATAAACCTACAGTCCAATAGGCTTTTGTACCAGAATTGATCATTCTCATAGCTTATGTGAGTTTTTCATAAAATGATACAATATTTATTCAGTTGGATCAAGGAAATTAAATATAGCATGTCAGTTATAAGAATCATTTAAAATACATACATAAATACATACCTTATCCAAGAATGACAAATTCCAAACCACTGCTATATTTTTTTTTCTGCCTTTCTGATCACCTTAAAATGTTTAGTATTAGAAAAATCTTGGACAATTAGATCTCTTCAGCTGTCATATATTTGCTGTACTGCTCTCCACCAGGGATCGTGAAATTCAAGATTCATTATAACAGTATCAAATGTATTATGGAATCCTTTTGTGGAGGAGATACTCTTAATATCTCAAGTCTTCAGGATTTCTCTACAGTTCTGTTTTGGATGTGTTCAATGAAACTCATTGATCCTGTTTCCTGAATCTCTCACTGAAAAACATTTGCCAGAGTATCTGTGGATATGTTGAAACCAATTTACTGTGACTGAAAAACTATGTTTTTCAAGTGAGAAAAAAAGTATATGCTCTTTAGATGTATTACTATGAATGAGAGCTCAAATTTGAATATTAAATCTTTAAGTTGAATAGTTTGCTCATTTTATACTTTTTATGTGCTAAGATAATACTTGTTTATTTATATCTCAATGCCTATGTTGAAATTCAGAAAGTATTTCTTTAACAAGTTTATTTATTTATTTAATATTTGGTCACCCCCTAGGAGAAGGCAATGGCACCCACTCCAGTACTCTTGCCTGGAAAATCCCATGGGCAGAGGAGCCTGGTAGGCTGCAGTCCATGGGGTCGCTACAATTCGGACACGACTAAGTGACTTCACTTTCCCTTTTCACTTTCATGCATTGGAGAAGGAAATGGCAACCCACTCCAGTGTTCTTGCCTGGAGAATCCCAGGGATGGGGAAGCCTGGTGGGCTGCCGTCTGTGGGGTCGCACAGAGTCGGACATGACTGAAGCGACTTAGCAGCAGCAGCAGCAGCACACCCTAAGGCATGAGGGATCTTAGTTCCCTGACCAGGGAAACCACATCCCCTTCATTGGAAGCTGGAGTCTTAACCACTATGTATTTTAATGATGATGTGCTTTTTCAAATTATATATTTCCTTCTTAGAAAACAAGACATCATAGAAAGCAAGGGCCTGCATCATTAGCAATAGCATAGAACGAAGAATAAAATTTAGATTTGTTTCCCAAAAATGTAAAGAATCCACCTGCCATCCAGGGGACCCAGGTTTGATCCCTGGGTGGAAAAGATCCCCTGGAGAAGGAAATGGCTACCCATTCTAGTATTCTTGCCTGAAAAATCCCATTGACAGAGGAGCCTGGAGGGGTACAGTCCACAGGGTTGCAAACAGTCAAAGATGACTGAGTGAGCATTATTATCCTCAAAATATAAAGCTTTTAAGTGGAATAAAATACTGGAAAGGAGATGGGTGGAACCTTGGTTTTGCTCCATGCCATGCCTCATCAACTCTGCCTAATGTTTCTAGAGTCTGAGGTGCTCTCTGCTTGTCCTACTGAGAACTTTCCTGGGCAGAGCAGTGGTGAGGAAAACAGGTCACAATGTAGAGTTTGCCTTCCAAGTATTGTACTTTTTTTCCTCATGTACCAAGCTACATGTCATCAAATTCATAAAAAAAAAATCAGTCAAGCTGCAAAAAAAGAAGAGCTTCTGATATCTCAGATTCTGATCCAGAATGGTGTATATATGGAGAATCAACATGATTATGGAATAAAGTATCAGTTTTGTTGGTATTGGATTGACAGTAATAATAACAATGTAATAATAGTAAGAAAGTTGATATTTGTTTAGTGCTTATGCTAAGGCTGAAACTCCAGTGCTTTGGCCACCTCATGTGAAGAGTTGACTCATTGGAAAAGACTCTGATGCTGGGAGGGACTGGGGCCAGGAGGAGAAGGGGACAACAGAGGATAAGATGGGTGGATGGCATCACTATCTCAATGGACATGAGTTTGGGTGAACTTCAGGAGTTGGTGATGGACAGGGAGGCCTGGTGTGCTGGGATTCACGGGGTCACAAAGAGTCGGACACGACTGAGCGACTGAACTGAACTGAACTGATGGTATGTTATATGCAGTTTACATTTATTGGCTTATTTCTTCCCACAGTAACCCAATAAGATATATATATTTTAAATTTTATTAATTCATTAATGTTGGGGGTTTCACTGGTTGTTTGTTGCTGCCCAGGCTTTCTCTAGCTGCAGCAATCGGGGGATACTCTTATTGAGCGCTTGGACTTCTCACTCTGGTGGTTTCTTTTTTTATGGAGTACAGGTTCTAGAGCATGTGGGCTTCAGAAGTTGTGGCACATGGACTTAATAGTCATGGCTCCTCTGCTCTAGAGCACAGGCTCAATGATTATGGCAAACAGGGTTAGCTGCTCTGCAGCATGTGGGATCTTCCTGGTTTGGGGATCAAACCCAAGTCTTCTGCATTGGCAGGAAGATTCTTTCACTGAGTCACCAGGGAAACCCTCCAAAAAGATAACTTTATAAATGTTGTAATTATCCATATTTAACTGCGGTGCTGGAGAAGACTCTTGAGAGTTCCTTGGACAACAAGGAGATCATACCAGTCAATCTTAAAGGAAATCAATCCTGAATATTTGTTGGAAAGACTGATGCTGAAGCTGAAATTCCAATCCTTTGGTCACCTGATGCAAAAGCTTGAATATTTTCTGACTCACTGGAAAAGACCCTGATGCTGGGAAAGACTGAAGGAAGGAGAAGGGGGTGACAGAGGATGAGATGGTTGGATGGCATCACTAACTTAATGGACATGAGTTTGCGCAAACTCAGGGAGATGGTGAAGGAAAGGGAAGCCTGGCCTGCTGCAGTCTGTGGGGTCGCAAAGAGTCAGACACAACTGAGCAACTGAACAACAGCAACAACAAGGAAGGTTTAACTATAAAATTTATCTTTTACTATAAAACTTGTTCATTAACCACTAATAATTTTCATGGTGTTCCAGTGTTTGAGTAGTTATTCCAAGTATAAAAGTATAAGCAGACTAAATAATATTTAGGATTCTACTGAAAAATAGAACTCTAAAGTTGGTGATGGACAGGGAGGCCCGGCGTGCTGCAGTTCATGGGGTCGCAGAGAGTCGGACACGACTGAGCGACTGAACTGAACTGAACTGAATGTCTTTTTAATATCTTCATTTTCAGACAAAGTCTGCAAAATATAGGTTTGTCACAATAGACTTAGAAATAAATTCATATTTGTCATAGATTTCAAACAGCAAAAACATGTCAGTTCAAATTCTTTCTCTCTTGCTCTGTCTCCCTCTGTTCTTTGTCTCTCTCTGCATCTCTGTCTCTCTCTTTCAATCAATCTGTCTCTCTCCTGTCTCAGTGTCCCTGAATACATTACTTCATGTGTCTAAGCCTCAATTTTCACATCTATAAAAGCAAGTATGATAATATACTTCCTAGTGTGTTTTAGGAATTTAATTTGACGATACAAGTATTACTCAGATTGCGTCTTACATAATGCATTATTTTCCATTTCCTCCACTCAATCTCCTCATGATAAAGTGTTGATATTTAGAAATCCCACACTTTCTGAATGTTAATCTTTAAAAAATCTTAAGTGGGCCTCAAATGGCAATTTTTGTATAATATACTCATTACCAGGAAACCAAAGTAATTTCAGAATATATACTGTAGGTCATGAAAGAACTATGAGATGTTAAATAATATTTCAATACTTTAAAATGTGATACATATATTAACAACTTGGCAGTGAGATGACATTATATAAAGTTATATTGACATAGCAAGGTGCTAAATTATATGTGGCCAAGAGGAGAGCAAGACAGTGTAAAAGTGCTAGTTGTTCTGCAGGGATTAAAAAAAAAAACTTAAGGGAATAAAGACCATAGAGGCCCGAGGCTTTTAGAGAAAGTTTTGAGTAGGCCCTAGAAGGATAGGTGTCCTATGAACATATGGGCAAGAGAAGGAGGGAATTCTAGACAAGGAAACACTTGAATTAAGGTATAAAAGTAGGAGTAATTATGAGTGTGTGTGTGTGTGTGTGTGTGTGTGCGTGCATGGTGTGAATATGTGTGGCCTGGGGTTATCAGGCTGTCTGGATTACAAACTTCTTACTTGTCATCAGCAAGAAATAAGATTGGATGGGTTTTCAGTTCAGTTCAGTTCAGTCACTCAGTCGTATCTGACTCTTTGCAACCCTGTTGACTGCAGCACGCTTCCCTGTCCATCACCAACTCCCAGAGTTCACTCAAACTCATGTCCATTGTGTCGGTGATACCATCCAACCATCTCATCCTCTGTTGTCCCCTTCTCTTCCTGCCTTCATTCTTTCCCAGCATCAGGGTCTTTTCCAATGAGTCAGTTCTTTGCATCAAGTGGCCAAAGTATTGAAGTTTCAGCTTCAGCATCAGTCCCTCCAATGAATATTCAGGACTGATTTCCTTTAGGATGGACAGGTTGAATCTCCTTGGAGTCCAAGGGACTCTCAAGAGTCTTTTCCAATACCACAGTTCAAAAGCATCAGTTCTTTGGTGCTCAGCTTTCTTAAAATAGTCCAACTCTCACATCCATAGATAACTACTGGAAAAACCATAGCTTTGACTAGACTGACCTTTGTTGGTAAAGTAATATCTCTGCTTTACTGAGGCAGGATTACGCATGCCTGAACTCTAAGTCCAAAGAGCAGTGCTTCACCATGGGTTTGGCATGAAGGTTCTCAACAATTTCAGTTAGCAATGTTGATTGGCCACATATCTCCAGTTTGTGAGTGTGAATAGTGGGCCATTTTCTCCACTTATTTGTGTATTTTCTCAACTTTTAATGTATTTTATTAGCATTGATTTTGTTTCTATTAAAGGTAAAGTATATTTATACATTCTGCCTCAATAGGCACCAAGTTGGTGATACTAGGAAGAAACTGAATTAAGGTCAAAATACTTATTGAGCACCTATTACGTATCACACTCTAGGTGAAGTGCTGAGGAGACAGCAGGGAATGAGATACAGAGAATGTCTATATCCGCACAGTTTACAGTCTAACAGAAAAACCAGATGTTGATTTTTTAAAAAAAAAGAATGCAAGGAGAGTTTTGAGAGAACAGACATCTAGAGTGCTAAAACCTAGTCTAGAGTAAGTGAAAACTCACAAAGGAGAGAACGACCAACACCTTTTCTTAATGGAGTTACACAAAAGTTGAACACATCTTTCCATTGTCTCCTCACTCTCTTACAGCAAGTTAGGTACTTAGAGGGATAGTGGGTCTTTATTCATACAAGTTTCTTTGTGTCTTACTTACTATCTGTTAAGTGCTTTTGAGAAGAGGCAAACTTGTCAAGAAAGCCAAACAGCTCTTAAGGAGTTGTTGAGAACTAAGGTAAACACATTAGAGAAAGTCATTAGTAATGAGATGGAATTCCCCTTTATTTCAGAGATTCAAGGGATTAGATCTGATAGACAGAGTGCCTGAGAACTATGGACGGAGGTTAGTGACACAGTACAGGAAGCAGTGATCAAGACCACCCCCAAGAAAAAGAAATGCAAAAAGGCAAAATGGTTGTCTGATGAGGCCTTACAATAACTGAGAGAAGAAGAGAAGCTAAAGGCAAAGGAGAAAAGGAAAGAGATATCTATCTGAATGCAGAGTTCCAAAGAATAGCAAAGCACGGTAAGAAAGCCTTCCTCAGTGATCAGTGCAAAGAAATAGAGGAAAACAACAGAATGGGAAAGATTACAGATCTCTTCAAGATAATTAAAGATACCAAGGGAACATTTCATGCAAAGATGGGCTCGATAAAGGACAGAAATGGTATGGAGCTAATAGAAACAAAAGATATTAAGAAGATGTGACAAGAATACACTAAAGAACTATACAAAAAATATCTTCATGACCCAGATGACCACGACTATGTGATCACTAATGTAGAGTCAGACATCCTGGAATGCAAAGTCAAATGGGCCTTAGGAAGCATCACTACAAACAAAGCTAGTGGAGGCGATTGAGTTCCAGCTAAGCTATTTCAAATCCTAAAAGATGATGCTGTGAAAGTGCTGCACTCAATATGCCAGCAAATTTGGAAAACTCAGCAGTGGCCACAGGATTGGAAAAGGTCAGTTTTCATTCCAATCCCAAAAAAGGGTAATGCCACAGAATGTTCAAACTACCGAACAATTCCGCTCATCTCACATGCTAGCAAAGTAATGCACAAAATTATCCAAGCAAGGCTTCAACAATACATGCATCAAGAACTTCCAGATGTCAAGCTGGTTTTAGAAAAGGCAGAAGAACCAGAGATCAAATTGCCAACATACATTGGATCATAGAAAAAGCAAGAGAATTCCAGAAATCATCTACTTCTGTTTTATTGACTATGCCAAAGCCTTTGACTATGTGGATCACAACAAACTGTGGAAAATTCTTTAAGAGATGGGAATACCAGACCACCTTATCTGCCTCCTGAGAAATCTGCATACAGGTCAAGAAGCAACAGTTAGAACCGGACAAGGAACAACAGACTGGTTCCAAACTGGTAAAGAAGTACATCAAGGCTGTATATTATCACTGTGCTTATTTAACTTATATGCAGAGTACATCATGCAAAATGCCAGGCTGGATGAAGCACAAGCTGGAATCAAGATTGCTGGGAGAAATATCAATAACCTCAGATATGCAGGTGACACCACCCTTATGGCAGAAAGCAAAGAGGAACTAAAAAGCCTCTTGATGAAAGTGAAAAAGGAGAGTGAAAAAGCTGGCTTAAAATTCTACTTTCAGAAAACTAAGATCATGGCATCTGGTCCCATCACTTCATGACAAATAGATGGGGAAACAATGGAAACAGTGAGAGACTTTATTTTGGGGTGCTCCAAAATCAGTTCAGATGATGACTGGAGCCTGAAATTAAAAGACGCTCGTTCCTTTGAAGAAAAGCTTTGACCAACCTAGACACCAAAGAGACATTACTTTGCTGACAAAGGTCTGTCTAGTCAAAGCTATGGTTTTTCCAGTAGTCATGCTGAATCATAAAGAAAGCTGAGTGCCGAAGAATTGATGCTTTTGAACTGTGGTATTGGAAAAGACTCTTGAGAGTCCCTTGGACTGCGAGGAGATCCAACCAGTCCATCCTAAAGGAAATCAGTCCTGAATATTCATTGGAAGGACTAATGCCAATAATTTGGCCACCTGATGTGAAGAACTGACTCACTGGAAAAGACCCTGATGCTGGGAAAGATTGAAGGCAGGAAGAGAAGGGGACAACAGAGGATGAGATGGTTGGATAGCATCACCGACTCAACGGACGTGAGTTTGAGCAAGCTCTGGGAATTGGTGATAGACAGGGAAGCCTGGCATGCTGCAGTCCATCATTTGAGGTGATGGTTGCTTCTAGGTACACCACAGCTCATCTGTGCCACTAGGTTAAACTCCAAGAGAAGGGGTCCCCAACTTCCTGGATCTAATGCCTGGTAATCTGAGGTGGAACTGATGTCATAATAATAGAAACAAAATGTACAATAAATGTAACGCACTTGATTTGTTCTGAAACCATCTTTCACCTTTCCTCTCTCCAGGTCAGTGGAAAAATTGTCATCTACCAAACTGGTCCCCAGTGCCAAAAGGGTTGGGGATCGCTGTCCGAGAGGACAGCCATGTTGACTTTGATGGTTAAGGCAGATCAGTGGCTGCCGATCCCGATGTTAACATTTAGGGTCTGGAGCAGCCATGGGCCAGAGCATGCTGGTAGGGCAGAGACTCGGTGTCACAAAAGCCTTCAGTAGCATTGACTTTTGGCAGGTGCTGCTGTCAGATTCTTCTTCAGAAGGTGAAGCAGGGGCCTCACTTAAGCTTTCAGACAGAATTCAGATGATGCCCAGAAGCTGCAGAAAGTTCTCATGCAAAATACCCCTGCCTGAGACATGCTAATAGATATTCCTTAGAAAAAAAAAAAAAGATCAGTGGAGGAGAGGCTTTTGCTTGTTTTTGTCAAATAGGGAGACTCAGGATAAAAACAATCAGGATTTTTACACAGTATGTTTATGTGAGCTGTGACTCTGGAGTGGGTGATGGCATGGGACACTTCTCCAGGGTAGTTCATTATAAGCCCTTGTAACAACCTGATACACCAGTGTTCATGCCTGGTTTAGGAAAGTCTATAATAAACCATAGCAGCCTGATCCTGATTATGGTGACATTTTTGTTCTTTGACATCTCTGAGATCCAAATCAGTCTTTCCTCATTTTACACCCCTGACACAGTGCCTTTGGCCTAGAGCTGAAACCAGTCCTGGCTTGTCAAAGGAACTGACTGAAGCCAGATTGAGTGTTTTTTATCAAAGGATGCCACACACAAGCTTTTAGAAACTTGACTCTCAGGAAGTCCTTAAATACTACATCCAAAACAAATTAAATGCCTCATGCTCTAGCTTCAGCCATGTATTTCTTGTTCTAACCTCAGTGGAAATTCAAAGCAGCTGATAACTATTATATAATCATTCTCATATATTTATTTACTGTTAGCAGATCATTCCTTAGTTGTTTCCTTTTAAATGATGAATTATCCTAGTTCCTTTTAAATGTGTCACATTGAAACAAATATTTGTTTCATTTCTGGCAAATAAACTAACCCATGTCCTATTGGTGGTAAAACCCTGTAAGGAATGTCACTGTTCAGAAATTTTCTATAAGACTTTTTGGAAGAAATTTGCATATTCTGGAAACACTTCCTTAGCTGTACTTAAACTTTAGTCCATTTGTGAAATGGCCACCAATTTCTGTGACTAACAGTATTGTTTTTACTCCTGAGTTAGGATTGCCAGACAAAATACAAATGCCTACTTAAGTCTGAATATCAGACAAATAATGAATAATATAGTATGTCTCATATATTAAAAAATTACTTAGTGCTTATCCAAAATTCAGATTTGACTAGTAATCCTGTATTTTCGTTTGCAGTGTCTGACAACCCTAATGAGACACTTTAAAAAGCACACATGAAAACTGTGTTTTCACTTTAAAATGTAGCACACCTCTTTTCTGCCTATATCGGAAGCAGAAAACATTCCAGAATTCTTGAATAATACCTCTTGTTGGCTCTAATGTTGATAATTGACAACTGATGTCAGTGTTAGAAAGAGTTTCTTACCTACCACAGTGGAAAGCTTAGGAATTATAAATGCAGCCATGACCGCGTAATCTTAAATTCCTTAATGGCTCTGAATGTCAGATTCCTCAGCCGTTAATGGGGATGATAATAACTACCTTATAGACCTGTGGCAAAGATGACAGTAATGTAATTCTTGTAATAGGCCTGAAACAACACATGGGGCTTCCTTCTGCAACATCCCACAAGTACTGCGGCCCTGACAAGATATGGTAGGTGTAGTCCTAGGCACCAGGAGATGAGAATGAACTAGACAAGATCCCCGTCAGGTAATAAAGAAGCCAAGAAACAATGAAACAAGGGGAGTTTGAATAATGGTCAGAACTAGGCAAAGCACCGACTGGGTGACCTTGAAGCCATTAGCTGGAGGCACACGGCTTACAGTGGAGGTTGAGGGAGCGTTGCCAGGGCTGCGCTGAGGTGGTAACGCTGAGACTAAGGGAAAGAAGGAGCAGGCCGTACAGAGACCTGTGGGCAGGGCGTTAGGGGCAGGAGGAGTTCTGAGAGTAAAGGCAGAGAGAGCTTGTCTTGCTGGGCAAGTTAGGGGAGTAGAGGGGTGGGAGTAAGAAACAAAGAGCAGGGCTGAAGCATGAACAAGGAGCAGGTTTCTAGAACAGTGTTTCTCAAACTATCTGTGGTGAAGGGCAGTTTTTAAAAAATTTGCCCTACTTTTATAAAATACAATAAAAATTATCATGAAAATGAAATGAAGAAGGCCACATACAAAATACAAGCTCATGTTTCTTAATTAGATTCAGCAGCATAAGAGCATATTTCATTAAGTGATATGAGAACAAGGATAACACTAAGAAATTTTAAAATGGTTACGCATTCACTGACAGTGTGCACCTAGGCAATTAATACATACTGTTCATTTAGCTTTGCCCAGCAATCATACATATGAACGTGGAATCAAATGCTGTATAAGTTTCTTAGCCTCACTCTTGCAGGTGGGCTTTGGTGCAGACACCACACTTTGCATAAGTGGTGAACTGTTCTTGACTAGAAAGGCGGAAAGGCAGAGGTCAAAATGACTGTGATAAGAAGTCAAGATTTAAGTGTTAGCCAGACAGAGTGCTGATAACGAAGATTTGGTTTTCCAGTCAGCTGTAAAGAAAATGGGATCCCCTTTATCCTAAACTTCCCAGAAGCTTAAATCTGAGCTGGCTGAGTTCATTATAAAAAATGTCCACATTGGCAAAATGTCCACATTCTTCTGAGGTTCCTACCATTTCCATAGCATCGGGTGGTCCCTCACTTCAGTGGCATGCTGGATCTAAATGGGGAGACTAGATAAGTCAATTTTAGTCTAACTAATAGGAGGCTTGAGAAAGTTTCTTAATATTTCCAGGTCCTAGTTTTCTCATGTGTAAAAAACAGGACTAGTTAATATCTCAGGTACTTCTAAGTTTGAAAATTTTATAAATCTCTGGTTCCAGTTGAGTCTTTTCTCAACAGAATCAACTTTTCAGAATGAAAAGAACTTGCTAAATTGAAATCAGATTAATAATAATTTTGACTTTTTAATTGAAACAAAATGATTTAAATCAAATTAATCAAAGCTAGAATCAAAACAATAATTTGATTTTAGTGAGATGAAACTACTAGAAAATATCTGAATAGCTAAAATTTCTAATATTTACCATATTTTGTTTCTGAACTCGATTTGTTATCTTATTTGGAAAAGTCTCCAGCATACGCTGGTCATGCTGTCTATAGATTGAGACGTTAGTATTCATTCACTTTCTAGCTTTTTTATTCTTATGCCATGGTACTCTTCACCATGATTCAAACTTTAGGTTTATTCATTTCTATTTATTCTGTGGTACTGTAGGGAGGTATCAAAAATAATAATTTACTCCTAGGCTGTTTTAAATGTAAATTTAGAAGTGATAAATAAAGCTGTTCTGGAAGCTATCCTTTCATCAATTAAATGTTTATTGAACACTTCTTTATAAAATATCTGAATAATATAAAAATAAATGGTACCCAACCATGCCCATGAGAAGATTATGATTCATTTGGGGAGAAATTAAATGGGTTGTTGTGTTTGGTTGCTCAGTTGTGTCCAATTCTTTTGCAACTCCATGGACTGTAGTCTGCCAGGCTCCTCTATCCACGGGATTTTCCAGGCAAGAATACTGGAGTGGGTTGCCATTTCCTTCTCCAGGAAATCCTCCCAACCCAGGGATCGAACCCGTGTCTCCTGCTTGGCAGGCAGATTCGTTACCACTGAGCCACCAGTGAGGACTGAAGAAAGTACAAAGTGCTCTGAGAACCCAAGGGCTGTAATGACTGGCTTCCTGGGAGAAGTAAGACAGGCGGGTTTGGAAACATTAGGATGGGATCTTGAAGAATCACTAGAAATCTGTATTTCTATCTCTATCCAGAGGACACATTTATGCCCAGGTGCAGGAGGGAGAAAGGTGAGTGCAGAAGGCAGGGCATTCTGCGAAGCATCTGGAAGCAACAGATATGTGCTGCTAGCATTGTATTTTGAAGGTCCTCCATCATGTTATAAGTTTGGAAATTATTTTGTAATAAACTATAACACATTTTAGAGGATTTAAATCGAAAAATAAGGAATAGAGTCCTTGAGAGCCAATAGTGTCTGGCATTTTTCCTTGCCTTAATCGGGACCTTTCTTGGCTCACAAAATGAAGGAACTGACACTCAGAGAGGGTAGTTAACTTCCCCAAAGTAACAGAGCTCGTAAGTGGCAGAGCTGGCATTTGAATCTAATTGTTTGACTTCAAAGTTCCAGCCAGCATTTTATCCTCAGCACCAGGAACCCAAAAGAGGCAGACACGTCCCTGGTGGGAAAAGCTCTCATCTGTCTTGTCTCTCAGGCCACCAGTGTTCTCTACAAAATGTTCTCCCCCGGGGCATTTTCTGTGCGAGGGGATGGGAATTTACCTAACTGCAGAATGCAGAGCCCCTCCTTATCAACAATGGCCTCACGGGGTCTGCCTTCAGGCTTTTCATCCCGTTCAGGCAGGTCCGGCAGAGCAGTTCACAGGCGACTCGGACAAACTTAATTAAATTCAAGTGAGTGTTGTTGCGAAAACCTGACAGGCGCAGTTGTGTGGAGCTGAATAATTGAGTTGTGCGGCGGTTTTTTTTTTTTTCCTTTGCCTTCTTGGTGGTAGGCTTTTTTGGGGGGTTTTGTTTTGTTTTCTTCGGGTTTCTAAAGATGACCCTGACACTTTTCATAAAGCTGTTTTCTAGTCGGAACGCCCTCCATCAAAGAGACGCAGTCTGGTTGCCAGGCTACCGTGAGAAAAGAGAAGTCCGAAGTGACAACGCCGACCTTTTCTTGGAGTATCCAGGGTCCATACTTTTTAGTACAAAAGTACCTCCCATAGACCTCACAGCTAGAACTCCACAGTGTCACTACCTGAGCCCCAGACGGTTAGGACCGCACGGCGTTGCCTGACTAAGCTCACAGCCAGGATTGAAAAACAAACCATATCAAATCGGTAGAGGGGAAAAGAAGAGGTCATTTAGAGATTCTTTTCAAAAATATCACTCATTATAAGCACAGATGAAAGCAATTAAGGAGTATTTTCTCCATGCCGCTCTCTGGCCCCGGGAAAGATGACGCCTGGTTGAGAAAGGCAGCAAAGGTTTTGCAGCTGATTTGCTTACGTTTCAGGGCAGATGGCTTGCAGTCAGTGCCTGGATTGTAGGAGACTTCTCTAACTCAGATTTTGGCTTTCAGGGTTTTTTTACATAATCTTTTTCTTTTCCTACTGGCTGTTTAAATATCACAAAGCTTACAACTCAGGGGTTCCTCAGTTCCTGCTTTCCACTGGTGAACAGTAATCAGTCTTTATATTAATTTCTAGTATGAAATACAGATATAAATGAAAAGGAATATTTGTAAAATTTATGTTGTTCTTGATATGTGTCTTTGTAAATCAATATTTGAAAGCATTATGGACTGGTAGAAATTTTTCGTTTTTAATCACCATATAGGTTTTTATCCTAGTGGCACAGAGGGTAAAGAATCTGCCAGTGATGCAGGAATCCTGGGTTCGATCCCTGGGTGGGGAAGATCCCATGGAGGCCATGATAACCCACTCCGGTATTCTTGCCTGGAGAATTCCATGGACAGAGGAGCGTGGCAGGCTACACAGTTCATGGGGTCCCGAAAAGTCGGACATGACTGAGTGACTAACACTTTCATAGTTTTTTTAGATAGGGTTTTTGGTTTGAAATACTTCAATATAGTTCACTACAGTAGCCCATGCTGTCATCCAAAGTCATTTGAGTGTTTATAAATTAGATGTGCACAATATATTGAGTTTTCTTCTTTTCAGAGTATTTTGATGGTATGGAACTTGACATCATAAAATGCTGTCTTTTACACAGAGAATTTTTAGATGATTTTATCTTCTCCAATTCCTATGATGTAGCTTAGGGTAAATATTGTTACCTACATATTACATGTGATAAAATGGAGCTTAAGTCACTATCCAAAATCTTATCCTTCTTTGCCAAAACTATATTGTTTCTCAAAAGTCTCCTAATTCTTGTGCTAGAGCCGGTAAAGGGGGAATTCTGACTCTCAGAGACTCCATTCCAGTCTCTGCTTTTTAATTTTCATTTTTGTAGTGGTTTTAGAAAAGGTCGTTCTCTCCTTCTCTGATCTCTGAAGTTCTTTAGTTTTCAAGACAACTCTAAAGTAACACAAGATATGATCACTGCTGGCCAAGGATCAGTTCAGTTCAGTTGCTCAGTCGTGTCCGACTCTTTGTGACCCCATGAATTGCAGCACGCCAGGCCTCCCTGTCCATCAGCAACTCCTAGAGTTCACCAAAACCCACGTCCATCGAGTTGGTGATGCCATCCAACCATCTCATCCTCTGTCGTCCCCTTTTTCTCCTGCCCCCAATCCCTCCCAGCATCAGAGTCTTTTCCAATCAGTCAACTCTTCCCATGAGGTGGCCAAAGTACTGGAGTTTCAGCTTTAGCATCACTGCTTCTAAAGAACATCCAGGACTGATCTCCTTTAGAATGCACTGGTTGGATCTCCTTGCAGTCCAAGGGACTCTCTGGAGTCTTCTCCAACACCACAGTTCAAAGGCATCAATTCTTCGGCGCTCAGCTTTCTTCACAGTCCAACTCTCACATCCATACATGACTACTGGAAAAACCATAGCCTTGACTAGATGGACCTTTGTTGGCAAAGTAATGTCTCTGTTTTGAATATGCTATCTAGGTTTGTCATAACTTTCCTTCCAAAGATAAATTCTTCAATTCTGTGGTTTTCTGTCTTCAGTCAGTGAATATTCTGTAGAGTTTTAATTATTCATTTAAAAAGTATCAAAAAGTGGTAAATTGATTCATTTTCAACTCTATCAAAGATATTGTGGTGGGAATCCTCTGAAATGTATAGATGAAATAACTAAAGCACCTACTGGGTGCTTAATTTAACAAGATAGCTGATGAGCATCATTCTAAAAGATGGAATTCTATCAGTAAGCAAAGAAATCACCTGCCCTCATAGGTTGTTGGATGTCGATTTCAAACAAACATGTGACGTCAGGGCTCCAAGAGTGACACAGTAATAGTTCTTGGATGGTGTTGGCATACTTTTTAAAATGTCTGTAGGTGATTCTGATTGGAGAAGGAAATGGCAACTCACTCCAGAATTCTTGCCTGGGAAACTCCATGGACAGAGGAGCCTGGTGGGCTACAGTCGTATGGGGTCACAAGAGTGAAACGCGACTTATCAACTAAACAGCAACAACAAAGGTGATTCTGGTGTGTTACCATTTGTATTTGGAATGTGATGCAAGGCTTTCCCCTCATACTAGGACTTTATTTTACTTAAAATGGTCTGCAGAGTTTGGGGATATAAATATAAACGTTTATTTTATAAATGTCAATCAAAAATATTGATTTGAGAAATTCATATAATCTATGAAGTTTGGATGTAAAGACCAGTAGGCAGTCTTCTGGGAAAATTGTAACTGAGAAAATGTTTTGTGTAAAATGTACATATTTGAAACAGGGAATTTAATCCCTAGAATTGGTTAAACAGATCAAGAAGGAGCCGAGAAGCCAAACGGAGGTCACTGAGGCAGAGATTAGCGACAAGAAGTTGTGGAAGCCCTGGCTGAAAGGGAAAAGCAGAAGGTCCAAGAGAGCCAGGGCCACATAGCAGAAGCTGGAACCAGGCTCGCTCAGCCTAGCAGGAGCTGGAGACCCGAGTCAAGAGGCTGCCAACAGCAAGAGGAGCAAGGGATCTTCTCTTTCTCCTTTTTCCCATCCTCCCTGATTCCACTAGTGCCTTTCACTGGTCGAACTCAAGCAAATGAGTTAACAAGGGAATGTGAGAAAAACAGGTGTAAGGAGAGCAGACAAAGAGAAGAAATGAGTCTGACGGATACTGCCCCAAGACGGGCACTTTTCATGACTTCTTTGCTCAGAGAAGGCTCTGGAACCAAACTGCTTGGACTCAAGTCCTGGCTTTACTACTAATTCTGTGTGTAATCTTGGGTAAATTATTTAATCTAAGTCTCATCTTCCCCAGCTGTAAAATGAGGACCATGTAGAAATGGCATTATATACGTTGTAAGGCTGTGGTGAAGATGAAATAATGTATTTAGCATGCTGTTATTATCATTATTACTGTATAAGACATTGTACCAGGTGACATGAGAAATGTAACAAAGCCATCACCATCCCCAAAGTCATGTGTAATCTACTTGAAGAATAAAATACATTGATAAATAATAAAAGGGAATGTACCACACAGAGGGGGGAGTGACTGTTGCACACAGTTGTACCGTATTTTATTGTGCTTCCCAGACATTGCAGTTGTTGCAAATTGAAGTATTGTGGCAACCCTACACGGTCAGATGATGATTAGAATTGTTTAACAATAAAGTATTTTTTAAATTAAGTTAGGTACATTTTGGGGGACTTTTACAAGACGTAATGCTATTGCACATTTACTAGAGCATGCTATGCTATAAATATAGCTTGCATGCACTAAGAAATAAAAAAAAATTCATGTGTTCTGCTTTATTGCAATGCTTGCTTCATTGTGGTGATCTAGAACTAAAGCCACAGTATCCGCAAGGCATGCCCTGTGTCAGCTAAGAATGGAACCACTCTATTCAGCTTCCAAGTTGCAAACTGAAAGGGATAGTACTGTGTGAAATTACTTTTAAGTCCTTGCAGTATGATTAATGTTTAAATGTACTATCTAGATTTGCGGGCAAGAGAGTAGTTTGTTTTTTATATTTATTTATTTATGGATTTTAAAAGTAATAATATTCATTGTACAGAATTTCAATGATATAGAACAATACAAAGAAGAAAACGACAATTAGTGGTAAATTTAACTTTAGGAGATGGTCCTATATATTTGACATATTTTCTACCAGTCCTCTTTAAATAAATGTACTTAATGTATGTATATGTTATTTCACTTATAAAACTTAAAACATAATTATATATAGCTATAGATTAATGGCCCCAGGTGGCTCAGTGGTAAAGAATCCACCTACTAAGGCAGGAGATACAGGAGCCATGGGTTCGATCCCTGGGTCAGGAAGATACCCTGGAGTAGTAAATGGCAACCTGCTCCAGTATTTTTGCCTGGAAAATTCCATGGACAATGGGGCCTGGTGGGCTACAGTGCATGGTGTCACAAAGAGTCCAATATGACTGAGTGACTGAGCATGCACACGTACAGTGATACCTTTTCCATTATTACATTGGAAGGATTTCCATATATTATTAAATATAATTTACAAGAATAATATTTATCTATATAATGTTGCATATTATATCTGAACCTTATTTTATCTATTTTCTTTTATTTGGACCTTTGAGAAAATTTGTTCACAATTAACTGTAGTGGTGAAGTGGTGTCTCTCTAAACCAGGAAAGTCAAGCTCAAATGTCTGCAGGACCAGGTCAAGTCTCTACAAAACCGTTAAGCCTGGAACAATATCGAGTCATGAGGTCTGTGGTAGACACTGGAGAATGCATGCCCTATGGAAGGGTATTCAAACCACAACCACCAAAACAGCAACAGCAATAGACAGGAAGAATTGGACATTGTTGCTAGCTTGACTACTTCTGGACATTTATTAACATTTTCCAGAAAAGTAAAATACCTACAGGAGATTGAATGCTTGGCTCCATTCTTCCTCCTTCACTAAATCCACGACCCTGTGGTGGTTTCATTTGGATGGAGCATACATCTTTGCTCTTTGGCTCACAGTAGGTCTTGTGATTCGCTTTGCTTTATGCTCTGTGCTGGGCCTGAGTCCTAAAGTTGCCCTTCTGTACCTCTCCCTTTACTATGAGAAAATCTTACTCTGGCCAGCACATTTTAGGAGAAAAATGAGACGTATGTTAAAGGAGACCACACCAACAGGAATTTCAATATGGAGCAGAGCCATCCTTGCTGCCCCAGAAACATGTAAGTAAGAAATAAATGCTTGTTTTTGAAAGCCACTGAAATCTTAAACGTGTTTGATATGCAGTGATAGTCAAGCAATACAATATCAATTTTTTCCATGAAAAGTATAAATTCACATTCCCATAGCATTATATGAGGTAAAAGTAGCTCATGGCTTGATTTTGCATTCATTAAAATTTCACTTTTAAATTTCACAGCTTTTTAATCATTTATATTTCTCCTTTTGATCATATCCTTTGACAATTTTTCTACCATATCTTTATTTATTTGTAAGAGCTCTTTACATTATATATTAGAAATCCAAGGCTTTATTCATTTATTCAGCAAATCTACTATGTGTTAGGCACTGTTCTTAATCTGTAATCCTTGTTAAGATTTTTTCGGCAAAGTTCTACTTGCCTTTTAATTTTAGTCTGAGATTATTTTTACCACATATGATCAGATTTTTGCTTCCCTGTTTTTCTTTCCCCTTGTCTATAATGCTTAGGAATCAGAAGATAGATTTCCGATCTTGATGTTTCACTCTGCTGATTTGCAGTTCTTCCGTCTGTGACATTCAGCCTTTCTTCCTCCTGCTCTGCCTGGTTTTCCCTTCCTTATGCCTGTTTTCTTACCCTTTCTGATTTTCTCACTTTCTAATACCTTTTTCTCCTGTCACTCTAACTATTGTTGTTCAGTCGCCAAGTTGTGTCCGACTCTTCGTGACCCCATGGATGACAGCACACCAGTCCTCGCTATTTACAGAGGCAAAGCATGTGCTCAGTCGCTCAGTTGTGTCTGACTCTGTGTGACCCCATGGACTGTATCCCTCCAGGCTCCTCTGTCCATGGGATTTTCCAGGCAAGAATACTGGATTGGGTTGCCATTTCCTTCTCCAGGGGATCTTCTTGACCCAGGGCTCAAACCCACGTCTCTTGAGTCTCCTACACTGGCAGGCGGATTCTTTACCACTGCACCACTTGGGAAACCCCTCCCTATTTATATATGACTCTAAGTATAGTCAGGGGCTTCCCTGGTGGCTCAGAGGTTAAAGAGTCTGCCTCCAATGCGGGAGACCTAGGTTCGATCCCTGGGTCAGGAAGATCCCCTGGAGAAGGAAATGGCAACCAACTCCAGTATTCTTGCCTGGAGAATCCCATGGATGGGAGGAGCCTGGTAGACTACAGTCCACGGGGTCGAAAAGAGTCGGACACGACTGAGCGACTTCACTTTCACTAAGTATAGTCATATATAAAAATGGAGGTTATTTTTTTAAAGTAAAAAAAAAAAATTATTGTATTTATTTATACAAGGCAATTAAAAAAAGTTAAATGATACTATAATATTATCATAAAACATGACACTTATAGGAATACATTTAACAAAAGATGACTAAGACCTAAAAAGCACAAAACATTACTGTAAGAAATTAAAGGCAATTTAATAGATACCTATTCTATGTTCATAGATGGAAAGATTCAATATTATTAAGATGTCTACTCTCCCTAAACTGATTTACACATTCATTGTAATACCAATCAAAATACCACCAGGAGTTTTTGTACAAATTGACAGACTGATTTGAACATTTATATGAAAATCTAAAGAACCTGGAGGTTAAATGGAGGCTATTTTAAAATATTTTAATCTATTATTACAAATTTGGATTTTCTGTTCATACTGTATGAACACAGCAATTAATTATTACTTTTTAAAACTATATTAAATTATTTTTAATTACTAATGGCTCTAAATTAATTATTTAGATGCATAAATCTCCTACTTGAAAAACATTCAGGGCTAAAGAACAATTCAATTCAATAAATACATAGTTTCTATTATGCATTCAGTGACCCATGAGGAATTCATTAGAATACTGTAATAAACAATAAAATGAAAGTTGGAGGAAAGGAGTCTAACATGATCACAGAAATAAATACAATACAATATAGAATATGGCAGTTGGCGTAGAAGAGATACAAAAGGTATGGACTGGGAATTTAGAGAAGAGAGAAGTCACAATCAATTTGGGATGTGAAAGCTTTTGATGATGCAATCTATTTGAGATATACTTTGAAAAAGATGTCAATTATATCTGTTAATTTCATCAGCTCAAAAAAGCATTTTCTTGTCTTCTGATATTTTCACCTTGATTTTCATCCAGAGATAAGCTATCTTTCACCTTTTCAGGCTATGTGGATGAGGCTGACCCCATCCTGGTTTCATGATTTGCATGTGGGCCAAACTTGACCAATCAGGTAGCGATTAATACCTTGAAGCTATGTGATCTGATACAGTGGAAAGGCAGTTTTTAATTTGGGGGCTGCTGAACTTGGAGTTACAGAAGTTAAGTTACTACTCTCCAAGTTACTACTCTCCTCAAAACTCAGTATGTATTTTACACTTCCTGCTCATCTCATGTGTTTTGTTGAAGTATAATTCATTCACAATATTGTGTTAATCACTGCTGTATAGCAAAGTAACTTAGTTATACATACATTTTTTTCATGTTCTTTTCTGTTATGCTTTATCACAGAATATTGAATGTAGTTTCCTGTGCTGTATGGTAGGACCATGTTGCTCCAAGTTACTACATAGAGAGATTTTGAAAGTAAATTGAAACCAACACAAAAGAAAGAAGAGGTGAGGGATGAAGAGAAAGAAATGAACAGGGGCAGAAAGAGAAAAAAGAAAAAGCTAGGGAGGATGAGAATGAACTTCACATCTTGATAACATTATCCAAGCCTCCGTGTGCAACTGTTTCTCATATTAATATCTAGACTTTTCAGCTACACAGCCAGTAAAATGTGGTTTTGCTTATACTTTCTTGAATTAGGTTTTAGTTATTCATTAATAAAAAGAGTCCTAATGGGCAGGAATAGGGGACAGGAAACTGTATTAGAAGCAAACAGAATAAGCAGAGGCATGAAAGTGGTAACAAGTCGGGGAATGATAGAGAACAGGCTTATGGATATAGAGGGGGAAGGAGAAAGTGGGACGAAGGGAGAGAGTAACATGGAAATATATACACTACCATATGTATAGATAGCCAGTGGGAACTTGCTGTGTGATTCAGGGAGCTCTAACCAGTGCTCTGTGATAACCTAGAGGTGGGATGGGCTGGGAGGTGGGAGGGAGGTTCAAGAGGGAGGAGACATATGTGTACCTATGGCTGATTCATGTTGATGTATGGCAGAAACCAACACAAATCTCCTTCAATTAAAAATAAACAAATTTTTAAAAAATGAGGGCATGGTTAGGGAATAGCAATCATCTATTGGGAAATAACAGTGGATTTAGCATGAAAATCTGAACAGTGTATGACTAAGTGTCTGAGCCATCACTGTCTAATAGAAACATAATTTGAACCACATACACAATTTTTAATTTCTATTACTCACTTAATAAAGGCAAAATTAATTTTAACAATGTGCTCTAACACAACACATCCATAGTATTACCATGTAAGCATATAATATATTCAGTTCAGTCGCTCAGTCGTATCTGACTCTTTGCAACCCCATGAACCATAGCACGCCAGGCCTCCCTGTCCATTACCAGCTCCTGGAGTCCACCTAAACTCATGTCCATTGAGTCAGTGATGCCTTCCAACCATCTCATCCTCTGTCATCCCCTTCTCCTCCTGCCCTCAATCTTTCCCAGCATTGGGGTCTTTTCCAATGAGTCACCTCTTCGCATGAGGTGGCCAAAGTATTGGAGTTTCAGCTTCAACATCAGTCCTTCCAATGAACACCCAGGACTGATTCCCTTTAGGATGGACTGGTTGGATTTCCTTGCTGTCCAAGTGACTCTCAAGAGTCTTCTCCAACATTACAGTTCAAAAGCATCAATTCTTCTGTGCTCAGCTTTGTTTATAGACCAACTTTCACATCCATACATGATCACTGGAAAAACCATAGCCTTTGGCATAGTCAATAAATATAATATATATATATAATCATGAAGATGTTTTATAATGTCTGGTTCTATCCTCAAAACTCAGTATGTATGGAAGTGTATTAAAATACACTTCTAGCTCATCTCATGTTTTTATTGAAGTATAATTGATTCACAGTGTTGTGTTAATTACTGCTGTACAGCAAAGTAACTCAGTTATGCATGGATTCCTTTTCATGTTCTTTTCCATATTTGTTCTGTCACAGGATATTGAATATAGCTCCCTGTGCTGTACGGTACGACCATGTTGCTTATCCATTCTATATATACCAGTTTGCATCTGCTAATCCCAAACTCCCCATCTATCCCTCTTCCACCACCAGTCTATTCTCTTATGTCCATACCTCTGTTTGTGTTGCATAGATTAATTTGTGTCATATTTTAGATTTCACATATAAGTGATATCATATGGTATTTGTTATTCTCTTTCTGACTTACTTCACTTAATATGATAATCTCTAGCTGCATCATCTTCCTATTTAATAACCATGCTTCGGGCTCAGTAGCCACAGGTGGTTAGTGGCTAGTGTACTGAACTGCACAGGTCTTGTATTGAACTGCAGGTGTTTTGGTTATGGGGAGCCACTGATAGTTTTTGAGCCACCTATCACAGTACTCATACTGTGTTGCTTTTCAACAGCTTAATGTGTTATGGTTTTCAAGATTATTTGGGGAAGAAAAAAAACTGAAGTAGAAGGCTGTTTATTGTATTATGTAAATGTTCCAGGCATAATTTTACAAAGCTTAAACTGGAGTAACAGAAATTGGAGTGAAGCAAAGAAATACTAAGGACCTCAGGGGTAAAAATGTATAGAATCTGACAAATAGTTGATAGAAGGGTGATAGAGATTTAAAAGAAGATTAAAATAGGTAACAATGATTTGTTTCCTAGCAAGAAAACTGAGAATGTTAAAAGGAATACTTTAGTGGTAAAAATGATGACTTCCACTTTATAGATGTTGTTCAAGGTAGTTGTAGGACATCAAAGTAAGAATTTTCATTAGGTAATTGAAGCTGTGAGCCTGTGGCTCAGAATATGGAGTAGGTAAAATGTACAGATCTGAGAGAAATATATATGACTGCTGGGGTCATGGGAGACAAAATAGTTAATGAAAAGAGATTAAGCATAGTTAAGGGAATCACCTTGCTGAATGTTTATATGTAAGAGAAGAAAAGAAACTAGTTATGACCAACCTAGATAGCATATTTAAAAGCAGAGACATTATTTTGCCAACAAAGGTCCATCTAGTCAAGGCTATGGTTTTTCCTGTGGTCATGTATGGATGTGAGAGTTGGACTGTGAAGAAAGCTGAGCACCGAAGAATTGATGCTTTTGAACTGTGGTGTTGGAGAAGACTCTTGAGAGTCCCTTGGACTGCAAGGAGATCCAACCAGTCCATGCTGAAGGAGATCAGCCCTGGGATTTCTTTGGAGGGAATGATGCTGAAGCTGAAACTCCAGTACTTTGGCCACCTCATGTGAAGAGTTGACTCATTGGAAAAGACTCTGATGCTGGGAGGGATTGTGGGCAGGAGGAGGAGGGGACGACAGAAGATGAGATGGCTGGATAGCATCACTGACTCAATGGACGTGAGTCTGAGTGAACTCCAGGAGATGGTGATGGACAGGGAGGCCTGGCGTGCTGCAATTCATGGGGTTGCAAAGAGTCAGACACGACTGAGCGACTGAACTGAACTGAACTGAAGAATGTGGAAAAGGTCAAGGTTGGATACATAGTAGAAACCATAGTTCTTTCCTGGTGGCTCAAACTATAAGGAGTCTGCTTGCAAAGCAGACTGGGTTTGATCCCTGAGTCAGGAAGATCCCCTGGAATAGAAAATGGCAACCCACTCCAGTATTCTTGCCTGGAGAATTCCATGGACAGAGGACCCTGGCAGGCTACAGCCCATGGGATCATAAAGAGTTGGACACGACTGAGCAGCTAACACACACAGAAAACACAGTATAAAATAGCTGTCACAAAAATAAAAAAAGGAAGTTTGAAAAAGGAATGTTTAGCAACTTCATATGAAACAGAGGCCCATAGGGATGAAAACACGAAGGGCTTTTTTAACAATAACTGGTTATGTGTCCTTGGCATATCGTGAAGCATTGCGTCAACCTTCTCATCTGTACAAAGAGAGGGTGAATGTATATGTCTGTCCAACTCCCTTTGCTGCTATCACTCTGATTAGGTCAGCAGGCATTCACAGGCAGAAAGGGAGTCAGACTTTAAAGCATTATGAAATGAGTAAATGATTATGAAGGGGAAACAGATATGAATATTATGTTAAAATAAATACCTTGAAAGAGAAAACTAATGAAGGGAAAATTCTTTTTTCCTTAGGAAAAGATCTAAGTACATTTGTAGGCAGAAGGTAAGAAACTTGTAGAAGTAAGAACAAAAGGTAAATATCAGAAGAAATATAATAAGTAGAGAAAGCTTGCTGTGGAGGAAAGAGGTGATTCAGATAAACAGATTTCCCCAACATTTACTGAATAACCCCTCTACACTAAGTACCATGTGAAATGTTCTTACAGATGATATTCCATTTAATTCTTATTACAGCTCTGTACGGGCAGAATTATTATTTATATCTTTTATAAAGGCAGTTATGGTATTGCTGTTAAGACCATGAGTTTTGCAGTTAGACTTTCTAGGCTCAAACCTCAGCATATCTAATTAGCTAGGAACACCTGAGAAAGTTTTTTTACTTTTTCGTTCACTTTCCTTATCTGTAAAATCATTTCAATCTCATGCAGGTTTTGTAAGCACTAAAGAAATAATGTATCTGAAATCTTTAATTCCTGAGAATATTCTGCTGCAGCAGTTTTCAGCTGGGGTAGTTTTGTTCACAAGTGGATATTTAGCAATGTCTGGAATCATTTTTGACAGGACTATGCTACTGGCATCTAGTGGGTGGAGACCAGAGATGCTGTTAAATATTCTACAAGGCACAGGATGGTGCCTCACAACAAAGAACCATCTGACACACATGTCTGTAAAACCGCGTTTTACAGATATTAGCTATTATTACTACTGCTTACATAGAAGGAAATGAAGCATCCTAGAATTTAAGTAACATAGTAAAAATTACACCGGTAAAA
Organism: Oryx dammah; assembly: GCF_014754425.2. Lineage (NCBI taxonomy): Eukaryota > Metazoa > Chordata > Mammalia > Artiodactyla > Bovidae > Oryx > Oryx dammah. Next base: position 86,764,477 of record NW_024070187.1, on the reverse strand, counting down.
AATGATAGAACCAAGTTTGAATCTGTTTCTCCCTCACTCCAAGTTTGAATCCAATTCAAGTGCACTTCCCACACTATATCACAATTGGCACCTAAAAGTAAATTTGTACCTATCATCCAGGTCTCAATTTCTTTCTCTTTTTTAGGGAAGAGGGTACATTGTGTATTTTTTCCAAGTTTACTGGGAAATAATTGATGTGCATCAATATATAAATTCAAGGTACAGTATGATGGTTTGATTTTGATTTATACACACTATGAAATGATATTAAATCAGGTTGTAGTTTCTAATACCATTTTCTAGTAAAAGGAACCAAAGTTTTTTGGTGAAATAGCTGATTCCAGGGCTCAGGTAGGAGATATACAAAGTGATCTTGGAATAACATATAGTGCCAAAAAAAGTATGGAAGTGCTGAAAAAACTAACCAAACAAACAAAAACACAGATACCAGGGATGGGAGAATGTCAAAGGGCACCAGATTCAACTGAAGAGCTCTTGATGGCCAGAATTGGAAGTTTGAACAATGACAAAATATAGTATTGGATTATAATACAGAGTATAAAATAAATACCTGTGAGTCCATGATGATATAAATAAATGATTATAAAGGAATAATTTGGGGAGAACAGACAAATCTCCCAAGCAGAAGAATTCCAAATGATTTATGTAACTACTCTCCCCCTCAAGAAGCAGGAGACTAACTCCCTACTTCTTAAGCGTGGGATATGTCTAATGACTTCGGTCCAAAGAGAACAACCTAGAAAAAAAATAACTTCACAGGAGAGAAACTTGAAGACACTACCTCAGTAAAGGATCAAGACTAATATCAACAATAAAGTCACAGTGACAGCATGTACCCTTGATATAATGTGATGAAAAGTACTTTACCTCTGTGGTCTTCCTCCCCAAAATTTATAATCCCGGTGTGATCATTATCCATCTTAGAGATACTTTACAAAATTACAAGAGGAATCTAAGCAGATATGACAACTAATCGTAATGTGGTATTCTGAATGTGATTCTAGAATAGAAAAGGGGCATCAGGTAAAAACAAACATATGAATAAAGTATAGACTTTAGTTAATAAAGTATTGAAATTCCCTAGTGATCCAGTGGTTACTGCCAGAGCCCAGGTTTGATTCCCTGGTAGGGGAACTAAATCCTGCAAGTTGTGTGGCATGGACGAAAAAAAAGGAATAAGTTAATAAAATGTCAATATTGGCTCATCAACTGTGACAAATGTATTCTACTATGGGCTTCTCTGGTGACTCAGTGGGGAAGAATCTGCCTGCAATGCAGGAGATGTGGGTTTAATCCCTGGGTCATAAAGATCCCCTGGAGGAGGAAATGGCAACCCACTCCAGTATTCTTGCCTGGAGAATCCCACTGATGGAGGAGCCTGGCAGGCTACAGTCTGTGGGGTTGCAGAGTTGGACATGATTGAGTGACTGAGCATGCCTACGTGCAAGATGTTAATTACAAGAGAAACTGAATGGGGTTTATGGGAATTCTCTGTACTATCTTTGCAAATTTTCTGTAAATCATAAACTACTGTAAAATAAGATGCTCATTTAAAAAAACAGCAATTTTTAAAAATTACTCTTAAAATAGAGATCTGGTCCTTTTTTCCTTTCTTGTGGACAAAAGGCTAGGTCAGTTCAGTTTTTGAGGAGAAGACCTGAACTTACAGGAGAAGAAATGGCTTGAGTATCCTCAATAAAGTAAACATCAAGTGGGATATTCTGAAATATGACAGGTTTGGAGGAAATTGTGTTCTTGATATGAAAGATTTGAAGTAGTAAATTCAATAGAAATTTTAGGGTGAATATCAGTAAGTACATTGTGTAAATTTTTTTAATTGTTTATGTGAAGAAGAATGTATTTAAATTGTTCATGGAACAAAATTTATTTCTGTGATAATTTAAAATAAGCATAATATTCATGTTATTCAGATATTTATAGAGCCATTACATACAATTCATGTAACTAGTAGGAATCAGCTGTTATAGAACCAGTCTCTAGAAATACACTATTTAGACCAAAGAAGATGCTTCTGTCAGAGAAGGCTGTTCAGCAGAAAATGTTCTTTGTCTATTCAATGTCTGTGGCTTGTTTCTGTTATTGAAAAGTCCTCAATTTTGTTAAGGGAGGCAATGAACCACTAAAATAATTCAATATGCCGACATACTTGAAACTAGAGCTGGCTATGGAATACAATTGTGGCCAATTAGGATTACAGTGAAAGTTGCTCAGTCATGTCTGACTCTTTGTGACCCCATGGACTATACAGTCTATGGAATTCTCCAGGCCAGAATACTGGAGTGGGTAGCCTTTCCCTTCTCCAGGGATCTTCCCAACCCAGGGATCAAACCCAAGTCTCTTACAGAGAAAGTGCAAAATATTATCTTCACTGTTTCTCATTTATCCTTCCTTTCTGTAACACCAATTCTAAATCCAGAGTGCAGGAATAATTCTGTGACTGTGAGGGCATAATTGTAAGGCTGCAGCTTACACACTAGGGAGAGTAGGATAAAGAGATGGACAGCCAGATCTTCAAAATATTTTCAAGTGACTATGCTAGCCTGGGCATATTACTACCAGACTTCTAGTTATCTGAGGAAAATAGCTTCACTTAGTAGTCTATGAAGTCAAAAGTGATCCTTACTGATATAGCTCCCTGAACTGATCCTGTGACTTAAAGAGTGAAGGAGAAAGGGAATATTGATTTAGCTCTTAATAAATCAATGGGATGGCTAATGGAGAAATATCAATTGCATCAAAAAGAATAAAATATTTGAGAATAAATCTAATTAAGGAAGTAAAAGACTTGTACTTGGAAAAGTAGGAGACACTGGTGAAATACATTGAAGATGATACAAACAGATAAAAAGATACATCACACTCACAGGCTGGAAGAATTAATATTGTTAAGATGACATTCTATCTGAGGCAATTTACAGATTCAGGGCAATCCCTATCAAAATACCAATGGCTGGGAGAATGGCATTGAAACATGGATACTATCATGTAAGAAATGAATCACCAGTCTAGGTTCGATACAGGATACAGGATGCTTGGGGCTGGTGCACTGGGATGACCCAGAGAGATGATATGGGGAGAGAGGTGGGAGAGGGGTTCAGGATTGGGAACTCATGTACACTCATGGCAGATTCATGTCAATGTATGCAAAACCAATACAGTATTGTAAAGTAAAATAAAAATAAATAAATAAACAAAAATGAAAAAAAAAAAAAAACAATGGCATTTTTCACAAAACTAGAACTAGTAATTCTAAAATTTGTTTGGAAACAAAAGATCCTCTATAGCCAAGACAATCTTAAGAAAAAAGAACAAAAGAGGATATACCATGCTTCCTGATGTTAAACTATGCTACAAAGATACAATAATCAAAACAGTATGGTACTTGCACAAAAGCAAACACATAGATGAATGGAATCAAACAGAGAGCCCAGAAATAAATCCATATTTATAAGCTCAATTAACTTGGAAAAAAGTAAGCAGCAATGGGGTAGAGACAGACTCTTCACTAAATGGTGTTGGGAAAAGTGGACAACTACATGTAAAAAAATCAAACTGGATTACTTTTTCACAACATATACACAAAATAGATTAAAGACTTAAATGTATTAATAAGACCTGAAACCATAAAACTTCTGGAAGAAAACAGAGGCAATACACTCTTTGACATGAATCTTAGCAATATTTACTGTATATGTCTCCTTAGGCAAGGGGAAAGAAAGCAAAAATAAATGAATACATCAAACCAAAAAGGTTTTACACAGCAAAGGAATCTATCAACAAAATAAAAACTCTGCTTGCTGAATGGCAAAAATATTTGCAAATGGCATATCCAACAGGGGTTAATATCTAAAATATACAAAGAATTCATACAACTTAAAATAAAATAAAACAAAAAGGCTGATTAAAAAATAGCAGAAGACCTGAATAAATATTTTTTTCCAAAGAAGACAACTGATGGCTAACAGACGCCATGAAAAGACGTTCAACATTGCTAATCATTAGGGAAATGCAAACCAAAACCACAATGAGATATCCCTTCATACCTGTCAGGATTGCTATTATAAAAAAGACAACAAATATTAAGCTTTGGCCAGACAATGGAGAAAAGGAAACCCCCTTGCACCATTGGTGAGAATGTAAATAGATGCAGCCACTGTGGAAAACAGTATTCAGTTCAGTTCATTTCAGTCACTCGGTTGTGTCTGACTCTTTGTGACCCCATGAATCGCAGCACACCAGGCCTCCCTGTCCATCACCAACTCCCGGAGTTTACCCAAAACTCATGTCCATCGAGTAGGTGATGCCATCCAGCCATCTCTTCCTCTGTCATCCCCTTCTCCTCCTGCCCCCAATTCCTCTCAGCATCAGGGTCTTGGAGATTTCTAAAAAAAAAAAAAAAAATTAAAAATAAGCTACCGTATGATCCAGCATTTCTACTCCTAGGCATTTAATCTATAGAAAAGGAAAACCCTGATTAGAAATGATTAATGTATGCCTGTGTTTATTGCAGCACTATTTACAATAGCCAAGTTATAAAAGCAATTAAGTGACCATGGATAGATGAATGGATAAAAATGTGAGATACACACCCAGATATACAGTGCAGTATTACTCAGCCATAAAAAAGAATGAAATCTTGCCATTTGGGACAACATAGATGGACCTAGAAGGTATTATGCTAAGTAAAACAAGTCAGACAAGGAAATAATACTGTATGATCTCACTTATATGTGGAATCTAAAAACAAAACAAATGAACAAATATAATCAAATAAAAATAGAATCATAGATATAGAGAACAAAAAGTAGTTGTTAGAGGGGAGATGAGCGAGGGAGGAGAAAAGTAAGTGAGAGAAGTTAAGAGGTACAAAATAAATGTCACAGTATGAAATGGGAAGCATGGAGAATATAGTCAATAATTATGCAATATCTTTGTATAGTGGCAGACGGCAACTAGAATTATCATGGTGATCATTTTGAAATGTATGGAAATATTGAATCACTATTGTATGCACCAGGAAATAATATAGTGTTGTAGGTTAATTAAACTTCAATAACAAATAAACAAAAAAATCTCATAGGAAATCACATCATAATTTGTGGCTACCAGAGGTGAGGGGACGGTTTCGAATCCTCCTGCCAACGCAGGAGCCGCAGAGGATGAAGGTTTGATCCCTGGGTGAGGAAGATCCCCGGAAATAGCAGCCCACTCCAGTATTCTTGCCAGGATAACCCCACAGACAAAGGAGCCTGACGAATTACTGTCACTGAAGTCACAAAGAGTCAGACACAACTGAGAAACAGGGCAGGCATGCAAAAGATGAGCGGACAGGGAAGGGGAGTTATATGAAGGTAGTCAAAGGTATAAAATTTCCAGCTATAAGATAAATAAGTATTAACGATGATAAGATAATTAACCCTGTTCTACTTTATGAATGAAAGTTCTTAAGGGAATAAATCCTGAAGAAAAAATATTTTTTCTGTTTCTTTAATGTTTGTATGAAATGATGGATGGTCACTAAACCTATTGTTATAATCCTTTCATGATGTATGTAAGTCAAATCATTATGTTGTGTATCTTAAATTTATACAGCGCTGTACTTCAATAAAACTGGGGCAAAAAAAAAGTGAACCTCCAACATAGCCTACTCTTTAGATTTAAAGTGAAAGAAATTTGTTATGCAAAATGAAATGGATTATTGTTAATCCATGGAGGAAATATATTCTCTCTGAACAAAATGGCTAAAGGAATCTCTGAAGTCCTGGAACAAAACTCTCTTTGCAGCTGGGGAAAATGTGAAGAGAGCAACATAGACTTTTCTTCCACTCATGGACAAAAGTAAGTCTAGTATTTTCACAGATGTCAAAGGACAAACTGACTCAGTTGTTAAGCACTGTTTTCAGACTTCATAATCAGAGGAAGAGATAAAACAGAAAGCATAGAACCATATTGTGGAATGTCAACAGAAGGCATTTTAATGTCAAAAACTGACAGAAAAGTTCTACATTAATAAAGAGTATTAGTTAAGCATATAAGACTAATGATCATAGTACTTGAAATAAAATTACCAATGAAATATAAAAGTAAGGAGTAACTTCATTAAATCTGATAACCCAGGAAGCAGTGATTTTTTTCCTCTCAGAGAAACTTTGAGGAATTTTGAGTTGCTTGAATAAACAGGATTGAAATAAAGAAATGGTGGATGGAACACATGATCCTCCACAGGTGAAGTACTGAGAGCAAATGCAGAAGACCTGGCAAAATCCATGTGAGCCACCAGCCCTTTCCCTTTTCCACCATCCAAAGTCAGTGGAACAATGTGGATCCTATTACCGCTTCTGGGAAACACAGTTGGTTCCAGGAGGTCATGGCAAGCAGAGGCGCCCAAAGTGGCATTTACTCCCTGCCTATTTGGCCCACTAGGTAAGGAACGGGGCTCTTCATTGGCTAGCTTCTAACAGATGCAATGTGCCAGGCAAAGAATGGTGGTCCTCTGCCAGCTAATTCCTGGCCACTGCTTGCTGTCTTTGGCTTCAGATACTTCCTATTTCTCCCCAGGCCACTGTACCTCTGAACTAGCAAAGTATGATTACAGTAAATCTTAACTCTTGCTATTTGTGTGTTTTTATGCTAGAAAGATTTTGAACAGAGAAACCCACATAGTCCTTGATAGTTCCCATCAGCTTCTATTTGTGGGTAATAAGAGAATTTTCTTTGTCTCAGGTGTGTCTGAGGAGACAGAAAAATCATTAGGCACATCAGTTATTTTTAGGACAAAGGAAGGGGACTGCTCTGAAACATTAGAACTTACTCTAAGAAGTAAATTTTCAAACTTTGTTTACTCAGTCAGATTCTAGAATGTACTACATTATGTAACCAATACGGTCGGTGATGAAAAAGCCCAACCATGGGTAACTCAACTATCATTTAAAGGAGATTAAAAAAAAAAAAAAAAGATGGCTACCAAATAAGAAACAGTGAAAGACCTCTTGAAGAAAAGTTTGCGCATTTTAGCAAAGTAAATTTTGAGAGTTTGACACGTTCAATAAATTGCCCAAGAGCCCAAATAAAGAGAAACAGATTAAAATGATGAAAGAGAAGATGAAGTACAGACACATGAAAGAATTTCAATCTAAAATGGAACGGGAGACTCTGAAATGGAGAATCTCACACGTGCACCCTCAGAAGAATGGTACTTAAGAACTGAGAGACTGCCTTCCCATAAATGCCTCATTTACAAATGACTAAGGATTATCTCCTGACCAATGAACATCTGCTAAAAATCCCTGGCCATTCTCAAGCCAGTGAACTTCCTGCTTGGTCTCTGGCTGGACTTCTCTTTTTGCACTCCTTGCCCATAACAACAACCCATCCCAAACCCTCAACAGACTTGTCTGTAGCTTGCCACAGCATGTGTTTCCCAAATTGCTATTCCTTTCCTATTCTCGAATAAACTCAGTGCCTTGTAATTTGAGCTTGTCTCAGTTTATCTCTTCATTTGGGTTGACAGAAGGAAGGAATTCAATATGCCTATATTACTCAAAAAGAGAAATAAAGACAAAGAAGTACTAACGTAAATATAAAAGAAGTTTTAATCAGATGAAGAAAGTCTGAGTCTGAAACTAAAATGGGTTCCCTGAACACAAGGAAAAATAAATGAAAAGAGAGATTAATAGTGTAGGTTTAGAGAAAATAAGTTCAATTATTTCTAAGCAACTCATGAACAGAAGAGAAAGTTTACCGATAGTAAAGATAGTTGAAAGACTACACAGAAAATAAGAACAATGAAATTTTAGTGTGTTAAAACTTACAGTAAAGGATCAAAGCCAATCTAGAAAACACTAGCCTCTGTGTTGTTTCTATTATTAAATACAAATGAATGAAAAGAAATGATTTCAAACCTCAAAACATTTGAAAATGAGCTGTAAAATTTAAGGAAAGCAGGAGAAAGAAGCTAATAGAATACATAAAATAAGTAATTACAAATTAAAGATCTATAGACAGTGTTAAAAGCTAGGAACTGGACCTTTTAAATACATCAAATATATAAAACATGCTGGTAAATCTAAATAACAACAAAAAGAATTAGCATGTTAAAATGAGATATCTATAAAAATTTTAATTAGCTATTATATAACTATATTGTGTGTGTGTGTGTGTGTGTGTGTGTGTGTGTGTGTGTGTGTGTGTGCTCAGCTGTGTCTGACTCTTAGTCAGCCAGGTTCCTTTGTCCATGGAACTTTTCAGTCAAGAATACTGAAGTAGGTTGCCATTTCCTATTCCAAGGGATCTTCCTGACCCAGGGATCAAACCCATGTCTCTTATGTCTCCTGCAGTGTTAAAAAATGTAATGATATATATTTTATAGAAAATATAAATTGATAAGATAGATTCTAAAATAATTAGAAAACCTCAAAAAACCTCCAAGCTAAAAATAATTAAAAATTGTTATTTTTTTAAGGTTTCCATTTTGATAGTTTTACAGGTGAATTCTTCTAAACATTCAAAAAAGAGAAAATATAAAGAGCCTAGGAAAAGAAGAAAATTTTCTAACTCAGCTAATATAAACCTACTAGCAAAATCTTACAAAGTAGAGAAATCTGCAGTTGTTTCTCAGTTAAGACAAACAATGTAAACATTCTAAATATACAGCAAATGTAATACAACATGATTTTAATATAATAACATATCATGATTGAGTACGAACTATACTAGAAAATAAGAATGGCTTAAAGTCAAGAAATTAATAAAGCAGTGCATAGCAACCATTGGCCTAGGAAGAAAGGCTACATAAATATTTATTGGTCTTTGATGTGGGGTGGTGGGGAGAAGGCAACAAATGACTTTTGTTATCTTACTTGCTACTCCTCCTATGAACCAACTGAGATGTAGGCAAAGGACTCAAACAAATGGAGATTAAAATACAGTCATCACTTCATATCCACCAGGGCCTCTCCCCACCTCCCACCCATGGATACCAAAATCTACTGATGCTCAAGTCCCTTTTATAAATGTCCTGTATTTGCTTAACCTACACAATTCTCTCCTAAACGCTAAGTCATCTCTACATTACTTATAATACCTAATACAATGTGAATGTTATGTAAATAACATTTTGGATCCTGGACCCAATTCCAATATGTGTGTGTCAACAAGCAATTCTCAGATGAGAAATCAACTCAATTCTATCCAGAGACAGCATCAGGTTCTACAAGTAAAGGGTAGGACTGCATGCACTTCAGGCACCAAACGCAAACCTGAGTTGTAACTGCTCCTGACCAACCAGCTTCAGATTTGAGGTTCTAATAACCCCTCCAGTTCAAGACGCCAACCACAAGTCCAGGTTGTTACCTATACTTCTGAGCAACTGGTTATAGATCAGACATTCCTATGACCCCCTTATCATTTTGAATAATTTGCTAGACTGTTTCACAGAACTGTGGAAACATGTTTACTCGCTAGATTACCAATTTATAAGAGATTAAGAAGAGGTGGCAAGAATACACAGAGGAATTATACAAAAAAGATCTTAATGACTGGAATAACCACGATGATGTGGTCACCTAAAGCCAGACATCCTGGAGTGTGAAGTAAAGTGGTCCTTAGGAAGTATTACTATGAATAAAGCTAGTGGAAGTGATGGAATTCTAGCTAAGTTATTTCAAAACCTAAAAGATGATGCTGTTAAAGTGCTGCAGTCAATATGTCAGCAAATTTGGAAAACCAGCAATGGCCACAGGACTGGTAAAGGTCAGTTTTCATTTCAATCCCAAAGAATGGCAATGCCAAAGAATCTTCAAACTACCATATAATTGCACTCATTACACATGCTAACAAGATAATGCTCAAAATCCTTCAAGCTAGGCTTCAATAGTACATGCACTGAGAACTTCCAGATATACAAGCTGCATTTAGAAAAGCAGAGGAACCAGAGATCAAATTGCCACAATCTACTGGATCATAGAAAAAGCAAGGAAATTCCAGAAAAACATCTATTTCTGTTTCATTGACTATGTTATAGTCTTTGATTGTGGACTGTGTGGATCACAACAAATTGTGGAAAATTCATAAAGAGATGGGAATGCCAGACCACCTTACCCATCTCCTGAGAAACCTGTATGCAGGACAAGAAGCAGTAGTTAGAACAGGATATGGAACAACTGACCGCTTCCAAATTGGAAAGGAGTACATCACGGCTGTATTTTTTCATCCTGGTTCTTTAATTTATATGCAGAGCACATCACGTGAAATGCCCAGCTGGATGAATCACAAGCTAGAATGAAGATTGCCTGGAGACATGTCAACAATCTCAGATATACAGGTGATACCACTCTAATGGAAGAAAGTAAAGAGGAATTAAAGAGCATCTTGATGAAGGTGAAAGAAGAGAGTGAAAAAACTGTCTTAAAATTCAACATTCAAAAAACAAAGATCGTGACATCTGATCTCATCACTTCATGGCAAATGGATGGATAAAAAGTGGAAACAGTGACAGATTTTATTTTCTTGGGCTCCAAAATGACAATGGACTGTGACTGCAGCCACTAAATTAAAAGATGCTTGCTCCTTGGAAGGAAAGCTATGACAAACCTAGTCAGTGTATTAAAAAAGCAGAGATATCACTTTACAGACAAAGGTCTGTATAGTCAAATCTGTGTTTTTTCTAGTAGCCATGTATGGATGTGAGTTGGACCATAAAGAAGGCTGAGCACCAACGAATTGATGCCTTTGAACTTTGGTGCTAGAGAAGACTCTTGAGAGTCCCTTGGACTGCAAGGAGATGAAACTGGTCACTCCTAAAGGAAATCAACCCTGAATATTCATTGGAAGGACTGATGCTGAAGCTGAAGCTCCAATACTTTGTCCAGCTGATGTCAAGAGCCTATTCATTGGAAAAGCCCTGATGCTGGGAAAGACTGAGGGGAAGAAAAAGGGATGACAGAGGATAAGATGGTTGGATAGCATCACTGACACTATGGACATGAATCTGAGCAAACTCAGAGATAGTGAAGGACAGGGAAGCCTGACCTGCTGCAGACCATGGGGTAGCAAAGAGTTGGATACAACTTAGTGACTGAACAACAACAACAAAGGCTATTAGAGGATATACAGATCCACAGCCAGATAAAGGATTTCATAGGGTAAGATCCCAAACAGAAGAACTTCTGTCCTCAAGGAGCTTATGGTCCAGCACTGTAGCATATGGAAATGTTCTAATTCCCCAGCTTGGAAACTCTCTGAACCTTCTCCTTTGGGTTTTTTTTTTTTTTTGGAGTCCTCATTACTTAAGCATGATTGATTAAATCATCAGTCAATGATGATTGATTGGCCAAGAAATCTAGCCCTTCTTTCCTCCCTGTAAATCAACCCTCTCTTCAAGATTGGTCTTCCTTGCCACCAGCTCACTTTCTGAGGTGTTTTCAAAAGCTACCTTAATTAAAGTAAATCAGTTATGTGGAAAGGGACTTCTGAATAACACAACGCTCATTTCACCTTTGTGGCTCTGAAGCATTTTCAAGAACTGAGGACAAGAGACCAAACACAATAATAAAAGATGCACCCATTACTCAGGAAATTTGGGAGTTGAGAGTTGTGAGCCTGGAACTGTGGATGAAAACCAGATATATAGGAAAAATATTTTGATCATCTGAGTGACCAAACATACATATTTCTTATAAATCACAATATTGCAGATAATATATAATCTGGATGTTTAACTATGGTAGCATTATAATGTTATTCAGTCGCTAAGTCATGTCCAACTCTTTGCGACTCCATGGACTGTAGCCTGCCAGGTTCCTCTGTCCATGAGATTTTCTAGGCAAGAGTACTGGCATGGGTTGCTATTTCTAACCCGGGGATCAAACCCACGGCTTCTGCATTGGCAGACGGATTCCTTACCGTTGAGCCACCAGGGAATATATAAATATACAAATATAAATATACAAAAGTAACAGTATAACACAAATATTACACAGTAAAATAGATAAAAGAATTGACTTTAAAGTCAAGTCAGCTTCCTTTCAAGATTCTGCCTCACTGGAAGGTTAGAGCTAGAATGGAAACAATTCCATGACTGAGAGGGAACAGCATAGAGTACCATCCAGACCTAAAAAGATTAGGAGAAAGTGAGTTTGATTCAGATAAAATCTTAACAGTTTTCTTTAAAAAATTGTTTGTTCAGTTATGTTGTCTTAGTGGCAGCATGCAGGATCTTAGTTGAGGCATGCAGCTCTCTATTATGGTGCGCTGACTCAGCGGTTCTGCAGCATGTGGGAACTTAGTTCCCCGACCAGGGATCAACCTCCCATCCACTTCATTGCAAGATGGATTATTAATCACTGGACCACCAGGGAAGTCCCTTCCTGAGAGCTTTAATTTCTAAAGTAAATCGGTGCTGCATACTCAGGTACCTTTGTTGTTTACCAAATTAAGCAGCCTCTGGTTTACATAGTTGTAAGAATTTTGTTTTATTTTGTTTCCCCCAGGCTTCCTGAGTCTAAAGGAGTTATATTCACAGAGCATTTGTTAGAATATCCATATAGAAAGTTTTACTTATATTAACGTAATAAATAGCTTTTCAGAAAACTTCCTAAGACAGTTCATTATTCATGCATGGCTTTGAATAGTGGGCTTTTGTAATAGTGGGTTTTCTCTGATTAAAATAAGATTTCACTTTTGAAGTCTTTGACACGTATGGGAAAATATTTAGCAATAGACACATATTTAATTTAAATTAAATATATAGTGTTTTTAAAGGACAATCTATAATACTTGAAGAAGAGACGTTTAGAATATGTTATTGAATTGGGCCTAGATGGGGTATTCTATGAAAAGCATTTTTATGAAGTGATAAGTAGATTTTTCATGGTTAAAAGTTGATTATCTGCCAGTGATATTTTCAGCTTATCTTTGCTTATAGGAAATGGAAGTTTGTTTACATATTTGTTTAGCTTCATGTACACATTACAATACCAAGTTTAAAGAAGAACACACAGTGGAAAAGTGAAGAGTACCTTGGTAGTCCATGTGATAATTGCTCCTTCACATGTGAAAAGTCCCTGTTATGGAAGTTCAGTTCTTCCTGAAAAAGAATTGCTTTGTACCTGGGATTCTGAGCTGGAACTGATCCTTTCTACCAACTGGAATTCCAAGTGTCCCTCCCTCCGCCACAACAGGATGAAGGGGCCCCAGGCTAGAATGCAGCAGGGCTAAGTTCCTAGACATCTCTCCCAGAAGGAAAACAATAGACTGCTGGCATTTTTTAAGTCGATAAGAAGGAGGAAACCACTGGAACTCAAGAGAAATTAGTTGGTAATGATCTTAAAGGTGGCCGTGAACCTTTGCAGTTGCAAAGCAGAACATCTTTCAGCAAAGAGGCTCTTGATAGAGGAAGTGACTGGTCACTTTGAACAAGAAACAAAATCGGCTTGATTCACACGAATAATCAGCCAAGCTTGAAAAATGCGAGGAAGTAAATCCAGACCCAATTTAATGTTAAGGTAACAGCTGCTTAGCCTCTCCAGAGATTCTCACCAATTCCCTAGTTCAAAGCAAGAGCAGTTTGTTTGTTCTTACATAATCATGAGGTAAAATACATTTGAACTTTCTCTTTCTGTCCATTGTAGGTATTTGATTTCTCTCAATAATTTTTTTTCTCTAAATTTTGCAAAGTCTCAACTTAGAAACTTTTCTAAATACTGTTATAACTATAGGTGGATACCATCTCCTTATTATAATCACATGCCTGGAATGGACAAATGTAAGTTCACCAGGTATAATTTTGCAGCAATTGGGGTGTTCAAGAAATGTTACTTTTATTTGATTTAAATTTAGCTAAAATATATTTAGGGCTTCTCTACTAGTTCAGATGGTAAAGCATCTGCCTGCAATGCAGCAGACCCAGGTTCAATCCCTGGGTTGGGAAGATACCCTGGAAAAAGAAATGGCAACCCACTCCAGTATTCTTGCCTGGAGAATTTCATGGAGAGAGGAGCCTGGCAGGCTACATTCCGTGGGGTTGCAAAGAATCAGAAACTACTGAGTGACTAACACACAAAAACATTTTTAAGTCTCCAGATATCAAGGCTGGCAGGAAATTCAATCTCAGTTACTTGGTCCCTCACTTCCTGGAATTTCAAACTCACCAAAGTACAGAAAGTGATCCCCCTTGGTTTGGGCAGCACAGGTTACCTTTGTGATGCCCTGTGAACCAGGCTCTGTGGCATGGTGTCATGGTGAGCCACCCACAAGTGCTGGGTTTTAGCTTCTCCAGGCCCAGTTAGAGCCTCGTTAACTCTGTGGGCCGTAACTCCCCAGGCCTTATGGAAATGAGATAGCTCAATATCTCTGATTCTGTCTTTTTCACCAATTATGAGAAGTCACCCACTTCTGTCCCTTTAAGCTGGGGAAAGAAAAACACAAAAGAAAAGCTGTATGTGGGATATTCCTTTTTCTTTTTGGTCTTTCCTCGAAGCAAACAACACAGAACTTGGTGTACGTGGCAGGATTGGGGGTGGAGAGGATATAGTAAAAAGAATAGTGATAGAACAAAATAAAACAGTATGTGCTGCTTCATAGGTAGTTAACATCTTTTATAGAACATGCTCTTAACAGGACTTATCTGTATCTGCATGTTAATAATGAGAACACTTCATCTATTCTCACAGAAAATGAAAAAAACAGCATTTTCTAGAGTGATCAAAGTGATTAATGGGACATGTTTATACCCAGAAACAGGTTTAATGAGGCCCTATTCTATGGATATAAGAGATTCGCAGGTGTCAGGAATCTAAGAAATTCTAAGTGGCTTCAGGTATACGCTAGAATGTTAGAATTACTTAAAAGTGAGAGTGAAAGTTGCTCAGTTGTGTCCAACACTTTGCGACCCGTGGACTATACAGTCTATGGAATTCTCTAGGCCAGAATACTGGAGTGGGTAGCCTATCCCTTCTCCAGGGGATCTTCTGGACCCAGGAACCGAACCAGGGTCTTCTGCATTGCAGGCGGATTCTTTACCAACTGAGCTATCAGAGAAGCCCAGAAGTACTTTAGACTTACTCTTATAAGTAATTAATCTAAGAGTAAGAGTAATTGAAGTCCCTCAATTACTGCAGTGGCAGATGGTAACTGCAGCCACAAAATTAAAAGATGCATGCTCCTTGGAAGAAAAGCTGTGACCAACCTAGACAACATATTAAAAAGCAGAGACATTAGTTTGCTGACAAAGGTCTGTCTAGTCAAAGCTATGGTTTTTCCAGTAGTCATGTATGGATGTGAGAGTTGGACTGTGAAGAAGGCTGAATGCCAAAGAATTGATGCTTTTGAACTGTGGGGTTGGAGAAGACTCTTGAGAGTCCCTTGGACTGCAAGGAGATCAAACCAGTCAATCCTAAAAGAAATCAGTCCTGAATATTCATTGGAAGGACTGATGCTGAAGCTCAATAATTTGGCCACCTAATGTGAAAAGCTGATTCATTGGAAAAGACCCTGATGCCAGAAAAATTGAAGGCACGAGAAGGGGACAACAGAGGAAGAGATGATTGGATGACATCAGTGACTCAATGGACATGAGTTTGAGCAAGCTCTGGGGGATTGTGAAGGACAGGGAACTCTGGTGTGCTGCAGTCCATGGGGTGGCAAGAGAGTTGGACACAACTGAGTGACTGAACAAAAACAGCTACAGTCCTAAAGAGTGCCTTGCAGTTAGTCTTTCAATATCAGCATCAACTAAGTGTTTCATCTTCATTTTCCTAAAGATGAATGATCTCAGACAGTTCCCCAAATTCTGATGCTCATTTTGGGTAAAGTGCTAATGGAGAGCTTATTGTGAGCATTTCACCATGCTTGGTCGTAGGCTGTTCAGATGTGTATCACTGCAAAAGGAAATGTTGGTCCTGAGTTCCTGTGGGCACTAAACATTTCTGAGCATCATCATAGACTGTGGACTGTGATTTTTTAAAAATTAATAATTAAACTTCCTTAAACTGGTTTTATTTAGTGTGCTTGCTCTGTAAGAAAGCACATGGTTCTTGAGTAAAAGGACATTTAATTTTCTAATTAATGCCGCAGAGATGCTTTCTTGCATGTATTTCTACCCAGTTCTGAATTATATGTTGATTATGTGTAATGGATGTTTAGTAAGGAATAGGGGACAAAATTAGATGCTATTCTAAATAGCTCATGCCTGGTTTTAATGTCAAATGGCTTCTATTTTCTGTAATTATCTATAAATAGTAAGTCCTAGGGTCTGTCAATTCAGTGTTTTCTGAAGAGCAGCCATGTCACCATCACTGGGGAACTTGTTAGAACTGACCCAGCCCAAACGTACTGAATCAGAATCTGCATTTATTAGGTACATAAAAGTTTAAACAGCATGTCTTTGGACACAGTTTAGACTGAATTATTTGTGAAACTTTGGAAAATTATGGATGCCAAATTTCCATAGTAGATCTACTGAATCAGAATAACTGGAGTTGCATGCAACGTGCATTTAAAAAAAAAAAAACTCACAGGTCAAATTTGTATGTGCTTCTAACATTTCTTCTAATAGTGGGAAGAAAACTACAATAGTAAATGGAAACATGCTTTCAGCATGAATTGTTATCAACAGGTATTCAGTTCAAGTGGTGCAAATTATTTTTTTAACTAAGACAACAGATTTGAGGATTAGCTAGAGTTTATAGATTCATGTTACTTTTTATGAATTAACAATTTGAATAATTGGAAAATAAATTGGGGGATAAATATTTTTTATACTTTTTTCCTAATGTGTACAAAGCATTAAAATATCATTAGAATATTTGATTCTGTATTGTTACACTGATGGCAAAAGTTTTTTCTGGGATGGTATATAACTACTAAAATGATTGCATAATTTCACATTTGAACTGACTCTAATAAGCATTTATGGGCTTCCCAGGTGGCACTAGTGGTAAAGAACCCATCTGGCAATGCAGGAGACAGACGTGGGTATGATCCCTGGGTCAGGAAGATCCCCTGGAGAAGGAAATGACAACCCACTCTAGTATTCTTGCCGGGAGAATTCCATATACAGAGGAGCCTGGTGGGCTACAGTCCATGGGGTCGCAAAGAGCTGTACACAACTAAGGGACTAACGCTGGGGGCTCAGAGGTAAGGAAACCACTTGCAATGCAGGAGATGTAATTTAGATCCCTGGGTCAGGAAAATACTCTGGAGAAGGAAATGGCAAACTTGCTTGGGAAATCCCACAGACAGAAGAGCTTGCAGGCTATAATCCGTGGGGTCACAAAGAGTCAGACATGACTGATGAGAGTTAGCATAACATCGTAGATAGTAAGAATTTATTATTGGAATTTTCCAGAATAGTGGTAACTTCTGGGTTCTTGCTTTGTTTAGTGTGAAAATAACAGAATAAGGACCCTAGACATAAATTTTAGTGAATTTTTTTTTTGTCTTAAAAAAGTGAGCTTTTGTAATAATAGCAACCAAATAAGAGCAGTAACAATTTCTAGCTTGATTACTCTGGTTTTTCATCTGGCTAAAATCTATTTAAATAAAAACACAAAAATTTCAGACCAAAGTTCAAGTTCGGTTTTGTTTTGATTCCTAAAAAGCTAGATTCTAAGATTGTATGTTTGTGTTTTTTTAAGGAGAGACAGGTTAGGATTGTAGATCATAACCATTTTTTATCTGCTTTGGTGTATTGTTTTATTTTGCCCCTTTTCTTTGTGAAAATTATTTCTAATTTAGTCTGGAACATTAATTGATACTTTGATGGATACATATGATACCCTGAGAACTAAAGAACTGATTTTATTGAAAAATTGTACAAGGTAAAATTGGGGATGGCTTTTGGTGACTCAGTGGAATACAAAATTTGTTTGTTCTTTCTCTTCAAAAAAAAAAGAGACAAAACCCTCATAAACATTTTGTGAAGACTTCCAGTCAATGGATAAATAATATGAGGTTTCAGAAAATTGGTAATAAAATATAAACTCTCCCTGTTAGTTTAAACTGTAAAGATGTGCAAAATATATTGTGCCTCACAATATAGCAGAATTGTAGTTTCTGTGTAGTTATTGGATTAAATACCCAGAAGACTTCTGACTCTCTGCTTTCAGACAGCATGGAAAAAGTGGAGTATCCTAATCTCAAAAATCTAATCAAGTTTACTACAGAAATTGCTTTGTTAACTAACGGTAGTAAGTCTTAAGTAGAAGGGTTCTCTCAAATGTAATTTTAATATAGTTTTGCTCCTATAGAAACCCTTTTCATCTTGCTTTAATTCTAGTGTAAATGTAGAACACTTAAGTAAATTTCTGACTGGAAGGTAATCTACATTCTCTTATAAGAGAATCGAATTTATGAGCAATAACTGCTAATTTGCTAAGTCTCTCCCTCAGTAAATGCTACTGAGCCTCATTGAAAATGGTGAATCCTATTCTAATATTTTAAAATGGTAATTAATTCACAGTACAAATGGTATTATGAGGTACCTCCTAAATGTTTTGTAGCATTGAATTGACAGTTATAAAAAAAAAAAGCACAATTCTGAAGTCAACAAATTTGATGGCTCTTCAAAATACAAGTGTTGGTATAATTAGTAGGAGTCAGTTAACTAAGTTTATTGTACATTTATGGAATGGTCTGCCATGTGAAAAGCACTATGCCACATCTCTGATTTTGAACCTTTGTCTCTCCATGAGAATACATCAACTCTGTTCAATAACTTTACATACTCATCTGTTTTATCTCAAATTCTACTATTTTAGAATTCCTTGAGCTACCAAGAGGAAAACCATGGAATCAATGCAAAGTAATCTGATGATAATTCTGAAGGCTTCTGTAATTAAAAAAAAAAAAAAAACAGCTATAACTACTAGGTCATGCCATTGCCAAATTGTAATTTACAGGGGAAATGTATATTTGGTCATCTCACATATATTTGGTTCTCATCCATAGTTCCTGGCTTATAGCTTTCAAAACCCTTGGGATTTTCTGAGCAAAAGGAGCAATGAAATAATATTTAGTCTCTCGTACTTAGTTCCTCAGAACACTTCTGGAAAGGTGACTTTTTGATCCCATTCAAACGTGGGGGCCAGTTGCCAGGAGAACCATGTTATTAGAGAGGAACTTTCAGTCTAGCTTGCTCCACGTGTGGGAGTGGGGGGGAAGGCCTGGAGGCTGAATCTATCACCAATGGCCAGTGAAAAACCATGCCCATGTAATGAAGTTTCTAGGGTTTGGAGAGCTTCTGAGTTGCTAAACATGTGGAAAATGGGGAAAGTGGTGGGTCTGAGTGGGGCTCGGTGGCTCTGCCCTTTTCCTGTGTTTTCTCCTAGGATCTCTTCATCTGGCTATTGATTACTGTATGTTAGTATCCTTTTCATAAAAAATTGGTAATCTAGTGAGTCAACAGGTTTTTCTGAGTTCTCTGGGCCATTCTAGCAAATTATTCAAACCTGAGAAGTGGTGGGAACCTCTTGATTTATAGCAAGTCAATCAGAGGTACATGTAATAATCTGCATTTGGGATTGGCATACTGAGTTGGAGGGGGTCATAGTTACCTCCAGTTTTAGCCCATCAGTTAGCAGCACAGGTAACAAACTGGGCTTCCCTTTGGTGTCTGAAGTGGAGAAGAGTATAGTAAGACTGAGGAATCTGATGCAACCTTTAGATGTATAGTGTCAGAATCGAACTGAATTCTTGGACAGCCTGCTCGTGCCCTAGAATTGCTTGTTGATGTGGGGAGGCCTCCAAACACACGCTAGTTGGAATCGGGTCCAGGAACCCTTTTGGAATCATATCAAGGAACATTTGGAAGAATTTTAAATTTTAATTTCTCCCTTATTTCTGTTTAAACCCCATTTTCTATTATCATTCAGAATTTCCAAGCACAAATATTCCACAGACTTGAGGATAAAGAGGAAAATTATAAAAACAATGGAGGGTAGACAAAGTTATCTGTTTATGTTAGTTGAGTATAAACAGTTAAACATGTTAATTGATAAGCCAAACTTTAACAAGGAAAGAGGCTAATTATGGTGACAGTCAAAGATAGGGATGAAATAAATATTCTTAAATCAAGAAAAAAAAGGAAAACCAAGACAAATGATAAATATTTTTTCTTCACGTTTTGTCCCATAGTGAAATTATTTTTCTAAAAGCAAATGATTGAATAAAAATCCCAAAGTCCCAATTTATCCTTGTAAGGTACTGATTTTCCTCTGTAGGAAAAGGCTATGGGAACAACATTGCCTCAACTGCTAGCCAAAGCACAAACTAGATTACCTGGTAAGGCTTTTCCATTTCTAATTTCTAGACCCTCATATTAATAAATTTTCCTATTTAATTTTTGTGCTCTCAGTGGGAGTACCAAAACTCTGGTAAAAAAAAAAAAAAAAAGGTCCAAGATGAAAACTGCTTATTCTTTGATAGTAAGGGGAAAGAAAACCTATTCATTTCACTCTGTTAAGTTAGTTATTGTTAGTCACTCAGTCATGCCTGACTCTGCAACTCCCTGGACTGTAGCTCACCAGGCTCCTCTGACCATGGGATTCTCTAGGCAAGAATACTGGAGTGGGTTGCTATTTCCCTACTTCAGGGGATCTTCCGCATGCAGGGATCAAACACAAGTCTTCTGCATTGTAGGCAGATTCTTTACCATCTGAGCCACCAGAGAAACTCCTGTTAAGTAGATACAGTAAATATTCACTCTCTCATTCATACAATAAATATTCTTTGAGTGTCTGCTGTGTGCCAGGCTCTATTTTATATGTATGAAATGTTGGCATCTTAATTCCTAATCAATCTAATACCATGATTAAAGAAATAATAATATTAAGAGTAATGTCTAAAGCTCAACAATCAGAAAACTAAAATCATGGCATCTGGTCTCATCACTTCATGGGAAATAGATGGGGAAACAGTGGAAACAGTGTCAGACTTTATTTTTCTGGGCTCCAGAATCACTGCAGATGGTGATTGCAGCCATGAAATTAAAAGACGCTTACTCCTTGGAAGAAAAGTTATGACCAACCTAGATAGCATATTCAAAAGCAGAGACATTACTTTGCCAACAAAGGTCCGTCTAGTCAAGGCTATGGTTTTTTTCAGTGGTCATGTATGGATGTGAGAGTTGGACTGTGAAGAAAGCTGAGCGCCGAATAATTGATGCCTTTGAACTGTGGTGTTGGAGAAGACTCTTGAGAGTCCCTTGGACTGCAAGGAGATCCAACCAGTCCATTCTAAAGGAGATCAGTCCTGGGCGTTTTTTGGAAGGACTGATGCTAAAGCTGAAACTCCAATACTTTGGCCACTTCACACGTAGAGTTGAAAGTGAAAGTGAAGTCGCTCAGTCCTGTCCGACTCTTTGCGACCCCATGGACTGTAGCCTACCAGGCTTTTCCATCCATGGGATTCTCCAGGCAAGAATACTGGAGTGGGTTACCATTTCCTTCTCCAGGGGATCTTCCTGACCCAGGGATAGAACCCGGGTCTCCCGCATTGGAGGCAGACGCTTTAACCTCTGCTGGGAGGGATTGGGGGCAGGAGGAGAAGGGGACAACAGAGGATGAGATGGCTGGATGGCATCACCAACTTAATGGACAGGAGTTTGGGTGAACTCTGAGAGTTGGTGATGGACAAGGAGGCCTGGCGTGCTGCAATTCATGGGGTCGCAAAGAGTTGGACACGACTGAGTGACTGAACTGAAGTGAACTGATACATAGTGTGCTTCACAAATGAAAAGTCCATATTAATTACATAAAACAAGGAAGGAGTCTATATGAGAAAAAGATTCTTGTCCTCAGTTATCAACAGTCATTCTATACATGCTGCTACCCATCCCATTTCCTCATTTTGCAAGTCTTATAGCTGTGCTCTTTGAGGCTATAGAGGGTGGAGTGTTGGAGGAGATGGTCTAGTTTTCATGGTCAGTCCCCTGTATCTGCTTTAATATTTCCCTGTGTTAGTTCTAGGTAACAAGATCCCTAGGACCTGGGATACAACTTAACACTCAGTTCAGTCACTCAGTCCTGTCCAACTCTATGCAGCCCCATGGACTGCAGCACATCAGGCCTCCCTGTCCATCACCAACTTCTGGAGTTTACTCAAATGCATGTCCATTGAGTCGGTGATGCCATCCAACCATTTCATCCTCTGTCATCCCCTTTTCCTCCCGCCTTCAATCTTTCCCAGCATCAGGGTCTTTTCAAATGAGTTGGTTCTTCGCATCAGGTAGCCAAAGTATTGGAGTTTCAGCTTCAGCATTAGTCCTTCCAATGAATATTCAGGACTGATTTCCTTTAGGATGGACTGGTTGGGTCTCCTTGCAGTACAAGGGACTCTCAAGAGTTTTCTCCAACTTAACACTAGATTGGGAAAAAAGGGCATGATTTTCCCCAGACTTGCTTGGAATATAGTAGTTAAAGCACTCTGCAACTTCTGTGGGATGGAAATGTGCCAGAAACTTGTAATTGAGAGTGAATAAAACAGAGATCAATGCCCTCAAGGATCTTGCAGCTTAGAGAGGGCGGTGGATATAAATCTAGTCAATTATGATGTAGTAAAGTTATGTACTTACATTTGGAACAAAGTTAAGTAGTGAGTTTCTCATATTTATTTGATTATATGAAAAAATGAAAAAAAATATAATCTATTTAATCAATATTGCCAGAAGGTTATTAAATATATTAAAAGTGTGGGAAAGTACTTCATTAAAAATAAAAACTTCTGCTGTGTGAAAGTCAAGGTCAAAAGGATGACAAGACAAGCCACAGACTTAAAGGAAATATTTACAAAAGTCTTTTTTGGTGCAAAAATAAAGATAAAGGACTGCTATCTAAAATATACAAAGAACTTTTTAAAATGCAACAAGAAAACAAAAACACTCTATGTAAAAATGGCCCAAAAACTTTTAACAGACACCTCACCAAAGAAAATATACAGATGGCAAATAAGCATGAAAGATGTTCTTTTTCATATGTCATCAGGGAAATACACATTAGAAAAACAAGATACCACTACACACCTGTTACAGTGGCCAAAATATGGAACAGGATGCACCAAATGCTTGTGAGATGCAGTACGAATAGGGACTCTCATTTATTTCTGGCGAGAGTGCAAAATGGCATTGCCACTTTGGAAGACAGATTGGCAGTACCTTACAAAACTAATAAAAATACTCTTAGTATATGATGCCATGATCATGCCCCTTGATATTGATCCAAAGGAGTAGAAAATGTACGTCCACATGAAAACCAGTACATGGATGTTTTTAGCAGCTTTATTAATAACTGACAAGACTTGGAAGCAACCAAGATGTCCTTCAGTAGTTGAATAGATAAATTATGGCAGTACATTCAGACAACAGAATATTATTCAGTGCTAAAAAGAAATGAGCTATCAAGTCATGAAACGACATGGAGGAAAATTAAATATATATTTCTAAGTGGAAGAACGGAGAAGGCAATGGCACCCCACTCCAGTACTCTTGCCTGGAAAACCCCATGGATGGAGGAGCCTGGTGGGCTGCAGTCCATGGGGTCGCTAAGAGTTGGACACGACTGAAGGACTGAACGACTTCACTTTTCACTCTCATGCATTGGAAAAGGAAATGGCAACCCATTCCAGTGTTCTTGCCTGGAGAACAGGGACGGGGGAGCCTGGTGGACTACCGTCTATGGGGTCGCACAGAGTCGGACACGACTGAAATGACTTAGCAGCAAGTGGAAGAAATCAATCTGGAAAAGCTCCACACTATGATCTCAACTAAATGACATTCTGGACAAGGCAAAACTATGGAGATTGTAGAAGAGATCAGTGGTTGCCAGGGGTAGGAGGGATGAATAGGTGGAGGATAGAAGACTTTTAGGGCAGTGAAAATACTCTGTATAATATTATAATGATGGATATGTGTCATTATATATTTGTTCAGATACATACAGTGTACAAAGATAAAGGTGAACCTTTATGTATACTGTAGATTTTGGCTGATTATGATGTTTCAGTGCAGGTTCATCAGTATTAACAAATGTACTACTCTTTCATTACATTTTGGGGGATGTTGATAACATGGTAAGCTATGCATGTTCAGAGGCAGGGAGGGTATGGGAAATCTTTGTACGTCTTCCTCAATTCTGCTGTGAACTTTAAACTGCTCTAAAAAAAACTCTCAAAAACAAAAAAGTGTGGGAAAGATAAACAGCAGAAACAACAAGCCTATAAAAGAATTATTCACTGTAAGAAATAGTAAATTTTATGTTTAATATACAATAAACACAAAGTATGAAAATGTTAAGTTATGAAAAGATAGACAACATTGACTTGTCAGTATTAAACAGAAAATACACACACACACACTACTCTCTGCTTAGTTATTTGTTGCCAATATAAGAACGAACAGGGTAAAATATCCATGTATCAACTGATTTCATGAAACTTCAGTCCTAAAAAAGATGACTTCACATTTAGGGAGACTACATACACACGATTACTTTTTAAATTATTTCTTTACTTAAAACATATTTTGAGGGTTTCCCTGTTGGCTGAGTGGTAAAGCATTCACACGCCAATGCAGGAGACATGGGTTTGATATCTGAGCCAGGAAGATCTCACATACTGAGAAGCAACTAAGCCCATTCACCATAGCTATTGAGCCTGTTCTCTAGAACCTGAGAACCACAACTACTGAGCCCACGTGCTGTAGTTACTGAACCCCATGCTTCCTAGAGTCTGTCCTCCGCAACAAGAGAAGCCTCTACAAGAGAAAAGTTTCCTGTGCAGCAATGAAGATCCAGCACAGCCAAAATTAAATAAATAAAATGATTGAAAAAAATATATTTTGGAAGAAAACATACTCATAAGTATTGCTTTAGTATTTTATGGAGCACATATTAGCATCTCCTGCCTAACGTGCCTTTCTTTGACTTGTGGACAGGAAGAGGAGGGGTCTTAAAACTGAAAAACCAATATAAGCAAGTGTGTGGATGTGCGATTGCCACGTGGTGAAAATGCTCAGCTGCTGAGGGCAAAGAAACATGCAAGGAACGGCAGAGATTTGATGTGAGGCAGGTGGGTAGGGGTCAGTTTGTGACAGGAACTCAATAACTTCTTTCCCTTTTATTTCTAACACTATCTCTGGTAACCTTAAAAGTTCATAATATTTTAGCTGTTTATATTTTTCTACTTTTCTTAGAACTTGCCATATTTCCTTATCAATGAGCTTTCTATATGTAGGCCATACAGTTTCACCTAACCAATCCTTCATTTAAGTCCTTACTAATCTTGAAGAAACACAAGCTGGAATCAAGATTGCCGGGAGAAATATCAATAACCTCAGATATGCAGATGACACCACCCTTATGGCAGAAAGTGAAGAGGAACTCAAAAGCCTTTTGATGAAAGTGAAAGAGGAGAGTGAAAAAGTTGGCTTAAAGCTCAACATTCAGAAAACAAAGATCATGGCATTCAGTCCCATCACTTCATGGGAAATAGATGGGGAAACAGTGGAAACAGTGTCAGACTTTATTTTGTTTTATCTCCAAAATCACTGCAGATGGTGACTGCAGCCATGAAATTAAAAGACACTTACTCCTTGGAAGAAAAGTTATGACCAACCTAGATAGCATATTCAAAAGCAGAGACATTACTTTGCCGACTAAAGTCTGTCTAGTCAAGGCTATGGTTTTTCCAGTAGTCACGTATGGATGCGAGAATTGGACTGTGAAGAAGGCTGAGCACCGAAAAACTGATGCTTTTGAACTGGGGTGTTGGAGAAGACTCTTGAGAGGCCCTTGGACTGCAAGGAGATCCAACCAGTCCATTCTGAAGGAGATCAACCCTGGGATTTCTTTGGAAGGAATGATGCTAAAGCTGAAACTCCAGTACTTTGGCCATCTCATGCGAAGAGTTGACTCACTGGAAAAGACTCTGATGCTGGGAGGGATTGGGGGCAGGAGGAGAAGGGGACGACAGAGGATGAGATGGCTGAATGGCATCACTGACTCGATGGACGTGAATCTGAGTGAACTCCGGGAGTTGGTGATGGACAAGGAGGCCTGGCGTGCTGCAATTCATGGGGTCGCAAAGAGTTGGACATGACTGAGCAACTGAACTGAACTGAACTGAACTGAATGTTCTAGACCATGTGCTCCATAGTTTATATGCAAAATAATGCTAATTTTCACAAATTTTGCAAAAGCAGTATTAGTAAACTGGTTTTAGAGTTGAGAACACTAAAATGGAATCCGTATGCAAATCCTACCTATCTCAAAGTTCACTTTACTCTAGTAATTGGTCTTTGTGATGGTATTTCTGCAAGTGAGTTCCTCAGAGAATAAAGCATGAGGAAAAAGCATTCTGTGATTACGTCAGTAAGAGGACCAGAGCACACTCCCTCTCTTGAAGACTCTCCATGAGCTTAGGATATTAAAAAGTCCCTATGTATTTCTGAAACAAAGAAACCCATTTCATTTTCTTCATATAAGCATTTTACAAATTGTCAGAGAATTTTTTTTTTTTTTTTTTTTGGTAAAACATCTAACATTCCAGGACATACTTTGGGAAACTTTGTATATTGGAAGAAACTTATTAATAAGAATTCAACTCATTTAGAATCCAAGAAATATAAATCTTATTATATACTCTCAAATTAATGTTTGTCACAATCAGGGTCATGAACTCATTGGGTTGTGAAATCAATGAAGTGGATCCCAAACAGTATGTGGGAAACAAAGTAAAACAAATGGGATAGAAAATATCAGGGTTGCATGCAGTAAGCACTGAATCATGAAAATTTTTACTGGGGCACAGTGTAGAATACATTTCTTTCCATGATCATGGCCAAGAACATCTAAAGCCATTCCTTTTATGAAAGTCGCATGAATTGCTTGTTATGCAGGAATTATGATGATAACAAATGCTTGAACTGTAGTAAATTAACTGTAATCCCATGGCTAACTAAAAAACTAGTTATTACTTAAAATTAGATAATTTTAGAGCTGAATTATCTCGTAGAGGGAAAACCAAAATAGAGTTGTAGTGATTTGTCAAGGTCAGACAGCTGTTTGCTGGGCCTAGAACACAGAGTTTCTGATTTGTACACTAATATTCTTTTACTTGTTAGCATGTGGGTGTGTGGTATGTGTGTATGACCACGCGCTCAGTTGTGTCTGACTCTTTGCAACCCCATGGACTGTAGCCAACCAGGCTCCTCTGTCCAAGGGATTTTCCTGGTAAGAATACTAGAGTGGGTTGCCATTTCCTCCTTCAGGGGATGTTCCCAACCCAGGGATCGAACCCATGTCTCCTGGGTCTCTGGCACTGCAGGTGGATTCGTTACTGCTAAGCTACTAGGGAAGCCCCAATTGTCAGCATAGTGAAGTCTCTCAGTCCTGTCCGACTCTTTGCGGCCCCACGGACGGTAGCCTACCAGGCTCCACTGTTCATGGGATTTTCCAGGCCACAATACTGGGGTGGGCTGCCATTTCATTCTCCAGCGGACCTTCCCAACCCAGGGATTGAACCCGGGTCTCCTGTATTGCAGACAGACGCTTTACCGTCTGAGCCACCAGGGAAGTTCATTGTCAAGCATGCTCCTGCTGCTAAGTCGCTTCAGTCGTGTCCGGCTCTGTGCGACCCCATAGACGGCAGCCCACCAGGCTCCTCCGTCCATGGGATTCTCCAGGCAAGAACACTGGAGTGGGTTGCCATTTCCTTCTCCAGTGCATGAAAGTGAAAACTGAAAGTGAAGTCGCTCAGTCGCGACCCCATGGACTGCAGCCCACCAGGCTCCCCCTCCCTGGGATTCTCCAGGCAAGAACACTGAAGTGGGTTGCCATTTCCTTCTCCAATGCATGAAAGTGAAAACTGAAAGTGAAGTCACTCAGTCGCGACCCCATGGACTGCAGCCCACCAGGCTCCTCCGTCCATGGGATTTTCCAGGCAAGATTGACATAATTTTTATTTATAGAACATGAGATTATTCTTTTTAATAAGTAAGAAAAATAGGCACAGAATTCAGCAAATCATTCCCAGACAGTAAGTCAATGATAGGTTGCAAAAATGCTTAAGGCTTTAATTGAAGGAAAAAGTAATTTAGAGATACTTCAGTGCTGCAGTCTAATTATAATTCACAGCTAATCACTAACTAATTAACCCATTACTGGTGAGGCCATTCAGTTGTTTGGTTTCTCACCTGAACGTGTGAGTGTCCTGTATCTACGATTCTAAGACTTAGTAGATAACACAGCAGTAAACACAAACCCCTCTGTGTGTAAGCTAAAGATGCAACCTTTAAATAATGAATTTGAAGTATTCCCTCTAAACTCACACCATGTTTTCTGAGAAGAAAAGGAACTATGACTTACCGAAGCATTTCTTAGCAAAACACCTAGTAACTTCTACACATGTTATTTTAGACAAGTCTCTGTGAGACTCCTTCCAGTGGCAGTCTTGAAAATTATACCTAAATTTGCGCCTATTCATTCTTCTCTCATGGTCTGAGCTGGGGAGGGAGTGTCAGAAATCGGTCAGTAAAAGTTGGAAATATTTCCTTTTCCACCTCTCTTGCTCCCTGGAAAGCGCCCATCAGAGTCTGCCCTAGGATTCCTAAGGCCTGTCCCTGGATTCCAGCAAACCCTTCTCAAGTCTCTGGAACTCAGGTTGGCGCTATCTTCTCCCAGAAAGGTCCAGGCCACAAAGGGCAGAAATCATTTGATAACTTAATCTTGTTGAGAGGAAGAGACGCCTAGGCCTGTGTACTCCAGTGATAAACGGAAGCACCCGGGTGACTCAAGGAAGAGACATGGCAACGTTTAAAACTAATACAAACGAATACGGCGTAAACAAGAACTGAACGGGGGTAGGAACCATCCCCACCAATCGTGGTAGGGGGCTGGTGTGCGGAGGGGAGACGACTGAGTCGTGACAACCTGGAGGTTCCGGGGCGGGGGCGGGGCGGGGGCGCGGCGGGCCCGGGGAGGGGGGGCGGTTCTCCCCGGGAGACCCGGCTGGGAGAGCAGGCAGGGTAGCAGGAGGTCAATTTCCTAAAGCCCAGGACCGACCCTCGGACCCTCCCAATTCCTAGAATGAACTCAAAGCCGGTCCCTCCAGGCGGGGCCAGCGGCTTCCCTGGGGTCGCCACCGGGATCTCCTCCGCCCCGTCGCGGGGAAGGAGAAGATTCCGGGATGGGGAACGGTGCGGGCGGTAAATCCCGGCCACTCAAGCGCCCCCCGCGCCCCCGCCCTGCCTCCCCAGCCGGCCCCCGTGCGGCTTCAAAGCCCGACCCTGCCTGGGGCCGGCCGCGGGCACCGACCGTTCTCCCCACGCCTCCCCGCGCCTGCAGCGCCCGCCCCGGGCCGTCCCGGCGGGTGCGCAGGGGGCGCGGGCCCGGGCCCCGCGTGACGTGGGCGCCGCGGCGGGAGGGGCCGCCCGGGCGCGGGTCGAGGGGGGGGTCCGGCCGACTTATTAGCGCCCCGCGGGTCGCCGGCAGCGAGCAGACGACCGCTCGGCGAGCCACGGGAGCCGGCGAGCGGCCCACTCCTCCCACTCCTCCGCCTGCCTCCTCCCCTCCGGCTCCTCCCGCCCCCACCTCGGAGCGAGTCGCGGAGGCGCCCTCTCCCTGCCTCTTTCTCCCGCTCCCGCTCGCTCGTCCGTCTCTCTCGCTAATACTTCCCCCTGCCGTGCTCCTGGGGACCCAAGCATTCTCAGCGCTAACCTTAGGGACCCACGGTGCCCGAAAAGCCTAGAAAAAAGCCGCTGCGGACAGAGATAGTTGGAAGCCCCTCGTCCCTCCCCCCCACCGCCTCTGCCGGCGCAGCCCGTGCCCGGCTCGCAGCACCTTCTCTCCTGAACACTCTGTTTGGGAGGACGGGGTGAGAAGGTGAAGTGGAAAGAACTGCAGAGCAGAGGGGGCCAGGCTCAGAGCTCAGATTTCATTTTCATTGAAGCCAAGCACGGAAGATCAGTTTTTTTTTTTTTTTTAATTCTGCATTTTTTTTCCTTTTTTCCAAGAAACTTACTTTGGGGGGGAAGGTTTTGCTCTGGGCATTTGCTTTGCCCAGCAGTTGAAAAGTGAACTCGACTCGTGATGGTTCTCCTGTCACTTTGGTTGATAGCAGCCGCTCTGGTAGAGGTTAAGACTTCAGCTGATGGACAAGTAAGTGGAAAATAATAACAATAAAAAACTCAAACCCAACCTTTTCCCCGAAACAGTTCCTCCCCCTCTTTCCCCTCCTCTCTCTCCTCCTCCCCCCTCCCACCCTTTCCCTGTTATCTGGTGCCTTCACGGTCGGTGTTTTCGAGGGCTGGACGCAGCGTGCGGGGCTTTCGGGGGTGGAGGGGGTTACATTGCATGGGAGCCCAGGCTTGTCACCCCTCGGGCTTCACTTTGCGGCATTCCGAACAATTCCCGGTGACCCGACTGCAGCCAATTCGCATCCTCGCCGGGCCATCTGGGTTTCCCTTTTCCGGAGGGCGGTGTGGGCGCTTGAATGAAGTTCTGGACGCTGGGTCCAGGATCCCAGGGCTCCGACTGCATCAGCCGGAGTCGAGTTCGCGGGGCTTTCTCTCCTGCTCACTGACTCACAGCTTTTTTCGGGCAGCCGGAGGCGGGGGTTTCAGGAAATCCTTGGGCCGGACAGGGAGCGATCCAGTAGACACGTGTCCTGGGAGTACCGCGGCCGGGCTGGGGTTTGACAGTTGGGGAGGGGGGCCCCCGGGGACGTTTCCTGCCCTGCGTTTTCCTGGGCAGGGAGGCTGGAGGCGCCGGCCGCTCTTCTCCCCTCCCCCTCTACACAACTCCTCCTCTTTTTAAAGCGAAGTTGAGTACTGCTCTGTTTCTTTTCGGCCCAGCCCCCACCCTTTGGAGCCTCAAGGTGAAGCCCGATGCTCTCAGAAGAGTCCTTGAGAAGGCTCGGCGGGACGAGCCGAGCCCTGTGTAGTCAGTCACAGCAGCGCAGGGCCGCTGCGGCTCTGGGTACAGAATTTCTCCGTGAGTTTTTTTGTAGCGTCTCTTGGTCTGCTGGGTCTGACCATAGGGTGAAAAAGTAAGAGACTCGTTCTAGTTGCTGCCTGACCTCAAATCTGATCAATCAGGATTTAGACTTCTGTTTTGCACATATAAATTCGGAGACTTTCTTTTCTACTCCTGATCCAATATCTGGAGTTTTCCAAAGAGAATATTGAGTGTCAGGATTTATTTTTGCTGGCTTCGTAAATGTTAAAAGTTAAAACGAGCAAACGACACCCTGTCCCAAATTGCTGTTGCATTGGCTCGTGCTCCCCGTCACAGGAACCTTCTACAAACCAGGGTGCAGCGGTTAGGCACCAATCCCAGTCTCCGGCGTCGCCTGATTAGTCAGCTCCTGAAAAGCATTAATGGTAGAAATAAAACGCATGAGGTGATAAGATGAAACCCAGTAACTGTTTCTTTTTCTTACTTTCCCCCCTCCTTTCCAGGCTGGTAATGAAGAAATGGTGCAAATAGGTAAGCCTTATTCTCAGATGTCGCTCTTATCTTGGTAGGGAATGAAGTAAGCTAAGCAAAATATTGTTTCTGAAATTTCTCCCATTGATGGTTAAAGAAGTAATTGGTGGTCCAGGAACATTCCTATTCTTCTCTTCCTCTTTACAGAGGAGGGAGTCACTTTCCTCAGGCTGAATTGTAGTGCTGTAAAAATTGTCCTGCAGTTGGACTTTTCAGGTGTCAATTTGTTATCTGTCTTTGGACAAGCCACTGGTAGGAACTTGAAAGGTGATGGAGGGACTGGAAGAAGATACAGAGATAATCAAATGAAATCAACTTCTGTAAGGTTAGGTGGAATACATTTGATTAGAAGAGAAAGTGTAAGAATGCTACAAAGAAGAGAAAAATAAAGTACAGATGATGGAAAGTTTTCTCTTAAAATTTTTTCCAGCTTTGAATAATCCCTCTGATGACTTTTCTTATACCATCTGTTTTAAAATCATTCTGCTATTGTGTAAGATATGTTAGGCCTTTTGCAGATAACATCTAAAACCTCCGTATTGCCTGATGATAAAGGACTTATTCCCATTTTATGGGTGAGGAGACTGAGGCTCACAGAGTGTGTCCTGTAAAATGTCCCTCCAAAGTCCGTGGTCTTTTTTTTTGGAAGCTGTGTATAATAATATATTTGTTCTGAATTCAGAGACTGAAAGTCATCTGTCAAGAAGCTGGGCTCCATTCAGTCTTTTCATACACAGTTAACTTGAGTTACTTTAAAAGATAATTTTCTTTTTGGCACAGTAGTCTGTGTATTCTGTATTTGTCAAGTGATACTATAAAGTCATCTTTTAGATGAAAAGTTTTTATTACTGCAGACTTAGTCACAAATTGTTGCCTATGTGCTGTGTGCCAGGCAGAGTGTTAATTGCTTGATGTGCCTTATGTCATCTATTTGTCACAACTGCACTAGGAGGTTGGGACACATTTGTGCCTATTTTAGATTTGAAGGAAATGAAGCTTGAGAGGTTATACAGCAACCTGCTATAGTGCATAGTGGAGAGATGGGGGACTCCAGAGGTGTAAACTAAATGGAGGGGTCCCAAGATCCAGGCCCAGAGGCATCTGTATGTAGCCGCCTGTCACCCTGTGTCACAGTGCTCCCTTCCTTCAGTGCCTGGCATTGTTGGAACTCCTCCCCAAGCTTAGACCTCCACAGGAAGAGGAGAACAGATGGGAGGAGATGGACTGAATACTGCATTGAAAATACAATGTCTATGAAGACACATTTGTCGTTTGTAGTTGATAGCATTCAGCCATCAACATGTGATCTTTTTAAAGAAGGAGTTTTTCCTTTCTAACCAGTCTTCAAGCAAATAGGGAAAAGAAAGCTCTTACTTTTTATGTCTTAAACATTTGATTACTTAAACGTCCTAACATTTCAATATGTAAATTAAAAAACTATTTTAAGATTACTCATTCTACAAGGAATAAAATATATTGCTTTGATTAAATTTTCAGATAGACTCAGCATGCTTATATGTAAGAGGCCTTGGTTGAGACAGTGGTCCAGTCCTTTAGCTAACAGAAACTACTTTGGTAGCTCTTGTCCTCAGGGAAGAAAGGAGTACCGGTCTGCTTTATTTTGATAAGAGGGAGATGAGTAACAGCACAGAAGAGAAGAGGTCAGGGCACTCTTAGGTTGTGTTGCTGGAGATTTATTTTCTCCTTGCAAGTTTATTTGCTCTCAGCAAGTGCCTCTGCTTTACGAGATTTCTCTCTTTGATTATTATCAGTTTTACTTACCATTTTCAAATTGAGTTGAAGGGAAGAAATATAGATGAAAGGAGACTTGACTCATGAATCCTGTGATAGCAAAAGTGTATCATTTGGCTTTGGGTTATAATCATTTGTGTTTTCTTAAGAGGGATTTAAAATTTTATTTGTAAAATATATTTTAAAAGTTTGATGTGCAGTAATGAGATTTCATTCTCCTGTCCCTGTGCATCAAGGGATTGCTAACCTGGAGGTTTGGTAAAGTGTACTTTTCTACATATAGTTAAGTAATTTTTTTCCAATAATTGATTGAAAAGTAGTTTTGAACAACTTATTAGGAAATTAGAAAAATTAATGAGTTTATATTTACTGATCTACGAATTGGTTAGGTAAAATTCCGTGTTTCAGAATAATTTGTGAATGTCTCAGGAAGAGTAAATATAAATTAATAACAGATCACAAATTGTTAGGAAGCTAAATTTAAAGAATACTTTCTCTCTATGTATACACACACATGCAGGTGGTGAATATAAGTGTACACTTTGCTGATTCTTCACGAAGGGAACACTTCTAGGTGACCAGCACCTGGATCAATAAGAACATTACTAGTGCTTTGTGTCACTTTCCTAGCAGGATTCCTGTATGAAAGGTGGCTTCTAATAGGATAGCTTAATTTTGCCATTTTTTAAATGCTTTTTATAAACAAAAATAATGTACACTTTTTAGTATTTGCCTTAGGAAACAAATTTTAAAAATATATATCTGATGTGCTTCAATCCTCTGGACTAGGAAGGCTTTTATTTAGTTGAGGAGAGGGCAGTCTGTGATGGGGGCAGGTTGGAGTGTATACAAATGTCACCCATCAAGTGTGGAGAGGGCAGTCTTTGATGGGGGCAGGTTGGAGTGTATACAGATGTCATCCATTAAGTGTGGAGTAGGAGATATGGCTTCTTTACTTTTTTCTCCACCCAATGGAAGAATGCCCTTTTGTTATGTGGGAAAGTATGTTTGGCTCTCAGGAAAACAGACAAATAAGTTTTGATCTGTGATCTAGTTCTCTTCTCTTTTGTTCACCAGAGAGGAGCTGTCCACCTGGTGGTATAGTTGCTAAGTCATGTCCGACTCTTTGCGACCTCAAGAACTATAGCCCACCAGGCTGCTCTGTCCATGGGATTTCCCAGGCAAGAATACTAGAGTGGGTTGCTGTGTCTTTCTTCAGAGGATCCTCCAGATCTAGGCATAGAACCTTCATCTCCTGCGTTACTAGTAGATTCTTTACTGCTGAGCCACCAGGGAAGCCTCATCTACCTGTCTACACCCATGTATACATTTATACACCCATGCATACCTGCATACACAGTGTATGTGTGTGCTCAGTTGCTCAGTCATGCCTGACTTTCTGTGACCCTTTGGACTGTAGCCCACCGGGCTCTTCTGCAATGGAATTTTTCAGGCAAGAATACTGGAGTGCATTGCCATTTCCACTTCCAGAGGATCTTCCCAACACAGGGATCGAACCCGTGTTCTCCTACATCGCAGGCAGATTCTTTACCACTGAGCCATCAGGGAAGCCCATACACAGGATATACATACATCCATATATACCCATACATACATACATCCACGTATATGCACACACACATACGCTTGTGCACACACATACATATAGGTGCATATGTGAATGTGTGTGCACTGTGTATACATGTGTAAATGTGTTTCATGAGATAGGTAGCATGCTTCTGTGACATAGCAGGGAACTCTCATTTCTGACTCAGACTATGACCTTGGTAGGTTGCCTAGGGTAATTGTGGGTAGCTTGCCGCCTGGCCTGATGGGATAAGGAGTTTTGCTCTGTGACACATGTGGCTTAGGAAATAAATCATAGTTCGGTATAAATTGGAGAATCTGAAAAAGAACTCTCTGAGTCTTTTTGTTTCATAAACCACGGCTTTGAGATCACTTGAGTATCATCAGAGGAAAAATCACTCTGAGGCTTTGGTGTTCAGCCACTTCCCCTCTCCCTCCCATCCCATCCCACCCCCTCCCCTGCTCTTGGAATTGGGACATGTCAATCTTTTTCTGCCCTATTACTGTTTCTGGTTTCAAATTCCATTGCGTTTCATTCTTAACCAAACGAAGTTGCTAATTTATACTCTCAGCTATCTGGTTTCCTGAGAAATAATTTTTCATTATTTACAGGTACTCATTTCAAAGTGAAGTGTGAGTTACTCTACCTTCTCCTTGGCGTAGAATAAGTAGAATAAGTGTTTCCACTAATGTAGACCTTGAGAGAGCAAAGACTGTCTTGACTGCTGTGTCTATCTCCTGCACATAAACAGGGCTTGGTACCTTGTGACTCTCAAATATCTGTTGTCCAGTGCATAGATCTAGTAACCAGGTTATTAGCATATTAGGATTTGCCTGTGTTCTGGTTTTCTTAAAATATTCTTGTTCTTTGTCCCTCTCCAGGTTTAATTGATCCCTAGGAAAATGAGGATAGAGACAATGGATGTACAATTAATTATTCAGTGTTATCAAGGCTCCTTGTGACTTCCTTTTTCATTCCACAAAGCCAAGGACTTAGGGTTATTGTTTTTTTTTTTTTTTTATGTTTTTGTGTTTGTGTTCCACAAGTATTAGTCAAGTTGAATTGAATTATGCGCAAGTTTGAAATGTCCGCTAATTTTACCCTGAAGTCTATTTGAGATAACTTTCCATGTTTCTGGCATCAGTGGAAATAAGATAAGCAACGATCGAAATCTGTCAATCCAGTTTGCCAGCAGCAACACTAAAAATGTGGTCTAAAGGAAGTTTAAAGGGATCCCTTGTAAAATTTAGAACTTCAGCCACCTAAGCCATTGCTCTTCTCTGTAACTAAAGATCATACACTTGACTTTACTGATTTAGCTCCTATCCCACCATTGAGCACCATAATGATCTAAGTTAAGTGCTTTAAGTGTCTTATGTAAAGATGTTATTAGGTGCAGTATGTTACCTATCACTGGCAACTTACTGCTCTTTAGCTGAACTGTTTCCTCCCCATACTTCACTGTTTTCTTTTGTCCTTGTACCATATAATCATGATATTGCTCAGAAATGTTATGAAATCTCCAGGGTCACCTCTGTTTCCAGGATGATTATCTTTAAGCACTCTTTGCTTATGGGTAGCCAACCCAGATTACCTTGGAAATCCATCAGGGACAGTTCCAAATTGCCTGCTGAAATCATGAGTGGTTTCAATATGAAGAGTGTGGTTGTACTGCTTGGACTGGATCTATTGACAGTGAGGACTTAATGGAATCCCAGTGCTTCCTCAAAAAGGATTGTTATTACCAGAATTTGGGGAACTCTCATCTTAGACTTCCTCTAATAAGAGATCAGCTTTTACTTTTAAGCTGTACTCCTATTCTAAGTTGTTGAATTGTGCTTTTTAATTAATCAGTTATGGTTCTGACTGTAGATGCTTTAGACATGCCTCTTGTGGTTATCTTCTTTTTCTGTATTCCCCAGGTTTTAGACAATCATTCCAGATATCAAGCTCTTGTTATAACTTAGAATATTCTTGTTCAATCTTCTTTTAATACACAGATTGTGGGGATTTTGTATACCTCTTTTTGTTGTTTAATATTTTAGTATAATTTTCCGTATCATTACAAACCCCTCATAAGCATCATTCAGTTTAGTTCAGTTCAGTTCAGTCGCTCAGTCGTGTCCAACTCTGCGACCCCATGAATCGCAGCACGCCAGGCCTCCCTGTCCATCACAGACTCCCGGAGTTCACTCAAACTCATGTCCATCGAGACGGTGATGCCATCCAGCCATCTCATCCTCTGTCGTCCCCTTCTCCTCCTGCCCCCAATCCCTCCCAGCATCAGGGTCTTTTCCAATGAGTCAACTCTTCGCATGAGGTGGCCAAAGTACTGGAGTTTCAGCCTCAGCATCAGTCCTCCAGTGAACACCCAGGACTGGTCTCCTTTAGGATGGACTGGTTTGGATCTCCTTGCAGTCCAAGGGACTCTCAAGAGTCTTCTCCAGCACTGCAGTTCAAAAGCATCAATTCTTCAACGCTCAGCTTTCTTCACAGTCCAACTCTCACATCCATACATGACTACTGGAAAAACCATAGCCTTGACTAGACGGACCTTAGTCGGCAAAGTAATGTCTCTGCTTTTTAATATGCTGTCTAGGTTTGTCATAACTTTCCTTCCAAGGAGTAGGCGTCTTTTAATTTCATGGCTGCAGTCACCATCTGCAGTGATTTTGGAGCCCCCCAAAATAAAGTCTGACACTGTTTCCACTGTTTCCCCATCTACTGATTAACCTTAATTTGTGTGATCATTTCCCTAATGGCCTCCGCCTTCTTATGATAATGGATGTTGCCACACAGTGTTGCATGCAGATTATTGCTTACATTTCCAGTGACTACTTCTGGAGAGTCCTAGAAGTTGATATCTGAGTAAAACCGAATTAATAGGGTGCGTTTTGACAAGTGACTTTTGAAGAAGTTTCTAAGACCCAAATTCTGACTAGCAATATATAGGAAAGTGTTGATTTAAAATATTTTAATTTTAGATGTGGTTCTGCTCTTCTTGATGTTTGAACATAATTTTTAAGTATTTAGTTATTAGTCTCTGAAAGATGAAATGAATTAATCATTTTTTTAGGTATCAAGTACATCCAAATGTGAACCATTATGGAGAAGGGAAAGGCTACCCACTCCAGTATTCTGGCCTGGAGGATTCCATGAACAGTATAGTCCATGGGGTTGCAAAGAGTTAGACACAACTCAGCGATTTTCACTATCACTTTCATATTATAGAAAGGTTTTGTAATTTTATCAGTACTGCAGGATGACTTGTCCACCTCCTAGAACAGAATTTGAGAGATGTATATTCTTTAGAATGGCTAGTAAAGAGTGGGGAGTTTCCTAGCTTAGGAATCTCTGTTCCCACATGTAATTGATCCATCCTGATTTTCTGAATATGTTTACACATTTTGCTGACTCACTGTAAAGCCCTAGGAGAGATTTGTGGTAAAATATCAGTGTCTTGTGTATAAAAATGAGTGCCACAAATTCAGCATGATGAATCTTTTTGGAATTTAGGACAAATTGTGAGCAGCATGAAATAGTCTTGTTCTCAAAGTGACTGATAAAACAAAAAGAGTATTTAGGAAACTTTTAGAAAGTAAAGTAAGATTAAACATATGGATCTTCAAATACTTGAATGATAAACCACATTGCCTACAATTGTTTCATATTTAATACATATATTTTTGTATGTACTAATGCACACAAATAAAGATAAAAGAATGATTGAAATGATTATTCATGTGAATTTGCATTCTCTTTCTTTTATATGTAATATCCGTTGTTTTTTACAAGTAGAGTAACATTCCTTAATCTAAAATCTAACCAGTGTGTGGATTTGTTGGTCAGTCGCTCAGTCTTTCCAACTTTTTGTGACCCCATGGACTGCAACACGCCAGGCTTCCCTGTCCTTCACCATCTCCCAGAACTTGTTCAAACTCATGTCCATTGATTCAGTGATTCTCAGAGATGATCCAGCCATTTCGTTCTCTGTCGTCCCCTTCTCTTCCTGCCTTCAATCTTTCCTAGTATCAGGGTCTTTTCTAATGGGTGGGCTTTTCGTATCAGGTGGCCAAAGTATTGGCGCTTCAGCTTTAGCATCAGTCCTTCCGATGAATATTTAGGATTGATTTCCTTTAGGATTGACTGGTTTGATCTCTTTGCAGTCCAAGGGACTCTCAAGAGTCTTCTCTTAGAGGACCAACTAATATTAATTTCCTCTCCTCTGTCAAATGGTCAGCAGCACAGATGCTTTTCACTGTGTGGTTGTGGTTTAAAATCCTGACTGTACCACTTTCTAGCTGATGACCTTAACCTGTAAAAGTGTCCTTGTCTTGTATGTGACTGAAGTATTCTATTTCATAGAGTTTTAAAGGATTCATATAATGCTGCCACATGGTGAGCCAGCTAGAATAATACATATTATTATTACCTATTACCTATGGGTATGTCTTAGTCTTGTGCTTTTTAAAAAACACTTTTACTCGAGGAGAGCTGCCTCGCGCTAGTCCCTACATTTCTGATAGGTCTGCCTGCCACCATGGCTTTCCAGGTACCTTAATTTAGTGTGTCACGGACTTGTATGCTATCCAGCCACTCAACTTACCATGTGACAGGTCTTTAAGAGTTCTGTTTTCACGTATTAGCTTCATGTTGGCATTTCAACATAGTGTTGCTTAACTCATTGGAATATAGTAGTAGAGGGAGGAGTTGAATAAAGAATAGTGCAGAAACAGTTATTCCATGTGGATTCCATACCAACTGTATTTTGTATATACTGGACATAATTCTTTCTTCATTTCACTTTATTTATTGAAACCCCTTTTTTCCATTTCACTGAGCAAAAGTTCTTATGTTAATCATAACTCCTTGGGATGCAAAAAACAGGAACTCAGTTGATAGTGGTTAAGGAAGACAAAATTGATCAGATAATCAAAGTCAGGTATAGCTGGATTTAGGTTTCAAATCATGTCAAAAATCAATCTCTCTCTTTCCCCCCATTCCTCCTTTGCCTCTCCTTCTCTCCTTCTCCCCTGTCCCTTTTCTCCCTTCCTCTCTTTCTTCCTTCTCTCTTTCTTTCGCTCTCATTTTTCCTTTGCATTGGCTTTATTTCTCTAGTAGCATAAGATTGTGATCATCCAAGCCCTCCACGTTGTGGCAAAGACCATCCCCAGCAACTCTAGGCTATCATCCTACCTTTCACCCTACTAGACAAGACACTTCTGTCCTGGCAGCTCCAGTAGTAGTTCCTGGTAGAGCTTTTATTGGCTACTCAGCTTGAGTCATATGTCATTTTTTTATCATTAGGTGTGGAAAACCGTTCAGTGAACGTGTGTCCACGAGAGCTGCCCCTGTCACGACAGTCCACTCGGTTTCCTGATTTACATCCTAGTTCCTAAGCCTGGAGCCCTCTCCTGAACCCCATGCTTGCAGATCTTTCACCACGATATTACCTATTGACAGTCCTCCTCCTTGGGGATTGGCTCTAACATCCTAGAGAAAAGAAATGGAACAGTCAAAAAGAGTCTAAAATGTTATATCTTGGGATGGAGGAAATTGGGTTGCTGCTGACACATGGAAAAGTTCCTTTTTTGTTGTCTTTACCAGTATTAATTAAAAGTGCACGTGCCAGGCTCTTGCAAAAAAAAAAAAAACACAACAAAAAAAAACAACTTATTTTCAAGCCATGCCTGGTGCTCAGTGAGGCAGTGCTCAGGTTAGCCCGGATTGAGATGTTTCATTCTTTATGTGCAGGAGCTGAGGGTGGAGCGTGAGACAGTTAACCTGAGGGAAAACTGAGGTTCAATTAAAGAACAAGAGGGGATGGATGCTGGAAGTCACAAATGTCCAATAACACCACAGCTGTGAGGACTTCCAGCACCTTGATGGGAACTGGTGGCTGTGGCCAGCAGAGGAATGGACCCCCAAGATGTCTGTGTCTGAATTCCTGGAAGATGTAAATACATCACATGGCAAAGAGGGATTAAGTCTTCAGATGGAGTTAAGGTCGGTTATTTCATATCAGATGGTTTTTTGTACTTTTTGTCAAACCATGAACCAGACTATTTTAGATTTGGAAAAAATAATTACCACAAGTAACATTTCAGTGAAAACCTTTAAAGCTGCTATCCACATTTCTTATCTGTCATATTTTCCTCAGCCTTTGGCCCTGGGGATAAATGCTACTTTTCCTGGCTTGAAATTCTAGACTCAATATTAGTTTCTGAAAGTATTATCCATCAAAAAATTGTAAGACATACGAGAAATATTAATTTTTAGAATGTTTGATAATTCTCTTGCATCTGTAAAGTTTCCAATGATGATAAATATAACCAGTAAAAGTGCTTCTTAAAAACTGAGATTGAAATGTTAAGATTTTTGGCATTTCGGTCTCACTTAATAAAGTAAAGGAGCATCCCAGGTGACGCAGTGGTAAAGAATCCACCTGCAATGCCGGAGGCCCAAGAGATGGGGGTTCGATCCCTGGTTGGGAAGATCCCCTGGAGGAGGAAATGGCAACCCGCCCTAGTATCCTTGCCAAAAAATCCCATGGACAGAGGAGCCTGGTGGGCTACAGTCCTTGGAATCTCAAAGAGTTGGCCATGACTGAGTAACTGAGCACACACACAGCACAGCAGCAAACCCCCCCCCCCCAAAACTCGTTAGCCTGTTATTGATTATTTGATTATTTTAAGATGTAGCAAACAAAGAAAATACTTGGATATATTTCTGTAAAATAGTTGTTCTTTTCTTAAAAGATCTCCTCTTACCTGATTTCATGTTCTGGAATGCTAAAGAATGTGCTGTTCTTTCCTAAATGACTCTCTTGAACATAAACATTGTGCAATTGCAACAAATATTTATGAAAAAGCCAGATTTTTTTAACAATGAGAAGAATTTTGAAGTTTACAAGTATTTGTTCTTCCTTAATAATGAGTATAAAAAAAAGCAACCCCCCCACAAGAGTTGTGAAAATAGGTTTGCAACTAAAGTAAAAGACATCAAAGTGTTTCTCTGCCTTGTGGTGATAACAGCTTAGAGGAGATGAAGTGAGGAAAAAGGAATTTGGCTGCATTCAGAATTTCAGCCTGTTATCATGATTAATTTTTAATTGCCTTTGAGAGAAGATGTGTCCCCATCTCCGTTGGTGTTTACAGCCTGGGTGAGGCCTCTGGCATGTAATGTCCTCTTAATGTCCACTCTTCACCCCACTCACATCTCTCTTGAAACAGCTGGCCCCTGTCATTTCTAATGAAATTCATTCTCTTACCCTTGGCTCAGGATTTGGAAATGTTGTTGTTGGAGTGGCTTCTTGAGCAAATCTTGAAAATGCTTATTTGATTTCATTCTTGTGGCCAGATTGTTGCATACTGAGAATTTATACCTGATAAAGGAAATTGCCTGTGTGACTGCCTCTATAGTAGGGCAATCAGCCAATTCGTGGGAGAGAATCCCAGTCTCTGACTTGGGTAATGGAGCATGGGTTTGTAGAGCCATGGACTTTAGGCCATTTGGTGTCATGGTGTTCAAGATCCTTCCTAACCACCAGAAATAATAGCTTGGGTTGGGGATGGAGAGGGGAGAGGCCCGAGGGGAGCTGGGACACAAGTGACTTCCTTTCTTGTACAGCTCTAGCTGGATGGGGATAGTAGCAGCAGCTAACTTTACATTTACTGAGATGTTCTTAGATGGACCAAGCCCTTTATGTGGTTTTATCTCTTCTTATTTTACAGGTAACCTGTCTGAGCCTTGTATTTTCGTAATTTGTTCACAGGATGCCAAAGAGCACATCAGCTTGAAACCAGCATTCAAATGCAGTGCTTTTTGACTTCAGACTTTTCATGTAAAACTGTCGTACCCCACTTCCTTCTTTACTTGGGAACTAAAGCCACGTTGGGCTTCCCAGGTGGCACTCGTGGTAAAGAACCCACCTGAATGCAGGAAACATAAGAAACACGGATTCGATCTCTGAGTTGGGAAGATCCCCGGGAGAAGGACAGGGCAGTCCACTCCAGTATTCTTGCCTTGAGAATCCCATGGACAGAGAAGCCTGGCAGGTTGCAGATCATAGGGTTGCAAAGACTCAGACATGACTGAGACAACTTAGCACGCAAAGCCGCATTGCATCAATCACAAGTATTCCAATATTCTGTGTACTTGGGGTAGCTTTGGTTTTAATTAGATCAGCTAAAAATTGCTGTGATACATGAGAACCTTATTCTGCAGCCATTCTTGGTCCTAGCACTGTTGATTGTACTACTCAAGGCTTGTTTTTTCTTGCTGTTCTAGATTGTGGTCTTCGTAATGTGTTGGGGACATCTAGTCTCCTCTGGAAGATGCTACACGCTACATTTGTGTAGCGTCCTGAAACATATTTAGAAGGATACCAAGCTGCCTGTCCTCAGTTGTGAGCGCATGTGGCCAAATGTGTGAAGGCATTAAAATGATCCCAAAGCCTGGGTCATGGGGTCATGTTGTGAGAGCCCTCCCCCCAGGAATTCCCACTTCCAAAAATAGATGTTAATTTCTTTTTTCCCCCAAAAC
The DNA here is from genome assembly GCF_014754425.2 of Oryx dammah. Lineage (NCBI taxonomy): Eukaryota > Metazoa > Chordata > Mammalia > Artiodactyla > Bovidae > Oryx > Oryx dammah. The sequence goes on along the minus strand of NW_024070187.1, from coordinate 86,721,079 downwards.
TGGTGTACACTGGGGATATTTAAACACGTTTAACATCACACTTCTGCCCCAGATTGCTTAAAATCTCTGAAAGGACATGACATCAGCATGTAACTTCTCACACATAGGGATTTATTTTATAACTGTTATGCAGACAATGTATGACAGAGGTAGGAAGCTTAGACCATGAAGTCTGTACTTTAAGGCAAGTAAGCAGGGAAGTTTTCTTGGAAAAGCTGGGGCTTCAGAAAGGCCATGATGCTTGGGTTAGCTTTGAGTAGATGGAGAGAAAGCAACAGACCTTTCCATGCAGTAGAGTGCAGGAGTCTTTAAAGGCAAGAGTGATTAATCAGTGCTGTGATTAAGGTGTAGTGAGCACATCAGCATGTTGCTTTAGGTAATATGGGAGATGATATCAAAAAGAAGTTAGAGGCAGAATGCAGAAAGCCTTAAATGACGACATAACTTTTTGATTCAGGCTAAATTACCTAACTTTGAGTTTCAGTTTCTTATGTGTGAAGTGAGGGATTTGATTAGTAGATAGTATCCTAAGCAATTTTCAGGTCTGACTTTGAAATAAAGATATCAGTTTTCTAATTAATCTTATCCTGAAATAATGATCAGTTAGTCGAAACTATTACCACAGCAGCAGCAGCGGTTGAAACTATTCAGGAAAAAATAACAGGGTAATATTAATTATTATTAACATTTATTGAGCACTTACTAAGTGCTGGATACTGTGTTCAGCACTTTGGATTAGGCCATTCAATTCTTACAGCAAGTCTGTGAATTAAAGTCTATTGCTCTAAGTTTTTCAGGTGAGTGATAATATAAAAAGTCTTAGTGTCCAGAATCACAATTAAACATACTCCTCTGACCTGCCTGGTCTGAACATGTTGAGAAATAGCAAATCTGAAAACATGGTTAAAAGATCTCTTACAAAAGAGGCCAGGGTGGAGCACAGGGCTCTCGTATGGGGCAGGCAGTGGGCCAGCTGACAGACACCTCACCCCATATGAGTGTGTCAGGACTGCTGGGCTGAGACAGGGCCTGAAGCGGGATATGCGGGCGTGAAGTGAAAGAGGATGGTCCTTATCAGAAAGGACAGGGTTCTTCCTTCCTGGGAAGAATGATGGTGAGGGCATGCTGAGCTTCACAGGCTGCTTATTTTTCCCAGACTGGCTATTCACATCCATCATGCCTCTTCACTGGGGAAGAGTGAGTTAAGGAGGGCAGAGAGGCCAGGATATTCAGAGAAAAATATTCCCTTACAGAGAATGGGAGCAGGTGAAAGGCACTGCACCCCTACCTTAAGAAAACATGATGTTTTCTACTTGAGATACCTTAGTTGTAAGAAAGAGGCAAGGATGAGATGGTTTTTCAAGGTCTTGTTTATTTTTGACTGTATGGTTATAATTCTATGAATATCCAAAGGGATTGCAGAGGAGGGGCTAATTTCCTGCCTCTGGTTCCTTGGTATGAGGGGGTTCTGTGTTTGCATTCCAGGAGGTCTGTTTTAATGATTAGATACACTTTTGTTGTTGTTCTTAGTGGCTTAAAATGTTAAGTTCAGGATATTGTGAAATGTTTGAATTTATAGGCCAGCAGACACTGTGAGAAATATCCCCCACATTTTCAAGCAGATTCGGGCTATAGAGGTTTATGACAACTTGTGTGGTTTGCTGTCATCGATCACTTGATGATAATTACTGTTTGGTGCTTCTTTAGGTTCAAGTTGCTCTCATTTATTCATTCACAGATATTTATTGGGTGACTTTAGAGTCAGTTTTAGGCACTGCAGAACTATAGTGAGGAGAGCAGATACAAATTTCTTCCCCCTGAAGCTTGGATGCTAGCAGGTATAATAAAGAAACAAGGGTTTTCTTGGTGGCTCAGATGGTAAAGAATCTGCCTGCAATGCAGGAGTCCCAGGATTGATCCCTGGGTTGGGACGATCCCTTGAGAAGGGAATGACAACCCACTCCAATATTCTTGCCTGGAGAATTCCACAGACAGAGAATCCTGGTGGGCTATAGTCCATGGGGTTGCAAAGAATCGGACATGACTGAGCGACTAAGTATGCACATTAAGAAGTGATCAAGCAGACATATATAAAATATATAGTATGTGAGATGGTGACAAGTTTTATGGAGAAAAGTAAAATGCAGAAGCAAGATAGTAATGAGATGGTTCCTGGGGTCAGGAAAGACAGTGGGAGGGCCAAGTTTAAGTGAAGACCTGAAGGCATGGAGGGCTGAGCCATGCAGTTGTCAGGGGAAGATATTTCGGCAGAGGAAATGGTGAGCACAGTGACCTTGAGATGTGAGATTTCCCAGTGCTGGACCTTGCAAGCCATTTTACTCTGAGCGAAATGAGTTTTGAGGAGAAGAGTGACATGATCTTCCCTTTGTATCCCTCTGGCTCTGGTTTGAGGACGACTTGTGAAGGGGAGCATGGTGGTGTGGACTAGGGTAGCAGTAGGGGAGGTGGTGAGCAGTCATCAGAGTCTGGATGTATTTTGAAGGTAGAGTCAATAAAATTTGTTAAAAGATTTTGTGTGTGGTGTGAGAAGAATTAAGGATGATTTAGTCGAGTTTTCGGTCTGAGTAACTGGGAGGATGGAGTTGCCATCTACCGACATGGTGAGGCGGTGCAAGTTTGGGAGTGGGAAGTTCACTTTTGGATCCGTTGGTGTGCCTAGTGACTATGCACAGGGAGAGGATCCAGGGGCAGTTGAATTGATGAGAGAAGGACTTATGGAGGAATCCTGGGCTGGAGGTATACCACGGTGAAGGCATTCGAAGTCATGAGACAGAATGAGTACACCACGCTAGGGAGGGTACATGCGGAAGAGGAGTCTGTGACCAGGTCCTGCGGCACTCCAGTGGGTATCAGTCATGAGAATAGAGGGATGTGAGAAGGGAGAATGAGAAGAGGAGACCACCGAGAAAAAGATGAGAACCAGTAGAGAATGGTGTTTTGGAAGCTAAAGAAAGGGGGTGTTTCTTAGGAAAGAGAAACAGAGCGAGTAAGAAGATGGAGTCTGGACCATCGGTTTTAGCACTGCGGAGTTACTAGTGACTTTGGCAACAGCATGATTCGACTGGGTTCAAGAAAGAACAAGATTGGGAAGAGAGGATTTGGAGAAATCTAATACAGTCAATTTTGGGGGAAATGTTTTGCTGTAAAGGGCAGCGAAGTAATAGGAAATTAGCTAGAGATGGATGTGGCATCAAGAAGGTTTTTGTGTGTTTGTTAAAGATGGGAAATATGGCAACTTATTTATTTGCTGGTGGGGATAGTCTAGTGATAGGGAAAATTGATGAGGAAAGAAAGAGAGGACAGTTGCCGAAGCTGTCTTGGAAAGGCAAGAGGGGCTAGGTTGTGTACACGAGTGGAGGCTTTGCTCCTAAGTAAGATCACCGACAGTTCATCTATACTGGGCATAGGAGAGCGGGATGGACCAGGCATGCAGAGATGCCAGTGGGTTGTATCAAAATTCACTGCTTCTGTGTCATTCTTGGGTAATTAGTGACCACAATGTGGCTTTACCGTGGCCCTGGCTCTTTGTGCTTATGGAACTTATGGCTCACAAAAACCTTTACATGTCTGTAACTGTGGCCCTTCAGCCATATGGGATGACAGCTGTAGAGTTTTGCACTTTATTTTATTTACACTTTTTTGGCTACATCTCAGGGATGTGGGATCTTAGTTCCCAGACCAGGGGTCAAACCCATGCCCCTTGCACTGGAAGCTCAGACTCTTAATCACTGGACCACCAGGGAAGTCCCTAGTTTTGCATTTTAATATTGCACTTGGGTAATATTTTAATGGTTTGCCTTGGAAACAAACAGAGACCATTCTGTCATTTTTGAGATTGCATCCAAGTACTGCATTTCGGACTCTTTTGTTGACCATGATGGCTACTCCATTTCTTCTGAGGGATTCCTGCCTGCAGTAGTAGATATAATGGTCATCTGAGTTAAATTCACCCATTCCACTCCATCTTAGTTTGCTGATTTCTAGAATGTCATTGTTCGCTCTTGCCATCTCTTGTTTGACCACTTCCAATTTGCCTTGATTCATGGACCTAACATTCCAGGTTCCTATGCAATATTGCTCTTTACAGCATTGGACCTTGCTTCTATCACCAGTCACATCCACAACTGGGTATTGTTTTTGCTTTGGCTCCATCCCTTCATTCTTCCTGGAGTTATTTCTCCACTGATCTCCAGTAGCATATTGGGAACCTACTGGCCTGGGGAGTTCCTCTTTCAGTATCCTATCATTTTGCCTTTTCATACCATTTATGGGGTTCTCAAGGCCAGAATACTGAAGTGGTTTGCCATTCCCTTCTCCAGTGGACCACATTCAATATCACATTAATCCAAGTCTATGACCCAACCAGTAATGCTGAAGAAGCTGAAGTTGAACGGTTCTATGAAGACCTACAAGACCTTTTAGAACTAACACCCCCAAAAGATGTCCTTTTCATTATAGGGGACTGGAATGCAAAACTAGGAAGTCAAGAAACACCTGGAGTAACAGACAAATTTGGCCTTGGAATACAGAAGGAAGCAGGGCAAAGACTAATAGAGTTTTGCCAAGAAAATGCACTGGTCATAGCAAACACCCTCTTCCAACAACACAAGAGAAGACTCTACACATGGACATCACCAGATGGTCAATATAATCAGATTGATTAAATTCTTTGCAACCAAAGATGGAGAAGCTGTATACAGTCAACAAAATCAAGACCGGGAGCTGACTGTGGCTCAGAACATGAACTCCATATTGCCAAATTCAGACTTAAATTGAAGAAAGTAGGGAAAACCACTAGACCATTCAGGTATGACCTAAATCAAATCCCTTATGATTATACAGTGGAAGTGAGAAATAGATTTAAGGGACTAGATCTGATAGAGTGCCTGATGAACTATTGACTGAGGCTTGTGACACTGTGCAGGAGACAGGGATCAAGACCATCCCCATGGAAAAGAAATGCAAAAAACAAAATGGCTGTCTGGGGAGGCCTTACAAATAGCTAGGAAAAGAAGAGAAGCAAAAAGCAAAGGAGAAAAGGAAAGATATAAGCATCTGAATGCAGAGTTCCAAAGAATAGCAAGAAGAGATAAGAAAGCCTAACCTCAGCTATCAATACAAAGAAATAGAGGAAAACAAGAGAATGGGAAAGACTAGAGATCTCTTCAAGAAACTTAGAGATACCAAGGGAACATTTCATGCAAAGATGGGCTCGATAAAGGACAGAAATGGTATGGATCTAACAGAAGCAGAAATATCAAGAAGAGGTGGCAAAAATACACAGAAGAACTGTATAAAAAAGATCTTCAAGACCAAGATCATCACGATGGTGTGATCACTCACCTAGAGCCAGACATCCTGGAATGTTAAGTCAAGTGGGCCTTGGAAAGCATCGCTACGAACAAAGCTAGTGGAAGTGATGGAATTCCAGTTGAGCTCTTTCAAATCCTGAAAGATGATGCCGTGAAAGTGCTGCACTCAATATGCCAGCAAATTTGGAAAACTCAGCAGTGGCCACAGGACTGGAAAAGGTCAGCTTTCATTCCAATCCCAAAGAAAGACAATGCCAAAGAATGCTCAAACTACCACACAATTGCCCTCATCTCACACGCTAGTAAAGTAATGCTCAAAATTCTCCAAGCCAGGCTTCAGCAATACGTGAACCGTGAACTACCAGATGTTCAAGCTGGTCTTAGAAAAGGCAGAGGAACCAGAGATCAAATTGCCAACATCCGCTGGATCATGGAAAAAGCAAGAGAGTTCCAGAAAAACACCTATTTCTGCCTTATTGACTATGCCAACGCCTTTGACTGTGTGGATCATGATAAACTGTGGAAAATTCTGAAAGAGATGGGAATACCAGACCATCTAACCTCCCTCTTGAGAAACCTATATGCAGGTCAGGAAGCAACAGTTAGAACTGGACATGGAACAACAGACTGGTTCCAAATAGGAAAAGGAGTACGTCAAGGCTGTATATTGTCACCCTGCTTATTTAACTTATATGCAGAGTACATCATGAGAAATGCTGGACTGGAAGAAGCACAAGCTGGAATCAACATTGCCGGGAGAAATATCAATCACCTCAGATATGCAAATGATACCACCGTTATGGCAGAAAGTGAAGAGGAGCTAAAAAGCCTCTTGATGAAAGTGAAAGAGGAGAGTGAAAAAGTTGGCTTAAAGCTCAACATTCAGAAAAAAAGATCATGGCATCTGGTCCCATCACTTCCTGGGAAATAGACGGGGAAACAGTGGAAACAGGGTTAGACTTTATTTTTTGGGCCTCCAAAATCACTGCAGATGGTGACTGCAGCCATGAAATTAAAAGACGCTTACCTCTTGGAAGAAAAGTTATGACCAACCTAGATAGCATATTGCAAAGCAGAGACATTACTTGCCAACAGAGGTCCGTCTAGCAAAGACTATGGTTTTTCCTGTGGTCATGTATGGATGTGAGAGTTGGACTGTGAAGAAAGCTGAGCGCTGAAGAATTGATGCTTTTGAACTGTGGTGTTGGAGAAGACTCTTGAGAGTCCCTTGGACTGCAAGAAGATCCAACCAGTCCATTCTAGAGGAGATCAGCCCTGGGAGTTCTTTGGAAAGAATGATGCTGAAGCTGAAACTCCAATACTTTGGCCACCTCATGGGAGTTGACTCATTGGAAAATACTCTGATGCTGGGAGGGGTTAGGGGCAGGAGCAGAAGGGGACGACAGAGGATAAGATAGCTGCGTAGCATCACTGACTTGAAGGACGTGAGTTTGAGTGAACTCCGGTAGTTGGTGATGGACAGGGAGGCCTGGCATGCTGCTATTCATGGGGTTGCAAAGAGTCGGACAGGACTGAGCGTCTGAACTGAACTGAACTGAATATTTGAATGGGCTTCCCTGGTGGCTCAGAGGTTAAAGTGTCTGCCTGGAATGTGGGAGACCTGGGTTCGATCCCTGGGTTGGGAAGATCCCCTGGAGGAGGAAATGGCAACCCACTCTAGTACTCTTGCCTGGAGAATCCTAATAAGTAACTAATTTTCATTTAAGTTAAAATAAGTAAAACTTACAGAATCCTTTGGTTTTAATCTCATTTAAACCTCTCCTGTGATGTTATAACTATTACTAACCTCTAGTTAACAATTGTGGAGAAGGCAATGGCAAACCACTCCAGTACTCTTGCCTGGAAAATCCCATGTACGGAGGAGCCTGGTAGGCTGCAGTCCACTGGGTCGCTAGGAGTCAGATAGGACTGAGCGACTTCACTTTCACTTTCACTGTCATGCATTGGGGAAGGAAATGGCAACCCACTCCAGTGTTCTTGCCTGGAGAATCCCAGGGATGGGGGAGCCGGGTGGGCTGCCGTCTATGGGGTCGCACAGAGTCGGACACGACTGAAGCCACGCAGCAGCAGGAACAGCAGCAGCGGCGGCATCAGCAGCAGTTAACAATTGAGGAAGCTGAGCCTTTAGAATAAAGAGGTTGCTCAAGTTCACGTGTAGACTTGCTGCTTTTTGACACTGTAATCTGTTCCTTGACCATAGGCTGTGTTGCTTTGTGGAAGTTTTTGGTGCTGTGAAATGTATCATTTCTGAATGCAGTAAATTAACACTGGTTTGCATATGTGATTGTAGCATGAGATTACCATTGATAACTTTGAGCTTTACCCACCCATCCCTTCATTGTTTTTGCCCAAGACCTAGAATTTAAGAGCCTTTTACAAAGTTTTTGAAGCTGCAGTAGAGGAAAAATTGGTTGGTTGGCTGCAGATGGGCCATCATCATTGTTGTTTTCCTTTATAACTCAGGTCTTCAATTAGAAATTGTCAGCAAGATGTTCCCTCTATTGTGAATGAGTGTGATCTTCAGTGTCATGGTGATCAGAATTGAACGTTTTCTTTGGTTCCTTGTTTGCCGTGTGTCAGGCTTTCTTGGTCTGCTTTCTCATTTATAAATTAAGGGTAATAATACTTCCCAACTGTGATTGTTGTAAGAACTAGAGAAGGTATATTCCCCAGGACAAAGCACAGGGCCTGGTATTTATTCTGTAATACATGGCAGGTGACTGGGTAGCTTCTTTGTCAGTTCCATTAACGACTGTCCTACGGGGTGGTAGCTTGAGGGAATATTAAATGCATCTTTTTCTTGAATTCCCACCTGGAAAATGACTCATTCAGAGTTTAATTTCAAAGTGTTTCTTATGTGTACATTTTAGGAATGGTTTATTATTTAAAGCTGGAGAAGACAAAAGCTCTATACAAACATACCATCCTTATTTTGAATAAAAGTTCAGAACATATTGTCTGACAGTGGGAAAATGGATTTGCCCCAGAAAATCTAGGATGTATGGCTTACTGTCAGCATGAAACTCTGGGTATCCTCTTAGGTGTGGAGGAGACACCCTGCATTTTTCCTAAATTTTATAGTTGTTCAGTTGTTTAATCCAGGCATCAGTATATTGTCTAGATGTTGGTTGTGTGAATTCCCTTCAGTGGAGATGAGAAATCCATGCATTAAAATGAAATGTTGTTCTTTCTTTCCCTGAAACAGTAAACTGATGGTTAAAGAAAGAGTTACAACTGGAATCATTGGTGCGGCGAGATGCTCCTGGGCTGTGGATAGTTAAGTCAGTGTTGTGGATCAGCAGAGACGAAGCCAATGTTCTCCAGTTACCCGCATTACTAACTCAAACATAGTAAACACATCCTACTGATAAGAGACCCTGGCGAGGACAAAGTCTTGTATGAGATGATATTGGGAATACTGAGTTAAATGGGGAATTACTTATCCTCCAGGAATTAGTTTGGGGTTGGCTGTGTCAGTCCACCTCCAAGAGTTCATCCTTTCCTGTGGAAACTTCCCCTCCATCACTCTGCTTCTGTGACACTTGAGTGCATTCTCTCAAATTTAAAGTTCTTTCTCTCAGCCAGAATTTATGAAAGTGTTCTCATGGATTTAGTTGTAAGGGAGACCGAATCGGTGTGTCTGTGCATACACCAGCACCTATGCAGGTCTTCATGATGTAGACAGACTGTAGAGAGGCAGGAATTGGGTTGCTTCTGCTCCCTGGAAGCAGGCTTCACTTTACTCTGTGATACCCTCCTCACTCCTTCTCTGCCTAGTGAATATCTACAACTGTGTCACTTGCTGTATACACTTGATAAAAATAGGTATTATGTTTAAATGCACTGGTCATTATAAGTGGTGTAATGGTGACAAACATGCACTCAAGGAATTTCCAGGTTGCAAAATACCTTCATTTGTCTTCTGGTACTTTACGCGTTGTTTCAGTTATTTAAAAAGTAGGAAAATAATGAAAACTTAGTGACTGTTGGGGCTTCTCTGGTAGCTCAGCTGGTAATGAATCCACGTGCAATGTGGGAGATCTGGGTTCGATTCCTGGGTTGGCAAGATCCCCTGGAGAAGGGAAGAGCTACCCACTCCAGTATTCTGGCCTGGAGAATTCCAAGGACTATATAGTTTGTGGAATCACAAAGAGCTGGGCATGACTGAGTGACTTTCACTTTATGGGATTCCCTGGTGGCTCAGATGGTAGAGTCTGCCTGCAGTGTGGAAGACCCTAGTTTGATCCCTGGGTCAGGAAGATACCCTGGAGAAGGAAATGGCAACCCACTCCAGTGTGGAAAATCACATGGATGGAGGAGCTTGGTGGGCTACAGTCCATGGGGTCTCAAAGAGTTGGACATGACTGAAGTGACTTCACCTTTCACAGTGATTTTATAAAACACTTTAAGAACATAGGTTGTAGATTCATTTATGGGTCTGATATGCTAATGTATTAGATAACATCATGAAGCTTCCATAGGTGAGGAATCTTTGTGAATCATATAATTTTTTTCATACCTACTTTGTCATACCTACAGGGCTAGTCTGAGGCTAGAATTATGAAGATGGAGAACTTTTAAATTCATGCTCTTAGATTTTCCTTTCCATGTGTTCTTTCTTCATCCTTGTTACCCTACTTGTTTCCTTCTGCCTTCAAAACTGTTTCTGTTAAGGAAGAAATGGTTCATTTAATGTGTTGTCTTTCCCAAGGATGTTTGCATCTCAGTGGACACAATACTCACATTTGGCTAAACTTGGCCAAACAGTTACGTTCTAATTGTGCAATTCAGTTAAACATGTGAGTGGCCACCCATGTTATAAAGTGGACCCTTAATATTGGATTTGTATTCAAATGAGGATCTTTCCCGTGTAACAAGTATGGTGCAAAATAACAGTGCTGTTTGCTCTTGACTAACCAGTACTTGTGTATTCAACTTATAGATGGTTCTTTTTACTCCATTCTCATTTGCTGAAAATGTTCTGTGATTTATGGGATACAAACATGATAAAGCAGAGGAAGTGTATGGGCTTTGGAGTGTGATGTGAAGATATAGCTGAGCTTCAGTTATGTGACCTTGGACACACACCTCCTGAATCTCAGTTTCCTCACCTGTGAAGTATGCTTATTAGGGTTGGTATGGTAGAAAAATATGTATCAACTGCAGTGCCATAAGCTGCAGTGTATAAATTACAGGCCAATGGTAGATATAGTACAAAGTACATTGTGTTTAATACACAAAACTATTGTGATAAGTATAAATTCTAGGATTCTTACAAAGAAAAAATAAAAGCAATTAGGAAAAATATCTTCTACATAGTAGCAACCTTGTTAAAAGTCTGTAGCAGTTATTAGTTATGTCAATGATACATTAATTGAGTGTATGTCTTGATTATAAGCAAGCTTGATACAATTTATGGAAAGTTATTTTATTCATATTCTCAAACACATAAATGACATGGTATTCACATGTGAAATTTTTTAAAAATTAAAAAAAAAGATTAATTTAACACAGAGTTACCTAAATGTGTTTGAGAAATGATTTGAGTTCTCACAACCTACTGCTTATGAGGCGATTCAAGAATATATTTATTATGCAAGTCGAGGTGTGGTCTTGTGAGGTGGGCCCTCGATGCCTGTGTTACATCCTCCTGTGTTCTCTTGTTACACAGGATTCTACAGTTCTGTTTTTTCACCCCACAGATTTACCAATAAAGAGACAGAGAGAGTATGAGCTGGTGACTCCTGTCAGCACAAATTTTGAAGGACGCTATCTCTCCCATATTCTTTCTGCAAATCACAAAAAGAGGTCAACGAGGGACGTGTCTTCCAACTCTGAGCAATTGTTCTTTAACGTCACGGCATTTGGAAGAGATTTTCATCTGCGACTGAAGCCCAACACTCAGCTGGTAGCTCCTGGTGCTGTTGTGGAATGGCATGAGGCATCTCCGGTGCCTGGGAATATAACCGACCCCATGAATGATCATCAACCAGGAAGTACTTCGGACAGAATCTGGAAAACAGAGCCTTTGCAGACCAACTGTGCTTATGTTGGTGACATCATGGACATTCCAGGAACCTCTGTTGCCATTAGCAACTGTGATGGTCTGGTAAGACTCCTTGCCTTTTGTGTCTGTGTGTTTGCAGGTGTTTGGGAGTGCAGCATGGCTTCAGCATGGTTTAGAAGGTAGAGGTGGAAAGAAAGCCTCATTATTATATTTCAAGTTCAGGAAGAAGCATTAGAAACCATTTCACTGTCAAAGATGTGTGCTTTGGCTTCATTTTGACATGAAGACATTATTCTAAGAAACCAAAGACAACTATTTTAGCATTCTTTGTTTATATGTCCACTTGCATCACATTGGGAATTTTATTTCCTTATTTCTTTAAAATCATCCTGATAACTTTTTAAAGAAGCATAGATTCCTTCAAAATGATAGTATTTCCCTTCTTATGAGGAAACATTAGGTATTTTATTAAAGAAAATATTTAGCAAGCATTCTTTTGCACACCCCTCAGAAGAAGCGGCTTAGCGGCAGCAGCAGCAGCAGAATGCTGAAATGGGAAACGGGTGCTTCTCTGTCAGAATTTGTTCAAATTGCATTAGTGTATGAACCTGAGGTGTAGTTCTCTCTCTGTGGTGGCTTTGATTCGTTTTCTCTTGCTTTTCAATGAAATAGCCATATATTGTTCTTCACTTTTGTGGTTGAGGCTTCACACTCTCTGAAGATGTGGAATATTTTTGTCTTCTATCTCCAGATGTTATTTGAGAAGTGTGTCAATGTTTATGCCTCTTCCATTCATAGTTGACTCCAAGCCTTTGTTCAAAAAGAGCAACCATTTTTCTTTCTGTGGTTGCCAGGCTGCTGTTTCTTGGGAGTTCACAGCTATTCTCTTTGTTTTGTCTCTCTTCTGGGAGTTCTCAAAACAATCCTTGCATTCCTTCTACCTTGGCTGGTCCACTAACAGTACCTTGAATCTTTAATGCATAAGCACAACCCAAAGGAGTTATGATGCCATATTTTTTACTCAAGGCCTGTTGGGTTCATGGTTGCAGGCTTTATTTGGAGGTCTTGTACTGCCTCCAGATGTTCTGTAGGGCTTTGGAAGCCTGAACGGAAAACTGAATAGAGCGTGTGTGGCAGGTCTCCTAGTTGGACCCTTTCAGTTTAAGATTCACAACATCACATTTGGTGCTAGACCATGCTATAGGGTTTGAAGGCACAAGGAATCTCTGAGATTCTTCTCATTCCACACAAATGTTTAATAGATCTGACTTAACTAAATTACTGACGAAAACAATAGAAAGAAAACATCTTCTAGAAGACAAAGTTTAAAATATTCACTAAGAGCTTGATTCAACACTACTAGAGTATAAGAGGAAATAAATTCTATTAAAGGTTCTATTTTATAATACTTCTAAGTAAAGTATATTGAGTATAAAACTTAATTCAGTGTTATTTTAAAATACTTTTTATCTCCCTGGTTAAGATTGAAGCTTGGACTAGGAGATTTGAAACTTGAAAATCAGTTTAAGGAAGGCAAAAGGCAAGAAAATTATTTTAATAGTGAATTTTTAAACCTGATTTAGCAATCAGTGTTTTTCTTACTGTACATGTCAAATTATCGAATCATAGATACAGAAATATAAGGCAATAGTTGTAAGGAAGAGGAAAATAGGTATAAAGTATGAATATACATTAATTATTAGGATTGATTTCTCATTTTTAAGGTATGGTGCTAACTGTTGACATGTATACATTGACATGGTGTGTCTGTTTGTGTGTGTGTGCACAACTCAACCAGTGTATTTATTTGTTCCATTCTTTGATCCTTTAATTAATGAAAACATATTTCTGAGAAGTCAATTCTGGGCAAGCGCTGTTCCAGACATTGTGAAATGATGAAAGGAATGGTCATGATTACCATTCTTATGGAGCTCAAAGAGGTTAAATTTGCCATAGATTTTAAGTGTCAAAATATCTGGTATACATGTATGTGTATACACACACACACATATGCATACTGGAATTACGTTCAACTTAAAAAAGTTGTGATAAAGGGAAGTATCTTCTGGAGAGATTTTATGAATGGGGACAGAGTTTCTAACCAGGCATACATGGCTCAGGCCTTGAACTTGACCTTGGAAAAGATAGGAGTCCAGCCCTATAACAGGCAGTGCTGACTATGCAGCTGTACCTGAACAGAAGGCTTTTTAGAGTTTCCAGCTCATAGCAGCTATGGAGGAAGAATGAAGATGATGGCGGGACTAAAGCTCAGTAATAGAGAGCAGATCAATAGAGTGATGACTACTGCTTCATTAAGCTGGGGACAAATTCTTAACATTGCATTGGATAGAATAAGCACCTTAGCTGAAATAAAGTAGGAAGTAAAACTGATGTGAATGTAAATAAACTTGGCTAATTAGCAGATTCTTAAACTCTTTTTTGTTCCTTTAACTTGCTGTGTAGGGGATTTAAGTTTGACCTTCTTGACCTTAGGAAGAGAAACAGGGATACTGAGATCACATAGATGCCTGAGGATTAAGCTGATGGGCTAGAAAGCCATTTCCCTGGGAAACTCTGGGATCATAACCAAATCTAAGTTGTCTTAGCAGAAAGCAGAGCCCCTCCTGGCCTAAAAATGCCAATGGGACCATCTCTGCTCAGCAAGATGAAGTGAAGTCTCCTGCCATGGAAGAGAATGCCAGTGAAGCCCTATCTGGATGGGTCTACTGTAGATTATTGTCGATGGGATTCCTGTGATCTGATTATCTGCATGGGTCTTTTGAAACTCTTAGTCATAGGGAGCAGCCACAGGTATTTATTTTCACTGAGATTGGGAAGCTCTTACCATGGCCTTTTCCGTGAGTGAAACCCCTTACCTCTTTTTCTCTAATGCTACCTTGCAGCAAACTATATCTATTTGAAATATATAGCAGTCTGAGACAGAATTAATTTATATTAAACAGAAGGCTGTGATTTGTAAAAATAAATAAATAAAATAACAGTACCGCTCAAAGAGTGTCCATACACCCAGGTCAAGATAAATACTGAAGGTGAGACTATATAAAGAAACTTTATGACACTTTGACAGTTATTATATTTGTGTTGGACCTAACAGTAAAAAAAAAAAAAGCTGAGGCTGCTATTTTGTGTCTTTTTTGTTTTTTCCTAGTAATTAGTTTTCCTTGTATTTTACAAAATTATCAGCCCAAGGCCAACTGGGGAGAAAAGAAACAGTTTATTTACCCCAGATAGTTTGAAAACCAAGTAGTAATACTTAGCTGTTCCTATTCCTCTGAACATCAGAAACTTGACTGAATGCTACTTATTCCAGGTAACTATGAAATGATCCGGAGAAGACATTGGAGAAGGAAATGGCACCCCACTCCAATGTTCTTGCCTGGAGAATCCCAGGGTCGGGGGAGCCTGGTGGGCTGCCATCTGTGGGGTCGCACAGAGTCATACATGACTGAAGCAACTTAGCAGCAGCAGCAGCAGCGTGAAATGATCACAGGAAAGCTCCCTTAACTTGGACATTATGGAGGAAGACAGAAAATTGCCTTAAGTGACATATGTATAGCCAAGGTCTAGATTGTGATATAAAAAAGGTGTCAGACTAGTGTCTGACTCTATGACCCCATGGACTGTAGCCCACCAGGCTTTTCTGTCCATGTGGTTCTCCAGGCAAGAATGCTGGAGTGAGTAGCCATTCCTTTCTCCAGGGCATCTTCCCAACCCAGGGATCAAATCTAGGTCTCCTGCATTGCAGGCAGATTCTTTACCGCCTGAACCACCAGGGAAGCCCAGACATAGATATACATGATATCTAAAATATTATTCTGTGCGTTTCTGAAATCAACATCAAAGTGTTCTGCATGAAGGAATTAACAGTGATTTTCACCCACTGTGGCCAAGAGCTGTATCTGTTCTGTCTAGCATGACCTTTTTTGAATCTTTGTCAAGATTATCTTTAATGAATGATAGCTAATTCTTTACCAATTACAGCTTTATGTCTGCCCTAGTATACCCTACTGTAAGTGAGAATTGTTATGATATTCAGTCATGGAGTTGTCCTTGTTTTCTGACAGCATCCAATTTTTTAAAAGCCCAATTCACTAGATCCTTCTCCAAATTATCCTGCCAAAGCCTAAATCCTGTTAATAGGTTCTTTCTAAAGTTCTCTTACTGAGATGCTTATGCTTCCCTCTGGTGTGTGTTCTGGCTCCCGGCAACATAACAAACCCAGCTTGTCAACTGCAGATGAGTTCCTAGTGGTCTTTGGCTGGAGGCCATTGACGTATGTTACCTTTCTGCTTCTGCATCTCTGCAGTGAGAGTCCAGTGGTCAGGAGTCATGGTGATGGCAAGCATTTCACACACTTCTGAGTGGGAAGATGCTTCTGGCTGAGAATTCCAGCTGAAAATAGATTTCTTTATTCCACAGAGCCCTGGCATTGGCCCTGTAACACTATTAAATCTCCCCTGTGAGTAGTGGCGGCACACAATCATATTTTGTGGTCTTCAAATTTGCCAAAATAAAGGGTTATTTGGTTAGTAGTCTTTATGTCATGTGTTCATAACATAAGGGAACTGGATTTTTCTAGACTTATGAGAACAATATCCCTTTGTTAATTACTCTGGATTGTCATCAGAGGAAACTGATGAGAATGGAAGAACTGACTGGTGATGGCTATTTTGGATTATCCAACTCAGTGATTTCCTTGTGGGCTGACTTTATGATCAAGGCAGCTTATCAAGGATAGAAATTTTCAATATTTCGCAACATTTGAAATCCTTCCTCCAAATGAAATCACTGTGTGTGCGTGCATGCTAAGTTGTTTCAGTTGTCTGGTTCTTTGCAATGCTATGGACTATATCCTGCCAGGCTCCTCTGTCCATGGGATTCTCCAGGCAAGAATACTGGAGTGGGTTGCCAGGTCCTTCTCAAATGAAGTCACTAGGGGTTATCTAATAAAATAATATATAAAATGGATAAACTCAGGAAAGGCCAGTAAAAACATAGTTGTTTTTTCTTTTTCCCACCTAACTCCTGTTTGTCCTGCCTTGTCCTTACTCGAGACCACTCTTAGCCATCCTGAAGCTTCTAATAGGAAATCTCCACTATTAGGTTAGGGAGTCTTGGAAGCTTAAAACTTGGGAGCCATAGGCAAAACCTCTTTTCTAAAATATGTGATAGTCACATCTGACTAGTATTGGAGGTAATTTACCCTTTTTAGATTTGGGGCATGGCCAAATGAAGTCTTTGTGGACAACCACAAACTTATAAAGAAAACAGCCTTCAGACTTCCGTGCCTTAAGACTTCTGCTTTGAGATTTGGTCCCTTCAGAAACATGTCCTCTCTATGCCTATCTCAGTAAGTCTAACTGCAGAGGCACTTTTTAAAAAAGTCTATTTTAAAAAGTATTATGAGCCAGTGTGCCTGGGATTAAGAATATTTGACTAGTGATTATAAATACAGTTCAATCTGGTAGATGAAATGTTTGATACCAAAAATAGATACAAATCCGTAGCTATTTATAGTGGGTTTAGAGTTTTCAAGGACTGATCTTTAGATGTTGACATTTGAACGTCTGCTTTTATGAGGAGAACCTGATCTCTAAAAGCCAGTCCCCTCCCACCTTTTTCCCCCAAGGAACTTGTCTATGGAAGATGTGTATTTTCCTGATGGGACAGAGGGAGTTTTGTGTCTTAACCATGTACATGCCGATTTAAGACACTTCAGTAGATCTGGGGAACAAAGGACTGAAACCTTGTTTCACTTCCAGCCCCCTACACCAGGCTGCTTTTAGCAATGCAGGGTTAGAAGATGCTCAAAGCACCTATACCCTTTTATTTCCATAAGTAGAAAGGAAAAACTGGTTATAAGAACTCTAGTTTAATTAGTTTGGGAGAACCAGTACCATGATAAGCCTCATTGCTTCCTACCTGAGATTTGGCCCCATAGGAGCTGACAGTATTAATCTTGCCTGTGCTGGATCTGGGCTGTTGGTTACATTCCCTACCATGTCTTCCTTCTCAGATAGGCAGCCCGCTTATGCTTATCTGTGGTGAAGTGGAAAGAATTAGCAAAGTCTTTGATCATTTTCACATTTTGCACTTAATTTGTATAAATCCAGAATTATACATATGTCAAACCTTTTGCAAAATTTTGGCTATATTTCTCTTGTGTGATTTTGAAAATACTTCTTTTTAATAGTTATTTTGTAGCTAATATAAACTATTCATGTTTGTGGGCACCACTTGTTCACCTTACGTTTATCTTATTTATTTGTATTTTCGGCCGCACTGGGTCTTCGTTCTCGCGAGCGGGGCCTGCGCTCTAGGTGCGGTGCTCAGGCTTCCCACCGCACTGGCCTCTCTTGATGCGGAGCACAGGTTACAGAGTGCTTGGGCTTCAGTAGCTGTGGTGCGTGGGTTTAGTTGCCTCGTGACATGTGGGATCTTCTCAGACCCGGGATTGAACCAGTGTCCCCTGCATTGGCAGGCAGATTCTTAACCACTGAATCACCAGGGAAGCCCCTTCGGCTTATGATTTTATTTACATCAATTTGATTATGATTTATTTCCCATCACTGTCTCTAAATTTGATATAGTACATTTTTAAATTAAGTTTAAGGGTGAGCTAAAAATTGGGGAAAAAATAAATGTGGTATTTCACATCTTTTTTTGTATAGGAATGGAAAACAAAATAAATAAAAGGGGAGGGAAAGTTGACCTGAGAAGTAATGCTTCCTGTTCTTTTCACTGCCATGGCAACTAGGACGTCATTATAACTTTAATATAGATTTTTAAAGATACTCAAGATACTTTTAAGAACTGTGAAAATAGTGCTGACCACATCTTTAATTTCTTCTTCTTCTCAGTAAATTATCATTAAAACAAGAACAAAAGCACAGCAAGATATTGATATGACACCTTTGTGCATAATCAGGCTTTGAAGTCACAGAGTTCTTACAAACTAAACCCAGCCTCAAGGTCCTCGACTGCCAAAACTGTTAATCGTGTGGCTGCATCTTTGCTTCTAGGAAGCAAAGTTAATAAAGCTTTTGGAAGAGCTAGGATATGTAAAGGGCTAGATTGATTGCTGTGGGCAATACTGAGGTAAACTGGGCATAACCTTTGTCTTCCAGGAGTACTAGATATAAGATATGCAAAAATAGAACTAAAGTACAAGGCATTCGGAATGTTTTATATGCTCTAAGACTAGAGTAGATGCAGTGTGAGAATCCAGGTGGTGAAAAGATTATTTATACCTGGAAGGATCATAGAAGGCTTCCTGGAGAAAGCAGTATTTGTGATCCCAGACAGTTGGAAAGATAACCATGTATGTTAAAGTGACCACTGATGATGGCAGAGGGTGGGATGGGTAAGAGGAAGAGCCTCTGAGGAAAGTAGGAGATATTTGTGATGGCCATAAACATGAAGAGAGGATGGGGTAGGAAGATTTCATGAACTCTGTAATATATGTAATGAATACATGGGCGAGCCAAAGTAGTCTTGGTCAGTATTTAGCTGAATGAAGGAGCAAGTGCGGCTTCCCCTGTGGCTCAGTGGTAAAGAATCCACCTGCAGGGCAGGAGACACAGAGGATGTGGGTTCAATCCCTGGGTCAGGCAAAACCCCTGAAGGAGAGCATGGCAACCCACTCCAGTATTCTTGCCTGGAGAATCCCACGGACATAGGAGCTTGGAAGGCTACACTCCATGGGGTTGCAAAGAGTCAGACACGACCAAAGTGACTGAGTGTGCATGCACGCACAGGAGCAAGTTTAATGCAAGTGGGAGAGAGAGAGACAAAAACGGAGGGTAGATCCTAGAGATGTATGTTAAGACCAAATTCAGTGCTTGCATGGATATTCAGGATGAGAGGAGGGCAAGATTCATATTCCTTAATTATGTTGCTTTTCTTTGTAGAAAGTTTTTGCTGAAGTCATGGAGCTTTTTCTCTGGAGTTTAGAGAGATTTTTCTCAGTAGCTTTTTTTTTTTCTTCTAGGATTTGTTCCCCAAATTTTTTCTAAGAGGGTTAAGAAAGTTGATTTTTAAAAATCTGACTTCTCCCGTCATCTGGGTCCTTCAGTCTTTCAAGCTTGGTGAATTAAGTGCCTCATTTAACCTCCTTCTTTTGGAGAAGAAAATGGCAACCCACTCCAGTATTCTTGCCTAGAGAATCCTGTGGACAGAGGAGCCTGGTGGGCTGCTGTCCATAGCATTGCACAGAGTCAGACACGACTGAAGCGACTTAGCAGCAGCAGCAGCATGGCTATAACTTCTTCCATCTGAAGTGTTCTCACTTTCTTACTGTGTTGACTGTATGTTCCTATCCCTACAGTTCAGTTCAGTTCAGTTCAGTTCAGTCACTCAGTCGTGTCTGACTCTTTGCGACCCAAATAATCATAGCACGCCAGGCCTCCCTGTCCATCACCAACTCCCGGAGTTCACTCAAACTCATGTCCTTTGAGACGGTGATGCCATCCAGTCATCTCATCCTCTGTTGTCCTCTTCTTCTCCTGCCCCCAATCTCTCCCAGCATCAGAGTCTTTTCCAATGAGTCAGCTCTTCGCATGAGGTGGCCAAAGTATTGGAGTTTCAGCTTTAGCATCAGTCCTTCCAATGAACAGCCAGGACTCATCTCCTTTAGGATGGACTGGTTGGATCTCCTTGCAGTCCAAGGGACTCTCAAGAGTCTTCTCCAACACCACAGTTCAAAAGCATCAATTCTTCGGCACTCAGCTTTCTTTACAGTCCAACTGTCACATCCATACATGACTACTGGAAAAACCATAGCCTTGACTAGACGGACTTTAGTCAGCAAAGTAATATCTCTGCTTTTCAATATGCTATCTAGGTTGGTCATAACTTTCCTTCCAAGGAGTAGGCGTCTTTTAATTTCATGGCTGCAGTCACCATCTGCAGTGATTTTGGAGCCCCCCAAAATAAAGTCTGACACTGTTTCCACTGTTTCCCCATCTATTTCCCATGAAGTGATGGGACCAGATGCCATGATCTTTGTTTTCTGAATGTTGAGCTTTAAGCCAACTTTTTCACTCTCCTCTTTCACTTTCATCAAGAGGCTTTTGAGTTCCTCTTCACTTTCTGCTGTAAGGGTGGTGTCATCTGCATATTTGAGGTTATTGATATTTCTCCTGACAATCTTGATTCCAGCTTGTGTTTCTTCTAGCCCAGCATTTCTCATGATGTACTCTGCATAGAAGTTAAATAAGCAGGGTGACAATATACAGCCTTGATGTACTCCTTTTCCTATTTAGAACCAGTCTGTTGTGCTATGTCCAGTTCTAACTGTTGCTTCCTGACGTGCATATAGGTTTCTCAAGAGGCAGGTCACGTGGTCTGGTATTCCCATCTCTTTCAGAATTTTCCACAGTTTATTATGATCCACACAGTCAAAGGCTTTGGCATAGTCAATAAAGCAGAAGTAGATGTTTTTCTGGAACTCTCTTGCTTTTTTGATGATCCAGCGGATGTTGGCAATTTGATCTCTGGTTCCTCTACCTTTTCTAAAACCAGCTTGAACATCTGGAAGTTCACGGCTCACATATTGCTAAAGCCTGGCTTGGAGAATTTTGAGCATTACTTCTTTCTATTCTCGAAGGAGTATTTCTAATGTTTTAGTGATTTTTGCTTATAGCCTAAACAGTAATTTGATCAAGTTTACCGAACTTTCAAAGAACAAGACACACCAAGATAATCCTGTCAATGAATGAATTGATTTTAGTGTTAAATCTCATTTTATTTTATGTCATTTATCATATCTACCAAATGTATATATGTGTGTATAGAAATATATATATGCATGCATATATGTTTATATACATACAGACATACATATATGCACCCACATATATGAAAAACCATAGAAAAAGTCAAGAAAAATCAATTTTTAATTAAATATTTTGATTCAATGACCAGTGGTAAAATTTGTTTTTAGGTGTTTAGAGTTGGTACAGAGCTGGAATGGCACTCAGGTCTGTTGACAACAAAACTTAACAGTTCTACCACCCCAAGTTACCTAAATATGCTCCTCACATTGTGGGTGGTTAACAGAGGTCATGACATGAATTAGCTTGTAGATTTTTAATATTGTTAGAAACATAGAGAGATTAATCAGAAATATAATTTAAAAGGGCAGTTTTATTATTGTCAGTCTACAACAGTGAACTTGAAAAAACTGTTTAGAATAAAAAGCTCAACTATGCTTTTTGTATTATGATTAAGTTTGCAAAGTTAAAAAAAGTGCTGCAGTTACTCAACTCAGCCTGTGAAATAACATGTGGAAAATAGTCTTCTATGAAGTGAATACTCTAGTAAAAATCCTGTAACTTTTAGATGACCTTCTCCAACTGATGCAGGGCTCCTTTAGCATCATCTTCTCTGAGGGGTACTTTAATCTGTGCTTTCTTGAAGACTTCTAATGATGAGAAGCTCACTACTTTCCATCTTGTTAATATGTAGTTCTGCCATACAGAAAGTTCTTCCTTAGATTCTACTTAGAAATATAAAGTGAAAATATCTTATTCCATGTATTAGATTCTTTGCAGTTGACACAGGCATACTAAGTATGATGGACTTCTTGTTGTTATTATTA
Organism: Oryx dammah; assembly: GCF_014754425.2. Taxonomy (NCBI): domain Eukaryota; kingdom Metazoa; phylum Chordata; class Mammalia; order Artiodactyla; family Bovidae; genus Oryx; species Oryx dammah. The sequence goes on along the minus strand of NW_024070187.1, from coordinate 86,699,097 downwards.
TAAAACTTCAGTTTCTTGCACTTGAACACTTAGGAAACAGTTCCCTTTAGTGGTGTGATAGAACCCATACCCTGGCTGGAATGGAGTTAATGAGGCATAGGTCATAATTTTAACACACCTCTCAGGCTTTTCATTTTGGTCAGTATTTTAAATTATGAATCTCAGAGTAAGACATTATGGGAATAGCAATAAAGAGTCCATGGCATTAGATGGTATATACTGCTGTTGTTTAGAGTCTAGTTTTCATATCTTATCTCATATCTCTTTTATTTGTTGGTGGTAGTTAATATGCTGTCTTATATCTGTTTTTGTTTCCAGTCTAAAGTTTTACTTGGAAAAAAAAAAAGCATACAGCATTTTTTACAAGTCTATGGAGGCAATTGTTGGGGGTGGAGGTGGAGATAAAGGTGTCATGGTGGGTCCCTGGCTCCAATTGCTAGAAAATGCATTTCTAAACTTAAATGGCATTATCAGAGTAGACTTTTGGAGTCTTGAGTTTTCTGATTAGCTGATAGGACTTTCCAACTCCAATATAAAACATTTCTGGAAGGCCTACTTCTGTCTGGTGATGTTTCTAAAAGTGGATGCTTGGTGTCATATGAAAATAGCAGGACCCAGTCTGAGCATTTAAACCTAAGAGAAAATGAAGAACAGCACTTAGAAAGAGATTCTGTAAATGTTAGCAACCCAAACACAGTGCGAAATGTTTTATTTAGCATTATCTGTAAAACAATATGTGTTTAACATAGTGATTAAAATCTTGGAGTAATACTGCCTTTGGGCTTGCAGGATATTTGATCTCGCTTATAGGGTGCCATTATATCATGCTATCCTGCTTGGCTTCATATAGTCCTTTATTTTTCATACCTAGCTTTGAGGATGATATTAACTGGCTGCCCAGACAGAAAAGCTGACCAATCATAGTGATGTGTATCCAGATAAAATTAAGTCACTGTAAGATCTCTGTTTCTGTTCGGTCAGCTGTATGTCGTGGTCACCTTTGGCTTAATCTGTGGTACCACACCCAGATTTAGCATAATGATGTAGGAAGTCTCTGAACCTTTCATATTGGTCCTAGATCCTAACCATTAATCTAAAATTTTCAAGGATAGGCCCATTTTTATATGCTATGCCTGGAAAAGTTTTAGAAACATGTTAACCTATGAAGATGTTTTGAAATTTGAACTGTACCCATGAAACTACCTTCTTAATCTTCCTCATACTTAAAAATTAGGGGTTTGAATGACATCAGTGATTCTTTTTGTTCTGCCTGTTCAGTCTAATGTTTTGAAATACTTTGTAAACCAGATAAACTATTTATTAAGTAATGAACAATTTTACATGTTAACTATCAAAAATATACAAAATTGCTGGTCAAAGTTTCCAATAAGTATGAATTATAGTCTCTTTATACTGGCTGATGATGTTTTCCAGTAAAAAGGTTTGATGATTCATAAACCTGTACTGTTTTGTTCAACCTTATGACACAGTGCCAGTCATTGCCAGATCTGAATTGTTGCCGCCACTGGTTCCTAGAAGCCCAGAGATCTAAAATTAGGAAACTGTTGACTCTAAGTTTCCAGAGATTCCTTCTAGAACTAATGTTCTGTAACTCTGTAACTAAGTTTGTGTTCTCTTTATCCTTGTGGATAGTGCATTCCTGGCCAAGGAAGAAATCATTGCTTCCTACTCATCATTATTCATTTATCATGCTTGGGAGTGGAAATTGCATGTATGAGTGCCACTTTTGAGATATGATTACTCTCTAATATGCTCTGTTTTTTAAAATTTATATTAAATCCACGAACTATGAACAAATCCTGTGTTCTAGAAGGCTCCAAAGGACCCAACTTCTAATACCATTTGGGGAGATTAATAGCTTAACTCCTAATGAAATGTGGAAATAATCAGTGTAGAGAGAAATCTGTCTATCTGCCTATCTACCTATCTCTTTATCTACATAGGTATGTGTATATGTATGTCTATGTAGAGAGAGAAACAATTATATTTTTATAAAATATTAAGAGCAGAAGAGACTGTACCTTGGCTGCGTTGTAGGAGGAGTACTGAATTACCCCAGGATAGGAATGTGTGACGGCCCTGTTGATGCAGTCATTTCCCTGGGACAGTTCCTCGTAGTTTACATTTGAGGTATATGCAATCAAAGTTGAGAGTCATTGTTTTCCCCAAGAGGCCTCTGATCTTAGTGTGTATCAGGATCTCCTGAGGGTTTGTTAAAACATAGGTTGCTTATAGCCACCTCAGAGTTTTTGATTTAGTAGGTCTGTAGATGGACCTGAAAGTTTACATTTCTAATACGTTCCCAGTTAGTGCCAGACACCATAACTCAACTGTCTGTTTCTTGTTTGTGTGCAATGATTCTGGATACTGGCTTTTCCCAGCTGACTTGCTTTCTCAAGTAAGGAATTGGAACTTTTTTTTTTTGGTCTGTAATACCCTCTTGGCCCTTGCCCACTGCCCAGTTATCATCCCAGCCAGTATGACTCAGCACCCATCAGTCCCAGATTGAATTAACTATGTACAACTGCAACTTCGTCTCTTGGTCTCCTTGCCCAGAGGCGACATACACATTGGACACCCTGGAACACCATTTTCCCAGGCCAAGTTCTGGCAGAATACAGAAACTTAAAGAAACTGTGAACTTGGACAAACACCTTAATGTGTCTGATCCTTATATTCCTTTTTTGATTCATGCAAAGATTTTCCAATGGTAGGGGGAGCTTTGAAGTGTATCCTCGTTTTAATTTCTTTAGTAACCGATAGTCACTACCAAGTGCTTGTAGTTTTCTAACATCACTTTGCTTTTGCGAACTGGTTGGGCTTCCCTGATAGCCCAGTTGGTAAAGAATCCGCTTGCAGTGCAGGAGACCCTGTTCGGTTCCTGGGTTGGGAAGATCCACTGGAGAAGGGGTAGGCTCCCACTCCAGTATTCTTCGGCTTTCCTGTGGCTCAGCTGGTAAAGAATCCACCTGCAATGTGGGAGATCTGTGTTTGATCCCTGGGTTGGGAAGATCCCCTGGAGAAGGGAAAGGCTACCCACTGTAGTACTCTGGCCTAGAGAATTCCATGGACTGTATAGTCCATGAAGTCGTAAAGAGTTGTACACGACTGAGTGACTTTCACTTTTCCCTTTGGTGGTGGGATTGTGCTGTGGGGCAACATGGAGACCTTGAGTTCTCCAGTTGTCCTGAGCTTTAGCAGTCTGGGGCCATCACAGTTTTTGAGCTCTCGTGAGTCAGTCCCATACTCTGTCCGTCCATGCACTATCTCAGTACTACACTGAGCTGTATCTACACTCTCAGCCTAGATGATCTCTTGTGATTTCGTGGCTTCAAATACCATTAAGCAGTAACAGCCCTCTGTGTCTGGCCCTGACCTCTGCTCTGGCCTCTGGACTTGGATATATGTCCTGCTGTCCATTCAGCTTCTCCACATGGATGTCAGATAACCATCTCAAATTTAACATGACTGAAGATGGTCCCTTGACAGCTACTCCTGTGTGATTTTGTCCACAAAGGAAAGTTTGGACTCTAATTCTCTAGCCAGAAACCTAGGCTTATGCCAGATTCCTCTTATTCCTCATTTCTTTCACAAAATCCATAATGTAAGTCTTGAAGTTGTTTTATAAAACATGATCTGAGAGTTGTTTTATAAAACATGTTCTGAATCTACTTATGAAATCTCCAGTGCTACAACTTTGATATAAACCCCTGTCATCTCTTCCCTGGATACTACAGTGACCTCCTATTTTTTATTTTTGGTCTATTTTTGCCCCTCTTCATCCTTCACATGGAAATTGAGGTGACCTTTCTAAATTTGATGAATTTTTCTCTATTTAAAACCCTTTGCTGCTAAATCACTTCAGTCGTGTCCGACTCTGTGCGACCCCATAGATGGCAGCCCACTAGGCTCCTCTGTCCCTGGGATTCTCCAGGCAAGAATACTGGAGTGGGTTGCCATTTCCTTCTCCAATGCATGAAAGTGAAAAGTGAACCCTTTAGTCATTTCTAATTAAAATTCGGAATTATTACCATGACTTTTAAGAACCTATGTCAGTTGTTCTAATAATCATTATGTCTCATAATCACCTAAAGAGCTATTTAAAAAATAAAGAGGCCTAAACAGCAATTCCAAAATACAAATTCATTTGTCTGGGGTGGTGTTGGTGGAGATTTAGTCACTAAGTCGTGTCTGACTCTTTGCAACCCTATTGACTGTAGCCCACCAGGCTCCTCTGTCCATGGGATTTTTCAGGCAAGAATACTAGAGTGGGTTGCCATTTCCTTCTCCAGAGAATCTTCCCTACCCAGCGATCGAACTGACATCTCCCAAGCTAGGCAGGTGGATTCTTTACCACTGAGCCACCTGGGCTTCCCACTATGTAACTAGACTTTAGAATCATTGTTCTCTCCAAAAGGCCTTAGTGTGGATGAGAATCCCATGAAGGGATTGTTGCACCATAGATTTCTAGGTGCCACTTCGGGGTTTCTGAGGAAGAGCCTGAAAATTTGCATTCCTAACAAGTTCCAAACACTACCTTTGGAAACCACTGTATTACAAGATCTAGTCTCAGCACACTTCTCTGATGCCATTCCCTTGTTTTTATATTCAGTCTCTCTGGTCTTCCTTTTGTTTTTCAGATCCAATTATTTTTCTGTCTCTAACCTTTTGGAGATGTCTCTTCAGCTCAGAACATTCTTTTCTAGATCTTCAAATAGAGATTCCTTCTCATCCTTTGGGTGTTAAATTCCATTTCTTCATAAAATATTTTTTGGTCATTCTAGCCAGAACAGAAACTTCAGCCAGTCTATAGTACAGTAGTGTTTTTAGTCTATTTGTAGCCATTATTGGCATCTCAAATTTATCTTGAATTTATTTTTTACATTTATTGTTGGGGGACTCTCTCTACTGAGGATGAGGACTATTTTTCCCTGGATCTTTAGCAATGTTTGGTACACTGTGTGCTCAACAAACCAATGTTGACAGATTGAATGGCGTGAATATTAGAATAGGAGATTGATTGCTGCTTGCAACGTGAATTAGAGACCTCTCATTGGTGTCTTCAGATTTTCCAGTGTGTAACTTTTGCATGACTAAGCCAGTGAGTTTATTTCTGCTTTGCAAACAAGTTCATTTGTATCTTTTTTTTTTAAGATTCTGCATATGAGATATTGTACAATACGTCCCTCTCTATCTGACCCACTTCATTCAGCTCGACAATCTCTAGATCCATCCATGCTGCTGCAAATGGCACTATTTCACTCTTTTTAAAGGCTAATATTCTATTGCATGTATATGCACCACCCTGCCTGCCAATGCAGGAGACGTGAGAGACGCGGGTTCAGTCCCTGGGTTGGGAAGATCCCTGGAGGAGGGCATGGCAACCCACTCCGGTATTCTTGCCTGGGGAATCTAATAGACAGAGGAACCCGGCAGGCTACAGTCCATAGGGTCACACAGAGTTGGACACAACTGAAGTGACTCAGTACGCACACACACACCACATCACACATCCATTCATCAACATTTAGGTTGCTTCCATGTTTTGGCTGTCATAAACAGTGCTGAAACAAATATTGGGGTGTAGTTATCCAAGCCCATATTTTTGTTCAATAGCATAGTAGAAGTATAGTATGTCTCTAAAATTGATTTACTCCCATTAAACAAAGGAAACAGATACAAATCAGCATATCATCATGTTGCCAAAAAAATATAGAAGTAAAATCAAAGACATTATACAAATGTTATACTTTGGACTAATTCCTGGGAAGTAAATAAGCATATTGACTTCTTGTCAAGGTTGTTACTGCAGCAACCTATGGGTTCTTTCTGAGCACTGATCACACATAAATTATTTAATGCTTTCTCACCCTGCTAAACTGGAAACTCCGTGAGAGTTGGAATTGTGTCTGTAGTGCTTACTCCTATGTCTTCAAAACCAGGCACCATCCCTTACAATAGTAGGTGCATAGTAAACATCTGATGAGATACACAATGAATGAAGACACAGGACATTAGTTCTGTGTCACATGCTATAATCTGCTCACTGTCATCTTCTAGGTTTTATGAACTTTAACTGAATAAATGCTTTTGTACAGAGTCTCCCTCCACCCTCCTCTGGTACCCAGAACTCTGCCTGGTAACCTTTCATTTTTTTCCATGGTTTCTCCTTGATGGAAGGTAAAAATTATAGAAAACCATTCTTTTTGTTTGACTTCTTTAAGACAAGAAATGTTTTTTTCCGACTTTTGTGTCTCTTGGTAACTCTCAATCTTTATATCCCTGTAAGTGAGTTTTCTCTCTTTCTGCCTCTTACATGCGTGTATTCTAGGTTGATTCAGTTGCATCAACTCTTTGTGACACCATGGACTGTATCCCAAAAGGTTCCTCTGTCCTTGGGATTGCCCAGGCAAGAATACTGGAGTGGGTTGCCATGCCCTCCTCCAAGGGAACTTCCGGACCCAGGGGACCTGTGTCTCATGTCTCTTGCATTGGCAGGCAGGGTTTTTTTTTTTTTTTTTTACCACTAGTACCACCTGGGAAGCCCCTTCTTGCTTCTTGCTGTTGCTGTTGCTGTGCTTAGTTGCTCAGTTGTGTTAGACTCTGTGTGACCCCTTGGACTCTAGCCTGCCAGGCTCCTTTGTCCATGGGGATTCACCAGGCAAGAATACTGGAGTGGACTGCCATGCCCTCCTCCAGGGGATCTTCCAAACCCAGGAATCGGACCCAGGTCTCCTGCATTACAGGCAGATTCTTTACCACCTGAGCCCCTAAGTTGCTTCAGTCATGTCTGACTCTTTGCAACGTTATGGACTCTAGCCTGCCAGGCTCCTCTGTCCATGGGATTTCCCAGGCAAGAATACTGGTGTGGGTTGCCATGTCTTCCTCCAGGGGAACTTTTCAACCCAGGAATCAAACCTGTGTTTCTTATGTCTCTTGCATTGACAGGCAGGTTTTTTCTTTTCTTCTTCTTTTTTTTTTTTTTAAACCACTAGCGCCACCCAGGAAGCCCCTTTCTGCTTCTTCAGTTCAGTTCAGTTTAGTCGTTCAGTCGTGTCCGACTCTTTGCGACCCCATGAATCGCAGCATGCCAGGCCTTCCTGTCCATCACCATCTCCCGGAGTTCGCTCAAACTCACATCCATCAAGTCGGTGATGCCATCCAGCCATCTCATCCTCTGTCATCCCCTTCTCCTCCTTCCCCTAATCCCTCCCAGCATCAGAGTCTTTTCCAATGAGTCAACTCTTCGCATGAGGTGGCCAAAGTATTGCAGTTTCAGCTTCAGCATCAGTCCTTCCAAAGAACACCCAGGGCTGATCTTCTCTAGAATGGACTGGTTGGATCTCTTTGCAGTCCAAGGGACTCTCAAGAGTCTTCTCCAACACCACAGTTCAAAAGCATCAACTCTTCGGCACTCAGCTTTCTTCACAGTCCAACTCTCACATCCATACATGACTACTGGAAAAACCATAGCCTTGACTAGACGGACCTTAGTCAGCAAAGTAATATCTCTGCTTTTCAATATGCTATCTAGGTTGGTCATAACTTTTCTTCCAAGGAGTAAGCAAGTGTCTTTTAATTTCATGGCTGCAGTCACCATCTGCAGTGATTTTGGAGCCCCCCAAAATAAAGTCTGACACTGTTTCCACTGTTTCTCCATCTATTTCCCATGAAGTGATGGGACCAGATGCCATGATCTTTGTTTTCTGAATGTTGAGCTTTAAGCCAACTTTTTCACTCTCCTCTTTCACTTTCATCAAGAGGCTTTTTAGTTCCTCTTCACTTTCTGCCATAAGGGTGGTGTCATCTGCATATCTGAGGTTATTGATATTTCTTCCGACAATCTTGATTCCAGCTTGTGCTTCTTCCAGCCCAGCATTTCTCATGATATACTCTGCATATAAGTTAAATAAGCAGGGTGACAATATACAGCCTTGACGTACTCCTTTTCCTATTTGGAACCAGTCTGTTTTGCCATGTCCAGTTGTAACTATTGCTTCCTGACCTGCATATAGGTTTCTCAAGAGGCAGGTCAGGTGGTCTGGTATTCTCATCTCTTTCAGAATTTTCCACAGTTTATTGTGATCCACACAGTCAAAGGCTTTGGCATAGTCAATAAAACAGAAGTAGATGTTTTTCTGGAACTCTCTTGCTTTTTTGATGATCCAGCGGATGTTGGCAATTTGATCTCTGGTTCCTCTGCCTTTTCTAAAACCAGCTTGAACATCTTGAAGTTCACGGTTCATAGGAGGATATAAATAGTTTTACATCTGGCTAGAACTTGGCTGAGTCATTCATTCATTCAATGAGTACTATGTTCTTTCTGTGTTAGGAATGCAACAGCAAGCACAAACAGTCATCATATTTACTCCCATGGAGTTTTTGATAAAGTGGAAAACACAGACTTTACTTTTTGTAAAGTTATCCAACTGAGTGAAGATAAACTGGCATAAGTACTATTGAGAAAAGGGACATTGTGTCATGAAATAAGTAACAATCATGTGACCTCAACTAGGGAAAGTTTTCCTGAGGTAATGGTATTTGAGCTGAGTTTTTAAGGATGAATAGGAGTTCCCCAGATAATGTGCTCGTTGAACACATTTTTGGAAGTAGGAAGGCAGAGAGACCACAAGATCAGATTAACCAGGTTGACTGAGATAAAATTTAACTTTCAGAAGAAAAATAATCTGTCATGGTTCTCCTGAGCTACCCTGTTTTATCTTAATACTCATACTAATTAAAATTTTATGAGCACCAATTATGTGCCAGACAGAGATCTGTCCTTTACAGGAATTATCTTAATCCTGACAACAGTTCCCACTTATGGATTAAGAGCCCAGGGAAGTGAGCATCTTGTCCCGTGTCTCACGGAAGACCCAGATACCTGCATTTATAACCTGTACTTTTGTCTGTTATATTATTCTAGTTCTTGGAGGATATTCCTAATATTTCAGAAAACTTGGGCAGCTTGAATTCCAACATAGACACATGTATGGCTATCTCTTTATATATGTATTTCCTATACACATATGTATACAATGGTGTATGTGTGTATGTTATGTAAGATATAACCTTGTGGATTACTGAGTGGCATATATATAGCAAAAATGTATATATGTTTCATCAGTATATTTTGAAGCTGACAATTGAATCTAAGGATTTGAAATCAAGCAGTTTAACCCTGAAAACAGACGCCAGTTGGGAGAGAGAGATGAGTACCAGTAATTAATAAATGCAGCTGAGCTGTTTTCTATCAGATTTGGCTGCCTACCCCCAGCAGGTGTGTGAATTTCATTAGGGCCAGTGAAAATCTTCTGTGTCTGGCCTTATCCTCTGCCACTAAAGCAGCTCATCCCATTCCACAGTAGCTGCTTATAGCTTTAAATAGCACAGCCCGGACTCTCTCTGCCAACTTTTGTCAAGCCAGCCAGGGTTATGGTGGGGCCAGTGTTGCATGGATGATGCTGTCTGTATGAGGCCAGAGAAGGGGATAGCGAATTGGCCAGCTGCCTGGGCACTGGTGCAGGGAAGCCGTGGAGCAGTGCAGCAATTTCCTGCTTGTGGTGAAGCCCTCGAAGGCTGGTCCTGGCTGATCCTAGACTCTGAAATTCTTTTGTGATACCTCACTGTCCTCCTTTTCCACACCCCTGTGTTTCTCTGGGGGGTGGGGGTGGGGAATTGGATTTGTGCTGTTCACAAGGACATGGGGGATGATTTAAGGGGATCATTACCCCAGTCTCTCTGTGTAGTCATTTTGCTTGGAATTTTCACTATTAGAAAATACAAATGTCATATTCTCTAGTTAGGAGTTTCTAACTTAAATTGCATTAGCAGTTGAGCAAACTTGCTCCTGCAGGACACCGAAGGGTAGGGAGAAATGACAGGTGAGGGAGACTGAACATGAAGCTTCGGTCAGGGAAGGTGGGGAAGAATTGGGCCATGCCTGGGAAAATAGACCCTCAGGGAAAGATGAACAAAAGAAAAAGACCACACGTGTTTCCCTTCTTCACTGTTTTACTTAAGTCTGATCTTGACTGCCCATTTCTCTTTCTTTGGAACTTGTAGCCAAAATGATACCAGCAGATGTATTCCTGTAAGTTCTTTTAAGCATCGCTTTTATCAAGGTGATAAACACTTCCACACTGAATATGGCTGATAACTGGCTTGTTTTCTGAGTTATCCCAATAGCCTTAGTGATGGTTTCATTTTCTTTTGATTTTATTATATTTTTTAACCTCAAATAGCCCTCTAATAATTTAGGTTTCAGACAGAAATTTGACAGTTCTTTTTCCTAAGTTATAGTAGGGGTGATGGAGCACTTCTTAGTGGGAGGGGTATCTGGTCATGGCTTGCTTCTTGTCCTTTATCCAGGGCTTATCTAGTATGGAGTATTCTGACTCAGCGAAGGGCCACCTCTCAAAGGAGAGGCAGTGACGCTGACTAAATAGCAGTGGGGGCCTGTCCTGAGACTGTCTGTTCTGACACTCAGTGAAAGTCGCTCAGTCATTTCTCTTTGTGACTATACGGTCCATGGAATTCTCTAGGTCAGAATACTGGAGTGGGTAGCCTTTTCCTTCTCCAGCAGATCTTCCTGACCTGGGAATCAAACCGGGGTCTCCTGCGTTGCAGGCGGATTCTTTACCGACTGAGCTATGATGCAGAGCAAATGCGCTTCTCAGGGTGGATTGCCCTGGAGCTGTGAGCCACTTAACCCTAAGGGCAATGTGATAAAGTCCTGCATATCCTCCCAGGATTCTGTCAGCGGGCTGCGGTTACGAAAACATTTCCCTTGTGTTAGAGATGAGGAAACGAAAGCCCAGGGGAATGGAGTGGTGATATCAGTGCCCACATTTCTAATTAGCAGCGGGGAAAACTGGTTCCCAGTCTCACCACCATTTTCCCTGTCTAGCATTTGGTTACAAATCCAGAATACTTATTAGAGTTTTTAGGGTAGCTTCCTATTTTATCCCATTCTAACTTTTCCTTCTGCTCAGCTTATGTGAATATTTGGTTTGATAATAATAAAATTATTATCCATTCCAATATTTATTCTCATTGGCTGCCCCATACTTACTTCTCTTGAACCATCATGCCAGTTCTGTACTTCTGAAAATATATACCAGACGAGCAACAGGCATTTTATTTAATAACCATGAAGAGAGCATACTGGCTAAGGGCGCAGACTCTGGAATTAGCAGTGTGAGTCCTGGCTTCAGCACATACTAGGCATAAAACCATTCTCAGTCTCATTTTCTCATTAGTAAATGAGACAATAAATAATAAATTAATAGTAACAATAAACTGTTTCATGGGTTATTGTGAGCAATAAAAATTCCACGTAAGCACTTAGTTCTGTGCCTGGGACACAAATATTCAATCAAGTTAACTATTATTGTTCTTTTAAATGTGTTCAGTTTTTGTCGTTTATTACTCCTATAGGTTGTCATCACCTCAGCTTTAAAACCATGGAACACTGTCAACATTTACTTGCTCAGGAAGAATCTGGTGTTATTTTGGCAGACAGAGCAGCAGATCTGTGTCAGTTCTGAGGATCAGGTGTGTGTAGGGGCCTGGAACCTTCCCTCCTCCCTCCTGGCTCTCCTCCTCCTGCCTCCCTATCCCACTGCCCTTTCTCCTTTTGTTGAAATTTCAGTTTTTCCTGGGTTTTGAAAAGACTCGAGGAGATCACGTATTAGGACAATGCCAGCTAAGGAAAGACAAAACAAAGACTATGTGAAGAAAGCTAAAAGGACTCTTTTCAAGTATCTGAACAAGATTAAACACTTGGGAAATAAAGGTTGTTCTAAACTTTCTGACAGTTAAAACTTAAAAGGAAATATATTAGTTTGCACAGTTCTCATTTCTTGACAATAGAAAAAGAGATATATTAAACCTTCAGAGGCAAATGATTCCCACCCCTCCAGGGCTAAACTCAAGTTATAACAATTATAGACAATTGTGTAACAATTATAATCAGGTTATATGTTAAAGATATTGTTCAGATTAGGCATGGAAGTAATTCAGTGTCAAATGAGTCACTTTTGAGTGGGTTGCATTTTGATAGTTTCTAAATTTTTTAAATTAGCAAAGGTAATAGGGATGAGTCACGCAATTATTTCAAAAATGGTTTAAAAGTTTTCAGTACAGATTCTCCATATTTAATTTTAGTGAAAATTTAGTGTAATGTGTAGACTTGCTTCACATATTACCTTAAGTTTTCTTGTGTATTTCTCATTTTAATCTGAGAGTGATATTTGCATAAAATTTTACCATTTGGTTTAATTTGTTTCCACAAATTGAAAAACAAAATGCTTGTAAAATATATGGGACAACATTGTCCTCAGATTTTTTAATGTCAGTTGTTAACATTAATGTTAATTAACATTAAATTAATACTTAATGTTATTGTTGACATTCTTACCCGTTAATTTAAACAGGTAAGAACGCTAGAAACTATGCTTTACAGGATAAAAAGGACTTATTACTCTGGGCCTGTGTTATCTTTCTGAAATTGTAAAGAAATTTCCTCAAAATTTATTAGAAACTTTCTTTTTTCTTTCGGTGCATGTGTCAAATATGGATTGGATAGACACTCTGAACATACATTGTTTTCTTCTCATACTCAACTTTTAGAATAGTCAAACCTTTACTCTTTGCAAAATGAGAGATTATTGGGTAATGCCCCAAACTCCTATAAAATTAAAAATTAGATTATTAAATTCAGGCATCATTATCCTACCCCCATTCATTTTGATGAAAAGAGCCCTGTCTGAAAATAAAATGAGAAAATATTATTTTCAATCTGGTGGGGTTATGGTTGGAATTTTTTATTTTAAAACTTAAAACAGTTCTGTTAAACAGTTGCTAGTGTTAGGAAATTATCTCACTTTGATATTTGCTTAGCCTTAGATGTGTCTTTATTCCTTTTATTAACTTCATCCGACATCAACGTTTTAACTTTTGTAATGGTTTTAACCTTTAAAAAATGTCTTAACATTTTAACATTGTCAGAAATGAAGACTGTTCTCTCTCTATTTTTTTTTTGGTTATGATTCATTTCTATACCAGTTTCCAAAAAAAGCTGTTAGACAAGGTGTAGTGATATAGAATAGAGCCTGTGAGGGGGAGATTTAAAGGTTCAATTTAATAAGTAGAATGATCCTGTATTTATTCTAAAGTTATTGTCATGTACAAATGTTTGAGTTGGACCATAGAGAAGACTAAGTACCAAAAAAACTGATGCTTTCAAACTGGGACTCTTAAGAGTTCCTTGGACAGCAAGATCAAGCAAGTCAATCCTAAAGGAAATCAACCTTGAATATTCATTGGAAGGACTGAAGCTGAAGCTGCAATACTTTGGCTACATGATGTAAAGAGCTGACTCATTGGAAAAGACCCTGATGCTGGGAAAGATTGAGGGCAGGAGGAGGAGGGGACGACAGAGAATGAGGTGGTTGGATGGTTATCACTGACTCAATGGACATGAGTCTGAGCAGCCTCCAGGAGATAGTGAAGGACAGGGAAGCCTGGTGAGCTACAGTCCGTGGGGTCAAAAAGAGTCAGACACAGCCTAGCCACCGAACAACAACGAGAACACTCTGTTTTCTCATGAGGATTACTGTTTTTCTCACTGTAGTACATGCTAGGAATCACCAACTTTGTAGGTAGCTTCGTTTCCCTTTCTGTTTCTGGCATCTGCGTCTCAAGGAACCTAAGTGTTCTGTGAAGTGTCCTCAGAGTGAAATGTTCTATCATCTTGAGAGGATGAGTACCAGGGCACGTAGGAGGTGCAGCTTTGTTTGTTCTCAGAGAGAGAGGATTTCATGGAAGTGAAATGTAAGTTGAATGGGGAGGAGCTAACTGGAATAAATTGTGACTTAGTGACCCTGCAGACTGGACCAGGTGTTAAACAGATCAGAACCTCTGGGGAATGCTGAGGGTGAAGTTCAGCCCACCACACCTACTCAGAAGGGCAGTTGTGGGAGGAAAGGTTTCCAGTCATTTTTTTCCAATCATGGATTTCTGTGTAGGAGAAATGATGTTCCGTTTCCTGGTTTATTGTGAAATGTTCCTCCTTTGAGCTCTTCTTTTATTGTATTGGTTCCAGCTATTTAACCTGCCATCTCACTTAAGCTTTGTTTCTGTAGAATTCTCCACGTTTTTATGTTTTTACTTGAAATTGTTGAGTTCATCTTCCCAGTTTGGTTAAGAGGACATTTAAAGCTCTGATTTTAATGGCAAGTTTTGGGGCCATCTCAAACAAAAATCAAGATATTCTGACATTATTTCTGACTTCAAGGTAGACCAGGGCTATAGTTAAACAGCCTGGAAACATCAAAATCATTTTGTTTGCTTGAAAGCATTCATTTGTATACGGTTACTATGGCTTGATTTTTCTGGGAACTGCTCTTTGTTATAGCAATGGAGGTAGATAATAAATGCTATATATAACTTCAATTGCCATTTCCTCCTCCAGGGGCTCTTCACGACCCAGAGATCGAACCCGTGTCTCCTGCATTGGAGGAGAATCTGCACTGCAGGGAAGCCCATTTATTATAGTAATGGAAGTAGATAATAAAAGCTATAAATAACTTCAATTTAAATAGAGGGGACTCTCGACAAACTTAGAGTTTAACATAAACTGTAGGCAATGTACAGTATGTGCAGTTTAAGAAATAGTCAATTTTGAGAGTTTCTCTGTAGAATTTGGTATAGGAACAATTATAAGTCAATCTAGCTTTTACAATGAAAACAATATAAACAAAGATTTTTTTTGAGTACTGATTACATTGCAGACACTCCACTAAATACTGTATATATATTATGCTTAATAACAACCCTGTGAACTGTGTACCAGGTTCTCAATCTTACCCTTTTGAAGCTGATTTCAAAAGACCTTTGTTCTTTTAAGGGAGTATAAGGATTGGAAAGATAGGTAAGAGAGATTGTTCACTATATAGAATTAGACTTACATACTTAAGACTTTGGTTTATCTGACGTAAAGGTTATAAATATTTGGATTGATTTTTGAATGTGGCTAAATTATCATTAACTTAAAATTTTTGTTTTTTTCTCTTCTAATTTATTTTGTAATTAAGGACTGATTGTCTATATGAAACTGTGAAATGTTTTGGTGAGGATGAATATAGATTATTAAAACATGGTCTTTGAGAGTGTACAGTACAGGAAGGAACAGTGACTATAGTTTGAGTCTGGGCAGAAATACAGACAGGTGTGGAGCACAGCTGGTGGATTGGTTAGGTGAGTCAGGAGCAACCTGGTGCATGAAAATCTGATGAGTCTCCTGAGAGTCTCCCTGAGAGCGAGCTTACCTCAGGGAAGAAAAATCCAGCTGTTCTAAGCTTGGCTTGGTCTTGGGCATTGAGGGACAGAACAATTTTGAGCATAGAAAATGTTTGTTCTTTTTCTTTTTCTTCTTCTTCTTTTTTTTTTTTTAACTGCTGTAGCTCTTGATAGATTTATGTCTGAGTTCCATGGAAATGTAGGAGGACATTTAAATGAAAACTTCAGTGAGAGAAGCCTTGTTCACAGGTATATGGGAAATATTTCTTGGAGTCTTCCAGAAATATTTGTGACTTGTATGGACCTAGAAATTCCGTATTAGTAGGTACACACGTTGGTGACATTTAAGTGATTACTGTTAAGACCCATGTGTCTGTGCCCATAGCTTGGCGTGCATGTGTGCTAAGTTGCTTCAGACTCTTTGTGACACTATGGACGATAGCCCACCAGGCTTCGCTATCCATGGGATTCTCCAGGGAAGAATACTGGAGTGGATTGCTGTGCCCTCCTCCAGGGATCTTCCCAACCCAGATATCAAATCTGGGTCTCTTACATCTCTTGCATTAGCAGATAGGTTCTTTACCACTAGCGCCACCTGGGAAGCATGGCCAAGGCCTGATAATATAGGAGTTATAGAAATAACTGTCATATGAATGAAAATGAAATGGATATCTATCTATCTATCTATCGCATATGGAGACGGACAAATGGACATTCAGAGGACAGAATGATAACAACGATTATACCCATTTCTCATTCTGTCAAGGAAGACTTCAGGGGGCTGAGCCTTATAAACTATTTAATATTGAAGCATAGAGAAACAGAAAGAGAGAGAATGCCTGTCCATAGGGAAGAAAATATAGAAATAAAGACATGGACATGGCAAGTCTGGGGAAGGAAGGAGGATAATGAAAACATGAGCTGCCTTCATCATGGAACATTGTAAAGAGCTTTGAAGTGGCAATAAACAAGTGTCCTGATCAGAACTGCATTCAGAAAATAAAGAATTGCATTCATGAAGGTTCATTAATTACATAGGTTACATGATGTGGAGTGAAACAGAAGTAGAGGGGAAGTGGTGGAAAGCAGTTGTTTGGAAGGCTAGTGCAGTAACTAAAATACAATAACAGTACAATAATAGGTAGTATAATTAGAAACTAGAGAAGTAGCTGTGGACAGATGAAAAGGGTAAGTTTGCCTAACATTAATGAGTAGGATTTTTACAATTTGGCAACCAATATAGATGGGAAGGAAAAAGAGAGTGTGTGTAGGGGGATCAAAGATGAGCTAAAAGTTCTGAGCAGGCATGATCAGGAAATCTGGAAAACAGAATAGGAGAAAACGTTTGATAAATTCTCCCTAACACACATTGAATGTGAACTGCCAATAGGATGTGCAGATGTGATGTTTAGCTGATAGCTGGGAGTTGTGGGAACTCTGGAGGCAGTGCCATAGCCAGGGAGGAATTTGGAAGACAAGGACAGCAAGGAGATAGTGGACAGAGTTGAGGATGTCTAGATAGGAGAGCTGAAGTATAGAGCTTTGGAGAATTCCTATCTTTTATTTTTATTTTTTAATATATATATTTATTTGGCTATACCAGGTCTTAATTGCAGCATGAAAACTCTTAGTTGTGGCATGTGGGATCCAGTTCCCTGGCCTGGGATTGAACCTAGGCCCCCTGCATTAGGAGCATGGAGTTTTAGCTACTGGACCACCAGGGAAGTCCCAAGAATACATCTTTTAAATAGATTTTAAAAAAAGCAATTTTAAGTTTATAGTGAAATTGAGCAAAATGTACAGAATTCTCCAAGTACCCCCTCACTCTGAAAATGCAGAGAATAATGTGTTTCCAGAGCAAGAAGAGTGGGAACCAGAGGAAGAGACAGAAATCTTGGAGAAAAGGAAATAAACCCCAAGGGTAGAATGTTTATAGGGCTTCCCTGGTAGCTTGGCTGGTAAAGAATCTGCCTGTAATGCAGGGGACCCTGATTCGATTCCTGGGTTGGGAAGATCCCCTGGAGAAGGAATAGGCTACCCATGCCAGTATTCTTGGGCTTCCCTGGTGGCTCAGATGGTAAAGAATCCTTTTGCGATGCAGGAGACCTGAGTTCGATCCGTGTGTTGGGAAGATCCCCCTGGAGGAGGGCATGGCAACCCACTCCAGTATTCTTATCTGGAGAATCCCCATGGACAGAGGAGCCTGGCAGGCTACAGCCCATGGGGTCGCAAAGAGTTGGGCACAGCTGAGCGACTAAGCACACAGAATGTTTATAGAAACCAAGTGATTTAATTTAGGGTCAAGTTTAAACTGGTAAAAAATAAAATTGCTATTATTCACTCAAATAATGCCAAAATAGCATTCCTGAGAAGAAATTCTTATAGATTCTACTGATAAATAGCTACAAGTGATTGGATTTATGTATTAAAAGTCTCATGAAATATATTTGTTCATGGTTGGATCCACTGAATATTTCCAAGTTTCTATATTAAAAACATAAAATGTTTTCCCAATGGTTGTTTTTCTCAGATATTGGAAAATCAGTTAAATCCTTTGTGACCAATATTCCCCATGTTAAATAGGACCATACTCATTTTCTACAGTTGCCTTGAAAAATATCCTATAAAAGTAAAATTTTAAATGACTCAGTTTTTCAGTCCAAGAGTTACTAGTGGAAGATTTTGACAAGTACTCTGTTTTAATCTCCATATTCAATCTGCCTCTTGACTTCTTCAGAAGCATTACTATGGATGAGTCATTGCTCAGGTGCAGAATGGAAGCTAACACCCCAACTTAGTAGCAGAGAGGAGATTTGGAGGATGAGTGAAGTGTGTCTGCATAAGGGGCCTTCCATATTGTACTTTAAAGGCTTATATGTATTTTATAATGCACATGTGTTTGTTTACTGCAGTTAGTCGATAGGGCTTTTGAATTGGGCATATAACTATGCATATTATCCTGCATGGTGTGTGCATGTCCGTGTTATTACATTGCTTGTATGTTCTCTAAGCTACAAATTATGTGCCCAATGTGAATAGGGACATATATATAACATTAAAAGATAAGCATATATACATGGAATTTATTTATATTACCCTTGTGGATGGGCAATAAAGTATTTAACATGCAAGATAAAAGAGATAAAGGCATTTAACTCTGTATTGGGCATTAATAGCAAGAGACCTCAAGTCCTCAGGCAGAAAATAAGGTGCTTATGGACAGTATAGTGTTGGTAATGTTGGGCTAGTATGATAAATGCAAGAGTGACTTGATTTTCTGAAAGGATTTCATGGAAGAAGTGTTGGGATTGTGTGTGTGTGTGTGTGTGTGTGCGCGTGCGTGCGTGCGCGTGAGCGCTCATTCGCTCAGTTGTGTCCAACTCTTTGTGACCCCATGGACTGTAGCCTGCTAGGCCCTTCTGTCCGTGGAATTTTTCAGGCAAAAATACTGGAGTGGGTTGCCATTTCCTCCTCCAGGGGATCGTACCAACCCAGGGACTGAACCTGAGTCTCTTGTATCTTCTTCATTGGCGGGCACGTTCTTTACCACTGAGTTGGTATTTTGTAGTGGTTTAAATGCTCATTGAGAAACAGTGCGCTCCAAATAGTGGACCCAAACGAGGTGTGTGCTCAGCATATCCCATCCTTATCAGTGGCTTTTTGTTGTTGTTGGCAAGATAAATAATATTGATTAATATGAAATAATGGAAAATACTGGAATCATATTAGATAACTCACAAAAATTGAAGGAAAAGCCAAAGAGCCAAATTTCAGGAAAGCAGGACCCAGGACAGCTCAAGAACTCAATCTATTCTGGGGGAGGTTAGAATGATTGGGTTTCGGCCATCATCATCATGCATGGCTTTTCTCTAGATTCAAATTTCCAGGAGTGAGATTCCAGTTAGGTCATCTTGGATTGGGTCAGCCTTTGACATATGGCATGGTAATTGATGGTCTACTGGAGCCAGATGGACCACAGAGGGGTTGTTCTCCAAAAGAGGGAGGAGGCATGGTTACCGAGAGATGCACTTCTCTCACAAGGGAAAAGAGATACTCGACAGGCACACACAAGAAGCCTGCCATAGACAGTGATGGTGCTTTGTAGTTCTGAAAAAAATAGTGAAAAAAATGGGCTCCTTGAGAGCTCTCTGAAACTAAATCTAGATTTATACACACATATGCAGATATACACACCCACACAGGTGTATTTTATATACTGTTTCTGGACGATGTTTGCCTCTTTTTTCTTTTAGTCACTACTCTTGTGGTTGACATATTGAGTAACATACTACAGGCGGCTTTTCTTCCTCAAAGAGAACATTTAAAGAAATACAAGAGTTCCCCAAAGATACATTATTATAGAGTGTAACATATGACAAGTTCTGAGGTCAGCTTAATATGGAAAGTCTTTTTTTGGGTTGTTAATAAAGGCAGTTTATATTTTTAGGCAAAGAAGTATGTTCTCACATCATTTTGTCTGAGTACAATTTATGCTGACTTTTATGAGTATTCCTGTATATCAGTAGGCATAGATTCTCCTCCTAAAATAAGCTTTTTCTTCTGGTATACTGTTTGGCTTCTAATTCAGAACCTGCTTTACTGTAATTAAAAACATGTATGGTGCTGGCAACAAAAATCTAAAACTTGCCACTTACATTATGAATTGATTATTTTCGATAGTCTCATTATACTTTAAGCATGGGAAGACATTTCTCATTGTAGTTCACACACTGTAGACAAAAGAATAAAAAATATCTCTGAAGTCATTTACAGACCTTCCAGGTTCTGGATCAGTGATTCTCAAACGTCATTTGGCATGAGTCTCCCCTAGGTTGATTGCTGAAAGTATAGATGTCTGGGTTCCCTTCCAGAGGGGACATTTGGATTTGGATTTGATAGGTCTTGTGGGGGCTCAAGATTCCAGTTTTATCAGATATTCTAGATGATCGTGATGTCTGTGAACCACACTTTTGAAAACCCTGCTTTAAATGATTTTGTATTAGCTTGTGAATATTGTCAAAGTAGTAAGAATTATGTCTAATTAGTAGAGGTTTGGAGTTGAATTATTGTAACATTGATAATTTGCGTTTTGAAGCACATTCTACATAAGTGGCTAAGAATTCTATTCTTACTGAAAATATTAGGTGTCTTTATATGGAAGTTAATGAGAAAGGAAAGTCTGTGAGTAAATTCTATATCTTTGAGTAACATTTTAATTCTGGATGCATCTCATATATTAATAACGTTTTTTTTTTTTTCTGTATATGAGAATTTTCCAAGGTTCGTTGGAACCCTCCCTTCTCCTTGGTTTTGTGACAAGCCAGAATTCTCTGATAAATATAGTGTAGTAGGTGTACCAAGACTGTAGTTTCATCCTGTATTCCTTTGAAAGTTGTATTCTCATGCATGTACTTTTTCTTCTGAAAACAAAGTAGTTTTTGTCAGGCTTTTCTAGCAGAAAACCTTTATATCACACGTGTTTCTCTCAACATAAGATGGTTTGAGTTGTGATGTCATTTTTTTTTTAAATTAACTATGAGTGGATCTGACACTGTCAGTGATCCAATGCAAGGATGCCAGGAAGTCAGATTGCAATTGCCAAAGGCACTGTGGATCATATAAAAAAAATTATAGGGAGCAGTTATACCAGGATAGAGCCCAGCAATCAGAAACAGAGTCTTTAATTTTGAGCAAAATTATAAATATTGCCAGCCTCAGCATATACTGATTAACTCCATAAAACAAAAGACATATTTTACTACATATAATATGGAAAAATTGCGTTACATACTGGTCCTTTTAGTTATGTCTGAACTTACTGCTGGGCTTCCCTCGTGGCTCAGGGCTTCCCAGGTGACTCAGTGATAAAGAATCTGCCTGCCAGCACAGGAGACACCAGAGATGTGGGTTCGATCCCTGCGTCGGGAAGTTCCCCTAGAGGAGAAAATGGCAACCCACTCCAGTATTCTTGCCAGGATAATCCCATGGACAGAGGAGCCTGGCGGGCTGTAGTCCATAGGGTCTCTGAGAGTCAGACATGACTGAGCAACTGAGCAGGCAGGGACGTACATATTGTAATCATCTGCAGAAGCGTCACTGTGTATAAACAACAGAGGCTAGACAGCTAAGGGCGGCACAAATGAGACCTCAATTTTTAAATAACCATAGGTCTCACAGAGAAGGCAATGGCACCCCACTCCAGTACTGTTGCCTGGAAAATCCCATGGACAGAGGAGCCTGGTGGGCTACAGTCCATGGGGTTGCTAAGAATCGGACATGACTGAGCGACTTCACTTTCCCTTTTCACTTTCATGCATTGGAGAAGGAAATGGTAACCCACTCCAGTGTTCTTGCCTGGAGAATCCCAGGGACGGGGAGCCTGGTTGGGTGCTGCCTATGGGGTCACACAGAGTTGGACACAACTGAAGCAACCTAGCATAGCATAGCATAGCATAGGTCTCAAGTAGGAAATGCGAATCTAGTAGATTTTTTATCTTTTAACTGAGCTGAAAGATTCTCAAAGCACAAATAAAGGCTTATCTTTAATTATGTGAATTCAATAATGTGTTAAAATATTTTTGCTCAAATTATTTAGACAGACTTCTGGGTAGTGAGTCTAGCTGGTCAATTTTGATGTAAATAGACTTTGTTTTCCTGATGATGATTGTTAACCTATAACAAGAAAAGTTGAGATTTTGTTGGAGGAGACTGCCATGTTTTCAGTATTCGTGCTGTGATTGTAGAACACTTGAATATTTGTAAATCCTATGATTTATGTTTGAGTATGGAAATAGATTTCTTTAAAAACTCAGCTGATATTTTGTGATATTCTTTGGGGTTAATTATTTTTGAGCTATATTCTTTTTTTTAGTTTTTTATTTTTTAATTTAACCAATTTATGTATTTTTGGCTGCACTGGGTCTTCATTGGTGTGCGCAAGTTTTCTCTGGTTGCAGTGAGCAGGGACTGCTGCTGCTACTGCTGCTAAGTCGCTTCAGTCGTGTCCAACTCTGTACGACCCCGTAGACGGCAGCCCACCAGGCTCCCCCGTCCCTGGGATTCTCCAGGCAAGAACACTGGAGTGGGTTACCATTTTCTTCTCCAGTGTGTGAAAGTGAAAAGTGAAAGGGAAGTCGCTGAGTCATGTCCGACTCTTAGCGACCCCATGGAATGCAGCCCACCAGGCTCCTCCATCCATAGAATTTTCCAGGCAAGAGTACTGGAGTGGGTGCCATTGCCTTCTCCGAGCAGGGACTACTCTATAGTTAACGTGTGTGGGCTTTCTCATTGCGGTGGCTTCTCCTTTCACAGAGCACAGGCTCTAGGGTGCGTGGGCTTCAGTAGTTGTGATGCATGGGCTTAGTTGCCCCACAGCATGTGGACTGAATCCATGTCTCCTGCATTGGCAGGTGGAGTCTCAACCACTAGACCATCAGAGAAGTCCTGAGCTATATTCTGATAAAGTATTTTGTTGTTTAATATAATATTAAATGATATATAGTAAGTAAAAGGCTTCCCTGGTAGTTCAGTAGTAGAGAATCCACCTGCCAATGCAGGAGGCTCGGGTTTCATCCCTGGTTAAGGAAGATCTCCTGGAGAAGGAAATGGCAGCCCACTCCAGTATTCCTGCCTGGGAAATCCCATGGACAGAGGAGCCTGGCAGGCTACAGTCAATGGGGTCGCAAAAGAGTTGAACATGACTTAGCGACTGAAACATCAGCAGCATGAGGTGCTGTGTTTTCAGTAGCAGCATTCCGTAATATAAGAGAGACAGGAAAAGTGTTTTGACAAGTTCTCCAAAAGAGTGTGCCTATAGTTACATTCTATAGAACAGATTTGTGACCCCATAGACTGTAGCCTGCCAGGTTCCTGTGTCCATAGGATACCCCAGCCAAGTATCCTTGCCATTCCCTTCCCCAGGGGATCTTCCGGACTCAGGGATCGAACACGGGTCTCCTGCATTGCAGGCAGATTCTTTATACTCTGAGCCACCAGGGAAGCCTCTCTAGACGAGAAGGAATAACTTACTAAACTAGAAAAAAAACTGGAAAATAGGTGCTAATTCTACTTCATGCCAAGGTCTTACTGTTTCTACTTTTTTTCATCATGGTACACAACATATTCTGGATTTTGTGTTGGTATCTATATACTTATTTGCAGAGTAGAAGTTTGTATACCCTTAAGTGATAGGAAAATATATATTTACATTTGTCTTCTTTTTTTTGGATTTCAAGTCTCTTTTAATGTAAAACAGACCTCTTTCCTTCTTTCTTCTTTCTTCACAGGACTTTTTTTTTTTTTTCCTTTTGTTTTACTTTTTCAATTGGAGGAAAACAGCTTTACAATGTTCTGTTGGTTTCTGCCATACAATGCAAAGCAGCCATAATTAGACGTGTCACCTCCCTCTTGAGCCTTCCTCCCCTCCACCCATCCCACCCCTGTAGGTCACCACAGAGCGTCAGGCTAGGCTCCCTGTGTTATATAGCAACCAGCTATCTGTTTACACACTTGTTGTTGTGCTAATTTACTTCGGTCAAGTCAGACTCTTTAAGACCCTACCGGCTGTAGCCCCTCCCAGGCTCCTTTGTCCATGGGATTCTCCAGGCGTGAATACTGAGTGGGTTGCCTTTCTCCAGGGGATCTTCCTGACCCAGAGATCAAACCGGCATCTCTTCCACGCCTCCTGTGTTGGCTGGCAGGTTCTTTACCACTAGTGCCACCTGGGAAGCCCCATGGTAGTGTATATACATCGATGCTACTTTTTCCATTCATCCCACGCTTTCCTTTCCTTACTTCCAAGGCCTTTCTTTATATCTGTGTCTCTATTCCTTCCCTGTAAATAGGTTCATCAATGCCATTTTTCTAGATTCTATATATATATGTGTTAATATGCTATATTTGTTTTTTTCTCTCTTCACTCTGTATTATATTTGTCTTTATGATAAAACACTTCCTAAAGCTTTGCTTCAATTTCATTTTTTTAAATTTGTGGATTATATAAGAAAGAAACCTTCGATTGTTTGGTTTATGCATTTACTATCTAATAATCTTCCCTTCAGACAAGCAAAGTGTCAGCAAGGTGGGAACTGGAATGACACCAGGAAGAAATACTAGATATTAGAAACTACCGCTGTGCAAAGTGAGGGGCAGGGGAATGGGAAGAGACATGTCTCTTTAGGTTTTGAGCTTTCAAAAATATGGGAACAAAGTGGAAGATGATGTGTGGCTGAGTATTGTCATAGTAAGTGTGTTATTCCCTAGGTGAATTTGAGTTGAAGTATATAGAATCATGATTATCATCTTCAGAAACTGAATGAAAGAAGAATGTGCAAAAGGACAGAAGACACCCCAGAGTGGAGAAGCCACTGGGCTGCCTCTCCCATATCTCAGCTTTAAAGAACCTTCCTCACTCTGTTAAATATCTGCCCTTTTAGGAATTTCAATCATTTAGAAATGAGTAGCGCTGGTGTGCAAACTCCAACACTAAACAATGCTGGTCTTGGTGGGCTGGAACAGCCAAGCTCAGTTGTGGTGGTAGCAGCGGTGATGGCAGATGTGGCAGGAACTTTACACACCTTTGCAGTACAGAGGGGTGCTTGTGATGATTCAGACCCAACAGGGAACGAGTATTCTGCAGATTGTGATGATTGTAAGGGATCAAGGTGATGCAAGCTCTGTCACTACAGGCTTGAAGAAAGGTGAGATCTGAATGCCATGGTTATGACAATCCACAAGATGGAGTTATTTTACACTGGTAAAACATTTCCAACATGAACTCTTGTGTGAACAATGCTGCTTTGAGCAAGATAAAGCACAAAATAAGAACACTTGGTGTATTACATTCAAAGATGTGGCTAGAAAGCCACATGAAAACTACTGCTTTGATGACCCCTTAATCATTCCAGAGTTGATCAACTCATTTTGCCAAGCTCGTAGGTTGAAAATTTCCTATGTTGGGTAAAATATGCTCTTTTCTTATGCCATGTTTATAGGAAGTACAACTTGATCTTGGTAAGAGTCTAATGAATTTCTTTTTACGAAGTTATAACTCATGTCAAAAGATTAAATGGAAGAGATGAGAATAAAGCTTTCCCATCACAGTCATCATCTATCCCTAGTCGTCAGCATAATGATGAGAACGTGATCGGCTCATGATATGTTTGTGGTAAACAAGATTACTTCTGTGGGAAGAGGTAGGACAGACACAGTGCCGAATTGAACAAGGAAATAATGTTTTAATTTGTCTCCATACAAAATTTCTGCTATTTATTAGTTCTGGTTTATACTTCTTTTCCTTTTTGTTTTTTTTTTTTACCATGATGACATATATATTCCAAGGAAAAGTCTTTTCACTAAATTGTAATGTTCTCAAGATCTGGGTTGACAGCACACCTAATGGATTATTAGGGTTATTGTGGGAAAGCTGTGGGTTTTTTTTTTCTTTTTTTAAATTTGCTGAAGGTAATTAAATAATTGAACTAAAATGAGGAGGTGTGACTAGATTATTTTCTAGGTATTTACTTTTGAGTTGTTATCACATGCATTGTAACCTCAACTGGGGTATTTCTACAAAACAAAGTTTTGAAGCAGTTTGACAAAATTTCCTCTCGTTTTTTTTTTTCCTTCCCTTTTGTAACAAAAGGTAGTGAATGTCACCTGCATTCTTTCTAAATATATAGATAATAATGTATAAAGTGTAAGTGTCTTAACAGTATAAACATAGCCTTTTCAATTTGAGTAATAAGAAACTGAATTGTGTAACTTTTCTAACTCTAGTAGTCTGAATAAAAATTTCTGGACTCAAACACAAAGTGCATAAGTTTGGACAGTTCTTTATATTTTTTTCTCTACTTTGAATATGGCCAAGAAAATAGATAAAGAAAGGGCCAAAGTTTTTACAAATCAAACTTTATGACCTCATTGAAGTTCTTATTGATGGTAGTGCTTATTTGGATCATTAAACTCTTTTTAGCAGAATAGAACTCTTTACTGTTGTATATCGGGTTTGTTTGGTTCTGTGCTTGTCAGCATATAAAACCTGACTTTACGATGATATTCTTTGGATTGTATATAAAGGGAGAAAATAAAATACTGAATATGGAGGGGAAAGTATTGTTAATGAGTCACTGTCCCATATAAGACTGCTCACTCAAATTAAATCTGGAATCAAACGTGATAGTTACAGAAGGATGTAACTGATTATCTGTGTAGGTTGCCTGGGCTTCTGTCTCTCTGAGTACCTGTTAAAATTTTGTTTTGCTGGGTAGCTCTGTGACTCTTTCCTTCACTCTCATCTAGTGAGTTGTTTTGGCTCCAAGCCACCTGTTAAGAAGGTCACTGATTCTTGTGATGAGTGAAATTACTTCCCGCAAAATTTTAAGGACCTATTTTAAGCACAGGCATCATTTTTTCCTTCTCCAGAGAGAAGAAAATCTGCTAGCCTTTTCTTCCTTTATTGTCTTCTGTTTACTTTTCTGGGCGTCGAGTCAATATAACTTACTAGTGTACATATATATACTGAGTCATGTTTTCTGTGAAAAAGACAATGATCTGAGTCAACATCCTTTTGTAAAGAATGTGAAACCTCTAGACCAGCATCTGACAGAGTAGGCACTCAGCTTATCCTCTTGTGACTTTGTGAAAATTTCAGCTTCTCAGTATCTTTAAAAAAAATTCTCACCCATAAAAGTGGTGAATGAGCACGTTTTTCATGAAATCTAGTCAGCAGACAATGATAGCTTATTGAACACTTATTATTTGCAAGACTATTCTGTTCTACCATATTTTAAAACGAACAACACTGAGAGGGGAATTTGAGAAGTAACAGCAGATGAGAAGTGAAAAGCATCAGAGAGTAGGGCTGAAGTTTCCCATTCAAGCTGTCATGCCAGCTGTTCTAATGAGTGCGTTGACCGTCAAAAGCCCAGATTCTTGCCTCAAATTATGAACTTGACAATCTTTTCTTAAACCCTTTCTTCCATCTGTTAATTCAGTCTGTTTTGGAGATACACATTTTTTTTCTCCAGCTTTCGATTAGACTTTTTTGGTATCAGAAATCTGCCTGTTTTAAAATTTAATTTACTAGCTTTTGGTCTCTTGATGCAGTCTAAAAAATACGTGTCCAAAGCCATGAATTTATTAACATTGGAGGGCTACTGATTCAGAGACGCAATGGAGAGCTAGATTGTCAGTTGTCTTTGTGAAATAGACATAGAACCTCTGATTCAAAAACTCGTATTTGCAAATAGGAATCAGATAAGCTTTTCTGTATTTGACTAAGCATCCTGGGATATAGACAAAGTATATGAATATCAAAATGTGGTAGTTTAACTAGGTTGGTCTATATTGACCATGATGATGAAGATAAGTACTAGATTTTGAAGTAAATTAGAACTGGGTAAAACCTGACACGGCCATCTAGAAACCTGGTTACACTGAGCAAGTTTAATTGATCTCTGTAGCTCATAGTTTCCTCATTTAGGAAGTAGGAATAATATTTACTGTAGAGGTTTTTTGGTCTGGCTTAAACTAAGATAATGTGTAAACCCTACCGCACAAAGTGCTTTCATGAAGTTAGATACATAGTTGCTAATTTTGTTAGAAATATAGATGATATTAAAAATGTAAACATAGTTAGGATCAGCAAATATATCTCTAAGGAGAAAAAGAAAGGTTAGGGGTTAGAAATTAAGGAAACAAAAGATGGAAAATTGGGAAGAAAACTTGTAGAAAGATAGTCTTTGAATGATTTTACTGTGAACATGTTTTCTCAATGCTCTTTTAAAAAGTCAATAACCTGGATGCAAATAATTAAGATTTGAAGATGATCCAGGCAAATTTACTAATGTTTTGTGTTAAAATGTAAGTTTGACTTATTGTCTTTTTTTTCAAGATCTGTTTAAATTAAAAAAAAAATTTGTACCAGATCTGAAATCACTGCTTGATAACTGAACTTTAGCCCAAACTATAAAAAATTTTAGCTTAAGCCCTTTGTGAATGAATGGCTGTGATTAGCATGTCTGCAGAGGTTCAAGAAATGGAGTAATAGAGTTGGAAACAAAATATGCAAGAGAAATGTATTGGACTGTGTGGAGAAATTTTGAAAGATTGCATTTCTTTAACGCTATGCCCAAGCCTTAATGAAAACCTGGTGACTACAGAAATAATCAGTTTAACAGGCTGTATTTCTCTTTTTCACCCATTTCATCCAACTTAACAGAGGTTAAAGCGTCTGCCTGCAATGCGGGAGAGCTGGGTTCGATCCCTGGGTCGGGAAGATCCCCTGGAGAACAAGTGGCAACCCACTCCAGTATTCTTGCCTGGAGAATCCCATGGATGGAGGAGCCTGGTGGGCTACAGTCCACGAGGTTGCAAAGAGTTGGACATGACTGAACAACTTCACTTACACTTTTCACTTTAACATTTCACACACTATATTCAAGAATTATTGAGATCCCATGCAGTCCCATGCAGACACATTTTTTTTTTCTAATTGTAGTGTTGATATTCAGTTGTTCAGTCATATCTGACTCTTTGCGACCCCATGGACTGCAGCACACCAGGCTTCCCTGTCTTTCACCATCTCCCAACTCATGTCCATGGAGTCAGTGATGCTATCCAACCTCTCGTCCTCTGAGAAGGGAATGTTGTTCCCTTCTCCTCTTGCCTTCAATCTTTCCCAGCATCTGGGTTTTTTCCAGTGAGTCAGTTCTTTGCATCAGGTGGCCAAAGTATTGGAGCTTCAGCTTTAGCATCAAGGCCTTCTAATGAATGTCCAGGCCTTCCAATGAATATTTCCTTTAGGATTGACTAGTTCGATCTTCTTGCAGTCCAAGGGATTCTCAAGAATCTTCTCCAACACCACAGTTCTGAAACATCAGTTCTTCAGCACTCAGCTTTCTTTATGGTCCGACTCTCACATCCATACATGACTACTGGAAAAACCATAGCTTTGACTAGATGGACCTTTGTTGACAAAGTAATGTCTCTGCTTTTTAATATGCTGTTTGTCATAGCTTTTCTTCCAAGGAGCAAATGTCTTAATTTCATGGCTTCAGTTACCATCTGCAGTGATTTTGAAGCCCAAGGAAATAAAGTCTGTTACTGTTTTCACTGTTTCCCTATCTATTAGCCATGGAGTGATCGGGCCAGATGCCATGATCATTGTGTTTTGAATGTTGAGTTTTAAGCCAGCTTTTTCACTGTCCTTTTTCACCTTCATCAAGAGGCTCTTTAGTTCTTTGCTTTCTGTCATAAGCGTGGTGTCATCTGCATATCTGAGGTTATTGATATTTCTCCCTGCAATCTTGATTCCAGCTTGTGCTTCATCCAGCCTGGCATTTCACATGATGTACACTGCAAATAAGTTATATAAACACAGTGACAATATACAGCTTTGATGTACTCCTTTATCAATTTAGAACCAGTCCATTGTTCCTTCTGGTTCTAACTGTTGCTTCTTGACCTACATACAGGTTTCTCAGGAGGTAGGTAAGGTGGTCTGGTAACCCTATCTCTTTAAGAATTTTCCACAGTTTATTGTGATCCACACAGTTAAAGGCTTTAGCATAGTCATTGAAGATAAGTAGATGTTTTTCTGGAATTATCTTGCTCTTTCTGTGATCCAGTGGATGTTGGCAATTTAATATCTGGTTCCCCTGCCTTTTCTAAATCAGTCTTTGAACATTTGGAAGTTCTCAGTTCATATACTATTGAAGAAAGCAAATTTCTTTTCACTTGGAGAATTTTGAGCGTTGCGTTGCTAGCATGTGAGATGAGTGCAATTATGCAGTAATTTGAACATTCTTTAGCATTGGAATGAAACCTGACCTTTTCCAGTTTTGTGGCCACTGCTGAGTTTTCCAGATTTGCTGGCTTACTGAGTGCAACACTTTTACAAGGTCATCTTTTCAGGATTTGAAATAGCTCAGCTGGAATTCAGTCACATTCACTATTTTTGTGTGTAATGATGCTTAAGTCCCACTTTGCACTCCAGGATGTCTGGCTCTAGGTGAGTGATCACACTTTTGGTTATCTAGGTCGTGAAGATCTTTTTTGTATAGTTCTTCTGTGTATTCTTGCCACCTCTTTTTAATACTTTCTGCTTCAGTTAGGTCCATACCATTTCCATCCTTTATTGAGCCCATCTTTGCTTGAAATGTAGCCTTGGTATCTCTAATGTTCTTGTAGAGATCTCTAGTCTTTCTCATTCTATTGTTTTCCTCTATTTCTTTGTATTGTTCACTTAGGAAAGCTTTCTTATTTATCTTTGCTATTCTTTGGAACTCTGCATTCAAATGGGTATATCTTTCTTTTTCTCCTTTGCCTTTAGCTTCTCTTCTTTTCTCAGCTATTTGTACGACCTCCTCAGATAACCATTTTGCCTTTTTGCATTTCTTTTTCTTGGGGATGGTTTTGATCACCTGTACAATGTTGTGAACCTCTGTCCATAGTTCTTCAGGCACTCTGTCTATCAGAGTCTATCTGTCTGATCCCTTGAATCTATTTGTCACTTCCACTGTAAAATTGTAAGGGATTTGATTTAGGTCGTGTGTAATGGCCTAGTGGTTTTCCCTACTTTCCTCAATTTAAGTCTGAATTTTGCAATAAGGAGTTCATGATCTGAGCCACAGTCAGCTCCTGATCTTGTTTTTGCTGACTCTATAGAGCCTCTCCATCTTCGACTGTAAAGAACATATCAATCTGTAAAGAATATAATCAATCTGTATTGACCATCCGGTGATGTCCATGTGTAGAGTCATCTCTTGTGTTGTTGGAAGAGGGTGTTTGCTATGACCAGTGTGTTCTCTTGGCAAAACTCTGTTAGCCTTTTCCCTGCTTCATTTTGTACTCCAAGGCCAAAGTTGCTTGTTACTAGATAAAAGAAGGAAGAATAATCCAGCATTTTTCCAGTTCAAGAGAACTGTTGGGTCTTGTACTTTTAGAAATCTATTCCCAAGAATTGTCTGTAGCTACTGTTTGACAGAGAATATAGGCAGAGTACATCATGCGAAAAACTGGATTTGATGAAGCGCAAGCTGGAATCAAGATTGCAGAGAGAAATATCAATAACCTTAGATGTGCAGATGATACCACCATTATGGAAGAAAGTGAAGAACTAAAGAGCTTCTTGATGAAGGTGAAAGAAGAGAGTGAAAAAGCTGGCTTGAAACTCAACATTCAAAGAACAAAGACTATGGCATCCAGACCCACCACTTACTTCATGGCAAGTAGATAGGGAAGCAATGGAAACAGTGACAGACTTTATTTTCTTGGGCTCCAAAATCACTGCAGATGGTGACTGAAGCCATGAAATTAAAAAATACTTGCTCCTTGGAAGAAAAGCTATGACAAACCTAAACAGCATATTAAAAAAGAGACATTACTTTATTGACAAAAGTCCATCTAGTCAAAGCTATGGTTTTTCCAGTAGTCATATATCGATGTGAGAGATGGACCATAGAAATGCTGAGTCCTGAAGTACTGATGCTTTTGAGCCATGATGTTGTAGAAGACTCTTGAGAGTCCCTCAGACTGCAAGGAGATCAAACCAGTCAATCCTAAAGGAAATCAGTCCTGAATATTCATTGGAAGGACTGATGCTGAAGCTGAAGCTTCAGTACTTTGGCCATCTGATGCAAAGAACTGACTCATTGGAAATGACCCTGATGCTAGGAAAGACTGAAGGCAGAAGAAGGAAGACAGAAGATGAGATGGTTGAAAGGCTTCACCAACTCGATGGACATGAGTTTGAGCAACCTCTGGGAGTTGGAGATGGACAGGGAAGACTGGTGTACTGCAGTCCAGTTCAGTTCAGTCGCTCAGTCGTGTCTGACTCTGTGACCCCATGAACCGCAGCACGCCAGGCCTCCCTGTCCATCACCAACTGCTGGAGTCTACCCAAACCCATGTCCACTGAATCGGTGATGCCATTCAACCATCTCATCCTCTGTCATCCCCTTCTCCTCCTGCCCTCATTTTTTCCCAGCATCAGAGTCTTCAAATGAGTCAGCTCTTCACATCAGGTGGCCAAAGTATTGGAGTTTTGCCTTCAACATCAGTCCTTCCAATGAACACCCAGGACTGATCTGCTTTAGGATGGACTGATTGAATCTCCTTGCAGTCCAAGGGACTCTCAAGAGTCTTCTCCAACACCACAGTTCAAAAGCATCAATTCTTTGTCACTCAGCTTTCTTCACAGTCCAACTCTCAAATCCATACATGGGTGGCTTCCCTGGTGGCTCAGACGGTAAAGCGTCTGTCGACAATGCGGGAGACTCAGGTTCAGTCCCTGGGTTGGGAAGATCCCCTGGAGAAGGAAATGGCAATCCACCCCAGTACTATTGCCTGGAAAATCCCATGGACAGAGGAGCCTATGACTACTGGAAAAACCAAAGCTTTGACTAGACGGACCTTTGTGGACAAAGTAATGTCTCTGCTTTTTAATGTGCTGTCTAGGTTGGTCATAATTTTCCTTCCAAGGAGTAAGTCTTTTAATTTTGTGGCTGCAATCACCATCTGCAGTGATTTTGGAGCCCACCCCCCCACACACCCAAATAAAGTCAGCCAGCCACTGTTTTCATTGTTTCCCCATCTATTTGCCATGAGGTGATGGGACTGGATGCCATGATCTTAGTTTTCTGAATGTTGAGCTTTAAGCCAACTTTTTCACTCTCCTCTTTCACTTTCATCAAGAAGCTCTTTAGTTCTTCTTCACTTTCTGCCATAAGGGTGGTATCATCTGCATATCTGAGGTTATTGATATTTCTCCCAGCAATCTTCATTCCAGCTTATGCTTCCTCCAGCCCATCATTTCTCATGATGTACTCTGCATATAAGTTAAATAAGCAGGCTGACAATATACAGCCTTGATGTAGTTCTTTTCCTATTTGGAACTAGTCTGTTGTTCCATGTCCAGTTCTAACTGTTGCTTCCTGACCTGCATACAGGTTTCTCAAGAGGCAGGTCAGGTGGTCTGGTATTCCCATCTCCTTCAGAATTTCCCACAGTTTATTGTGATCCACACAGTCAAAGGCTTTGGCATAATCAATAAAGCAGAAATAGATATTTTTCTGGAACTCTCTTGTTTTTCTGATGATCCAGCAGATGTTGACAATTTGATCTCTGATTCCTCTGCCTTTTCTAAAACCAGCTTGAACATCTGGAAGTTCATGGTTCACGTATTGTTGAAGCCTGGCTTGGAGAATTTTGAGCATTACGTTACTAGAATGTGAGATGATTGCAATTGTGCAGTAGTTTGAGAATTGTGTGGCATTGCCTTTCTTTGGGGTTGGAATGAAAACTGACCTTTTCCAGTCTTGTGGCCACTGCTGAGTTTCCAAATTTGCTGGCATATTGAGTGCAGCACTTTCACAGCATCATCTTTCAGGATTTGAAATAGCTCAACTGGAATTCCATCACCTCCACTAGCTTTGTTCATAGTGATGCTTCCTAAGGCCCACTTGACTTCACATTCCAAAATGTCTGGCTCTAGGTGAGTGTGAGTGATCTCCCCATCGTGATTATCTAGGTCATGAAAATCTTTTTGTACAGTTCTTCCATGTATTCTTGCAACCTCTTCTTAATATCTTCTGCCTCTGTTAGGTCCCTACCATTTCTGTCCTTTATTGAGCCCATCTTTGCATGAAATGTTCCCTTGGTATCTCTAATTTTCTTGAAGAGGTCTCTAGTCTTTCCCATTCTTCTATTTCTTAGCAGTCCATGGGTCACAAAGAGTTGGACATGACTGAGCGACTGAACTTAGTGTTTGACAGCCTGGTTACTCGAGTATCTTTCAGGTGTCCACCTTAAATCTAGGATATAATCATAACAACAGCAATAACCCTTACATCACTCTTTGTCCACTTCCTGCCAGGATGCCTATCTTTATCATCTGGGGAAATTGCTGATTTTCCCTATAGGAAACTTGTGGGCACAGCCAATTTGCTGTGAGTAGCTTGGGAGCTCCACCCCGTTTGCCCTAAGGTGAGTATAGAAGTCATGAAAATTGAATTTTCCCGACTGCGTCTCTGATCTTTTGCAGAAATGTAGAGCAGATGCAGTGATTCAGACGTAACTCCATCTGTGCCTCGATGAGATTCAGACACACTCAGCTGTCTCTTGGTCTTTTGTTCTTCTGCTTTTAAGCCTGCTTCACTCAGGAATATTCTATTAAGACATGGAGGGTCAGGTTTCTGAGATTTGAAAAGCTAAAGGTAGATGTTTGTTTAATGAATAATAATGAAAAATACTTTAAAAGGAAAAAGAAGGCTGATGGATTTCAGGACATCCCTTGAAGAATTTCACATGTGAGAGAAACTAGGATGTTTCCCTTATTGTGTAACATGTATAATTTATTGTCAGGTTTTTAAGGATTGGTTATTCTTTTGCCTTCCTTTCTTACACATTACAGTAATTCTGATGTATTTAAGGGAGAATGGAATTGGGATAAATTGTGTGGGGAAGGGAGAAGGAGCAAAGGTTATTTTAAAATAGGAATATAGCATAGGACATGCTATCCTAATGAAATTTGGGCACTCCTTGCCTGCCCCCCTCCCGTTTATGCCAATCAGTATATTGTTTTGCATGGAAAATGCACAGTAGGGGCAGTGTAAACTTTTTTGAGGACCACTGTTAACAACATTTATTCTCCATCTGACACCAGGATAGACCAGGTATATTTATATGTCTACCTTGGAGACAAATGAAGAGGGTGTTTCTTGGAATTCATTGTTGTGGGGTTGGGCTTATTATTTTGGGAAGAGGAGAAATAAACGAGGGAGGGGTTTATTGGAAACAGAAACAAAAATAAAACATTTCTTATAAGATGAATCACTGATACTGCTAACCAAGGCTAGAAGATTTAGTTTAGCTATAGAATTTAAAGACTCAGATTTGTTGAGGCATAATGTAGATAAATGAAATCCACCAATTTGAGGCAAAATATTTGATAAGTTCTGACTATTGTATACAGGCATAGAGCCATTACCACACCATGATTTTGAATAGTTCCCTCGTGTGCCTTTGCAGTCAGTTCACTTCGTACAGTTCTAGCAACTGCTGATCTGCTTCCTTTCACTATGATTTTACCTCTTCTAGAATTTTATCCAACTGAAATCATATAGTGGGTATTATGTGTGTGTGTGTGTGTATTTGGCTTCTTTCAATTATAATGCTTTAGAGATTCAGCCATGTTATTACTGAATCTATAATTTTGTAAGTTTATTGCAGAATACTTACTATTCCACTGTATGGATACATCAAACTTGGTTTATCCATTCACCAGTCAAAAAAGACCTTTGGATTTTTCTAGTTTTTTTCGGTTATTCCAAATAAAGCTGATAATGAGCATTAGAGTAGAAGTCTTTGCATGGATAAATGTTCAATTCATTTAAGTAAATATTTAGGAGTAGATTTGTCAGATCATATAATAAGTATGTTTTTAACTTTATAACAAACCGCCAGACTATTTTATGAACTGGGCCTCACCACTTTTCATTGCTCATAGCAAAGTAAGAGAGTTCCAGTTCCTCTGAATCCTTGCTAACATTAGGTAATGTCAGTCTTTTTAATTTTAGTTGTTCTTAAGTGTGTAAGGATATCTCATAAAGATTTTGATTATTTTCATTGCTGTAATTATTGGTGGTGTTGAGTATTTTTTCCTGTGTATATATTTGTCATTCATATATCTTCCCTTTGAGATGTGCAATTTTTTTGCTGATTTAAAAAAATAAATTGTGTTCTAGAGTCTAGGAATTCTTTTACTATTCTGGACAATAATATTGTATTTTCTTCTGTCTGTGGCTAGCCTTTTCATTTCCATAGCTTTTTTTTTTAAGAGTACAGTTTAAAAAACATTGTAGTCTGATTTTTTGATGTTTTCTTTTATGTTCATGATCATTGTGTCCTAGATTATGCATTCTGACAAACTCAAAATGCTTAATTCCAAGAAATTTTGTAGCTTTAGTCTGTATATTTAGTCTAATCTGTTGGAACAGATTGGGCTTCTCAGGTGTGTCACTGGTAAAGATTCCACTGCCAGTGCAAGAGATGCAAGAGATGTGAGTTCAATCCCTGTAGAGAAGATCCCCCGGAGGAGGAAATAGCAACCCACTCAAGGGAAAATACTGTGGAGAGTAGCTTGACGGGGTCACCAAGAGTCAGACACGACGGAGTATGCACCCATGCATGAATTTAGACAGATTCAGTTAAGTGCACTTGCTCAGTGGTGTACGACTCTTTGTGACCCCATGGACTGCAGTACGCCAGGCTTCCCTGTCCATCACCAACTCCCGAAGCTTGCATAGACTTATGTGCATCGAGTCGGTGATGCTACCCAATCATCTCATCCTCTGTTGTCCCATTCTCCTCCTGCCCTCAATCTTTCCCAGCATTAGGGTCTTTTCCAATGAATCAGTTCCTCGCATCAGGTGGCCAAAGTATTGGTGCTTCAGCTTCAGCATCAGTCCTTCCAATGAATATTCAGGACTTATTTCCTTTAGGATTGACTGGTTTGATCTCCTTGCAGTCCGAGGGACTCTCAAGAGTATTCTCCAACACTACAGTTTAAAGCATCAATTCTTCAGCACTCAGCTTTCTTTATGTTTGAACTCTCACCTCCATACATGAGTGCTGGAAAAACCATAGCTTTGACTATATGGACTTTTGTCTGCAAGGTAACATCTCTGCTTTTCAATATGCTGTCTAGGTTTGTCATGGCTTTTCTTCCAAGGAGCAAGTGTCTTTTAATTTCAGGGCTGCAGTCACCATCTGCAGTGATTTTGGAGCCGAAGAAAATAAAGCCTGTCACTGTTTCCATTATTTCCCCATCTCTTTTTCATGATGTGATTGGACTGGATACCATGATCATTGTTTTTTGAATGTTGAGTTTTAAGCCAGCTTTTTCACTCTTCTCCTTCACTTTCATCAAGAGACTCCCTACTTCCTCTTCATTTTCTGCCATAAGGGTGGTATTATCTGCACATCTAAGATTATTGATATTTCTCCCTGCAATCTTGATTCCAGCTTGTGCTTCCTCCAGCCAAGCATTTCACATGATGTACTCTGCATATAAGTTAAATAAGCAGGGTGACAATAGAGAGCCTTGACATACTCCTTTCCCAATTTGGAACCAATTTGTTGTTCCATGTCCAGTTCTAACTGTTGCTTCTTAACCTGAATACAGGTTTCTCAGGAGGCGGGTAAGGCGGTCTGGTATTCCCATCTCTTTAAGAGTTTTCCACAGTTTGTTTTGATCCACACAGTCAAAGGCTTTAGCATAGTCAATAAAACAGAAGTAGATGTTTTCCTGGAATTCTCTTGCTTTCTCTATGATCCTGTGGATGTTGGCAATTTGATCTCTAGTTCCTCTGTCTTTTCTAAATCTAGCTTGTAAGTTCTCAGTTCATATACTGTTGAAGCCTAGCTTGGAGAATTTTGTGCATTGCTTTGCTAGCGTGTGAAATGAATGCAATTGTGAGGTAGTTTAAACATTGTTTGACATTGGCTTTCTTTGGGATTGGCATGAAAACTGACCTTTTCTCAGTCCTGTGGCCAGTGCTGGGTTTTCCAAATTTTCTGGCATATTGAGTGCAGCACTTTTACAGCATCACTTTTTAGGACTTGAAATAGCTCAGCTGGAATTCCATCACCTCCACTAGCTTTGTTTGTAGTGATTGCTTCCTAAGGCCCACTTGACTTCACACTCCAGGATGTCTGGCTCTATGTTGGTGATCACACCATTGTGGTTATCTGGGTCATGAAGATCTTTTTTGTATATTCCTGTGTGTACTCTTGGCACCTCTTCTAAATATTTTCCATGTCTGTTAGGTCCATGATGTTTCTCTCCTTTATGGAGCCCATCTTTGCATGAAATATCCCTTCGGTATCTATAATTTACTTGAAGAGGTCTCTAGTCTTTCCCATTCTATTGTAATTGTCTTTTAGACAGATTACGTCCACATTATTCTTTTTGAAATTGCTTCAGCTATCGAGTTCTGGGGTATGTGAATCAAGAATTTTGATTAAACCCTAACTCTGAGGTCCATTAGAAAAAGGGTTGGTTTTTTCCCTGTTAGGGGATAGAGTTTAGGGCAAATTGGGGATCTCTTCTTGGGCGGGGGGCTTCCCTGGTGGCTTAGAGGATAACGTGTCTGCCTGCAATGCAGGAGACCCGGGTTCCATCCCTGGATTGGGAAGATCCCCTGGAGAAGGAAATGGCAACCCACTCCAGTATGCTTGCCTGGAGAGTCCCATGGACAGAGGAGCCTGGCGGGCTACAGTCCGTGGGGTCGCAAAGAGTTGGACACGACTGAGTGACTTCACTTCAGCTGCCCTAGTTCCTTTTCCTTTCTGTATACATTTCTGAGTAATCCTTTCTGCATCTATAAAAATCTTGCTTGAATTTTGGTAAGGATTGTATTAAACTTATATGAAAATTTGGGAGGATTGGTGTCTTTGCCATGTCGAATCTTCAGTCCACGATCGTGGATTAGATCTTCACTGATTCTTTCATCAGCATGGTGTAGTCCTCAGCATATAAGTCCTGCACTTGTTTTCTTAGATTTACACCTATGACTTCATCTTCTTCCCCCTGAAAGACTGTACATGGTATTGTTTTTTTAGTTCATTGTATTCCCTTAATAGCCTTTTGATGTCTATGGGATCTTGAACAAATCTCCTGTTTCATTCTTGATATCAGTAAGTTGTCTCTCTTTTATTTGTTATCAGTCTTTGTTAGAGACTTGTCAATTTTATTAAAGTTTTCAAGCGGCCAGCTCTTTGTTTCATTGATTTTTTCTATTATTTTTCTCTTTTCTATTCATTCATTTATACTCCTTATTATTTTTTTTCTTTCTACGTGTTTTGCCTTTATTTTGCTATTCATCCTCCCAGTTTCTTCAACTGGGGACTTAAATTATTGTTTGAGACTTTTCCTTTTTCTAATGTGTTCATTTCATATCATCAATTTCCCAGTCTATGCTGCTTTTGGTGAGTCCGCCAAATACTGATGTGTTGTATATTCATTAAATTGAAAAAAAATTTTTTTCCTTGAAAATTCCTTTTGACTCATTACTTAAAGTAGTTGTTTAATTTCTCAGTGTTTAGAGGATATTCTTATTATTCTTAGTTTGATTCCTCTGTAGTCAGAGAATATACTCTGTCTGATTTCAGTTATATTAAGTTTGGGGAGATTTTTTATGGCCAACAATATGGTCTGTTTTTTGTGGGCTCTTGAAAATATGTGTATTTTGTTGTTCTTGGGTGGAATGGTGTATAAATACTGATTAGATCTTATTGGTTGATGGTGTTGTTGAGGTCTTCCATGTCTTTGCTAATTTCTGTCTAGCGATTCTATCAATTCTTGTGTGAGGCATGTGGAAGACACCAGGTATAATTGTCGATTTGTCTATTTCTCCTTTCAATTCTGTCAGTATTGTGTAACATATTTTTTAGCTCTGTTATTTGGTCTGTACACCTAAGACTGCTGTATCTTCTTGGTGGATTGATGATTTTATCATTATATAGTATGTCTTTCTATGTTGCATACTTTTATTTGCTCTGAAGTCTATTGTATCTGCTATTAATGTAGCCACTTGTGATTTCCTTTGATTGATGTTTAGAGGGCATATCTTTTCATTGTTTTATTTTTATCTTGAATTATATTTGAAGTGAGTTTGTAGATTGCTTGTAATCAGCACATAGTCTGATCATGTGCAGAGGGATGGATGCTTCTTTATTCCCGGGCAGTGGTGGGGCTGTTGGCTTTGCATGGAAATCTTCACTGGTAATACAGGAGACTGTGGAAAGGCTGGTTACCGACTGGTAGGGATAGAATTTCCAGCTTCCCACTTGGCTTTCCCTCACACATCAACCAAAGTGTTGGGGTGACTCATTACAGCATTGAGAGAGTGGAAGTCTAGGTTCTTCGCTTGGCTGATGCTGATGTGGGTGTGGGTAGAACCATAGTTTTTTTTTTCTGTGGTGTTTGGCTGGAGTAGAGCTGTTATTGTCTAAGACTTTCTATCTTCAGAGGCTGGCCCCTTCCTGGTCCTTTGGCTAAAGAGAGCAGTCTTTTGTTGGAGCTTTTGTTTTTTGTCTGAGCCTGTTGTTATTTCTGACTTGCCAGCTTTTTCCTCTCCAAGTCTGGAGAACACAAGGCAAGAAGAAAAGCCAGTATCTCACAGCAGATCCTGGGGTCTCTAACCACTCTCTCTTCTCTGCATCTTTAGAGCCATATGTCCTTGTGTGTATATATATGTGTGTGTGTATAAAATGTATATATAATGTCCAGCATATTCAGCTGCACTTACTGGAAAGAAATCCTCGATGGAGTAAGAGTAGATCTATCCTTTTTTCCTGGATGTGGGAGTCTACCACCTTCTATTTAAATAAGATCTCAGAGCTGTAGCTTAGGATAAGCATGCAGATAAGCAAGGTTCTTCATACATTAGTTATCATTGTTTTTATTAATACTGACATTTTATTCTTTTTTTGAAGTTCAGAAATAAGGTACCACTTTTTTTTTTAATGTAGTTTATTTTGTGTAAGCTGTCAAATTCATTTTTGTGGAGTTCGTTGTATTCCCTTGCTCTCCTTTTGATGTCTGCAGGGTCTTGAACAAATCTCCTGTTTTGTTCCTGATCTCAGCAAGTTGTCTTCTCTTTTATTTGTTGTCAGTCTTGCTAGAGGCTTGTCAGTTTTCTTGCACGTTTCTTTGTTGCAAGTTTCCGATTTTGTTTGCTATGCTTTCTGCGAATTTTGAGATGAATTTCTCCCTCACTCATATTAATGATTATAAAATATTATAATTAAGTTTGAGGCAACTCAGATTAACAAGTGTCTTAACATTAAAGAAATCATTAGCCAAAGTTTTCTGGGACACCTAAGTTATTCTACAGCTGTCAGCATGAGCTATTTATATATATATATAAAAAAAAAAGAATCACTTTTACCCTTCATGTTGACTGTCTTTTATGTGGCATATCCAGTAATAGCACCATGAGAACACTTGATACACACCTCCGATTTTTCTGTTATATATATTGGGGATTCACTAGAACTGCAAAATGAAAGAATAAATGCTTCCTTTGAGTGGAATCCCACTTTTATGCCTTCTTTTCAAATGAATGTTGGGCAATGGACAAGATGGCATTGTTAGATTCTTCATGAAAGCAAAAGCTTACAAGTAACTTTCATGTTCAAAAGCACCATTTTTGTGTCCTTACTATATCGTATAAACCTACTGTGAATTGCTTTGCATGCTGTTAAAAAGATATTTCACCGGGGATCTTTCTGTATCTGGCCTGTATTCTGCCATAACAGAGGATAGCATTTTATTTTTAGGAGAAAAATGATCAGTATGTAGTTTGTTTTTTATAGGCTTCTCTTCTCCTATGGGGCATGATTTTGGCCTTG
This sequence comes from Oryx dammah, assembly GCF_014754425.2. Classification (NCBI taxonomy): domain Eukaryota; kingdom Metazoa; phylum Chordata; class Mammalia; order Artiodactyla; family Bovidae; genus Oryx; species Oryx dammah. Next base: position 86,657,358 of record NW_024070187.1, on the reverse strand, counting down.
GCAAAAACAAGAGATGCAGTGGAATTGAGAATGTATGAATATCTGAATATGTATAAAAACATTATGACTTTTTCTATTTGTCATTTATATTGTCAAGTCCCATCTCATTTTTTCCTGGACCAGGATTTCCAGATGTGAAATAATATCACTTTTCAGAAACTCAGTTCTCATTTCTAGTTCTTCTTTGTGTTTATCTTAGGAATTTAAAGTATCTGCTTTATGTTGCATAATTTTTGACATTCCAGCTTCAAACGGAGGGAGAAGTGAGCTCTACTGATAGCCTTCTTCAGTGGAGGATGTTGATTTCTCTAAGACAGCAGTTCTCAAACTTTTTGCCCTTGGAAGTTTTATACGCTGAAAAATTATTGACAAACTCAATGAGATTTTGTTAATACAGATTATTTCTGTCTACGTTTACCACATCAAATTAAAGCTGAGACAGTGTTAAAATGTTGATTTATCAGTTTATTTAAAATAACAACAAAAAGCTCATTATATATTGTTAACATGAAAAACTCTTTACAAAAAAAATAGCCATCAAAAAAATATTAGGAGGATGGCATTGATTTTTAATCTTTGCAGACCTCTTTAATATCTGACTTAATAGAAGATTGCTGGGTTTTCGTATCTGCTTTTGTATTTTAATGTGTTGATTTTGGTTGAAGTGTATAAAGAAAACTTGGTTTTATGAACATATGCAGTTAGAAAGGAAAGTATTTTAATAGCCTTTTCAGATAATTGAGGCTGTTCTTTTATCCCATCCTAAAACTTAAGAAATGGTAACATTTTAAAGGATAGCTGCAATGTGGAATCTGAAATCATATCAAATATTTTTGTAATCTGTTACACCAAAATCCATGTTGTACGTTCAGTGGATCATTTAGCCATGTATGATTTTGTAATTTCATGCATTGGTCATTTGGAAAATATTGGTTCACTGAGTTATGAAATATTGCTATATCAACCTTTGTTAATATATTCATAGAATCAGAAGTAATTTTAGTGTTGGGAGCTGTCAGGCTTACATAACTCCAAAATTCTAATATTCACTTAAAAGCTTGAATTTTATCATTGGCAACAAATCCCGTCAGTTGTTTTCCTTGAAGAGGTAAGCTCACTTTATTCATTTTCAAGATGTTTGCCAAATACCCAAGTCTGAATAACCATAATTTATGTAGGCTGTTACTTCATGAAATGATGTACCATGAAAAAAAAAAGTAGCTAGTTCAAGTCACATACCTTAAACAATTGCATAAGTGATCTTCTTTGAGATCTCCCTTATATTTTTGGTATGCAGTAGAAGTGTGATTATGACTGTGTACTTCCACTATGTCACAGAATATTTAAAATTTTGTACTTAAGACTAAAGATTTAATAAAAATGTTATGGCTTTACAGGACATTGTTAAGTTCAGCTGGCTTTTTAAAATTATTATTATTATTTTATTGTAAGTGTACTGCAGTAAAGAACATCATGATTGCTAAGACAGCTTTGTCCCAATGCCTAGAGTTACACTAAGGGACCAGAAGCTTCACTCACAATTGCTTTTGTGCCATCAGTGCAAAGATCAACACCGTGAAAGGCAAGAACAACTGCATATTAAGATGAGAATAGTTTTGACCTTGCAAAACTCCTTTAAGAGCTTGGGTCTCAAGACCCCCAGGGATGCACAGAACAAACTTTGAGAACCACTGCTCTAAGTCATGGAGAAGGCAATGGCACCCCACTCCAGCACTCTTGCCTGGAAAATCCCATGGACGGAGGAGCCTGGTGGGTCGCAGTCCATGAGGTTGCTAATAGTCAGACATGACTGAGCGACTTCACTTTCACTTTTCACTTTCATGCATTGGAGAAGGAAATGGCAACCCACTCCAGTGTTCTTGCCTGGAGAATCCCAGGGACGGGGAAACCTCATGGGCTGCTGTCTATGGGGTTGCACAGAGTCGGACATGACTGAAGTGACTTAGCAGCAGCAGCAGCAGCAGCTCTAAGTCAATGTATAGGATAAAACATATGTTGTTTAAAAAATGCTTACTGATACATAATTTTTTTCATTTGTTGCTTTGAAATTGGAAGGGACTTCCAAAAAATAGCATTGGTAGTCCTCATGTAGCCTTGGGGAGAAGGCAGTGGCACCCCACTCCAGTACTCTTGCCTGGAAAATCCCATGGGCGGAGTAGCCTGGTAGGCTGCAGTCCATGGGGTCGATAAGAGTTGGACACGACTGAGTGACTTCACTTTCCCTTTTCACTTTCATGCATTGGAGAAGGAAATGGCAACCCACTCCAGTGTTCTTGCCTGGAGAATCCCAGGGACGGGGGAGCCTGGTGGGCTGCCATCTATGGGGTCACACAGAGTCAGACATGACTGAAGTGACTTAGCAGCAGCAGCATGTAGCCTTGAGAAGTAGGTGACAGTCAGAGTATCGGCCTGAGAGGTGGAGAAATTCAGTCAGTATAGCTAAGCCATTATGTCTGTGTCCAGATGATATCCTGAAAGGTGTGGGATCCTGAGTCAGAATGAAATCAACAGGAGAGCCAGTGTCTGCCTGGACTAAAGTGATACTGAGTGTGAGTGGGAACCAATCCACTCTTCTCATCTTGTACACAGATTTTAAGTATTTTCTAGAGGCTCAGTGGTAAAGAATTCGCCTGCCGTGTAGGAGACACAGGTTCAATCCTGAGATTGGGAAGAGCCCCTGGAGAGGAAATGGCAACCCACTCCAGTATTCTTGTCTGGAGAATCCCATGGACAGAGGAGCCTGGTGGGCTACCGTCTATGGGGTCATAAAAGACTCAGACCTGACTTACCAACTAAACAACAACAAGAAAAACTATGTCAAAAAATATGGCCCATTCAGAATATTGGAAGGAGCAGGCCTGAGAAACTTGTGTTTGCCAACCATTGAGATGTGAGGAGTGAGAAAGCAGTGAGGGGAAGCGGAGCTTATTTTATTGTGTTCCTATGTGTGCCATGTACTGTGCAAGGCACTTGATGTTACCTCACAACAAACCTGTGAAGTCACTATTACCAGACTCATTTTAGAGATGATGATATGGAGCTTCAAGTGTTAAACAGCTAGCCTGAGATGATGTTGGTCCTATGGGTTGGAGTTGGAATTTGAACCATCTCTTTTCACAACAATATGGTTCTTTCCCATCAGTCTGTGTGAGTCTCTTGGACTACACTGTTAACTGGTTAACAGTTACTCTTATCTGTCTTCTAAGCATATTTTTGAATATATAGTGAGCCCTCTATATCCATGGGTTCTGCACCTGCAGGTCCAACCAACTATGGATATAAAATATTCTAAAAAATATTTCTGGAAACTCCCAAAAGCAAAACTTGAATTTGCCACGTGCTGACAATTATTGACATAGCATTTATATTGTATTTACAACTATTTACATGGAAGGAAAGCTGTGACCAACCTAGATAGCATATTGAAAAACAGAGACATCACTTTGCCGACTAAGGTCCGTCTAGTCAAGGCTATGGTTTTTCCAGTGGTCATGTATGGATGTGAGAGTTGGACTGTGAAGAAAGCTGAGCACCAAAGAATTGATGCTTTTGAACTGTGGTGTTGGAGAAGACTCTTGAGAGTTCCTTGGACTGCAAGGAGATCCAACCAGTCCATTCTGAAGGAGATCAGCCCTGGATGTTCTTTGGAAGGAATGATGCTAAAGCTGAAAAACTCCAGTACTTTGGCCACCTCATGCAAAGAGTTGACTCATTGGAAAAGACTTTGATGCTGGGAGGGACTGGGGGCAGGAGGAGAAGGGGACGACAGAGGATGAGATGGCTGGATGGCATCACCAACTCGATGGACTTGAGTCTGAGTGAACTCCGGGAGTTGGTGATGGACAGGGAGGCCTGGTGTGCTGTGATTCATGGGGTCGCAAAGAGTTCGGACACGACTGAGCAACTGAACTGAACTGAACTGAACATAGCATTTACGGGAATTCCTATCTGGTGCCAGTGGTAAAGAACACACCTGCCAATGCAGGAGATGTAAGAGAAGTGGGTTGGATCCCTGGGTTGGCAAGATCCTCTGGAGGAGGGCCTGGTAACCCACTCCAGAGAATCTCAGGGATAGAGGAGCCCAGAGGGCTATAGTCCATGGGGTTGCAAAGAGTCAGACACAACTGACGAGACTTAACTCTCATGCATGCAGGCAGGCACATAGCACTTACGTTGTAGTAGGTGTTATATGCTGAAGAACTGATGCTTTCAAACTGCAGTGCTGGACAAGACCTCGAGAGTCCTTTGGACTGCGAGGAAATAAAACCAGTGAATCCTAAAGGAAATGAACCCTGAATGTTCATTGGAAGGACTGATGCTGAATTTGAAGCTCCAATACTTTGGCCACCTGATTCAAAGAGCCAACTCATTTGAAAAAATGAGATGCTGGGAAAGATTGAGAGCCAGAGGAAAAGGGGGCAACAGAGAATGAGATGGTAGGATTGCATCACTGACTCAATAGACATGAGTTTGAGAAAATTCCTGGAGATAGAGAAGGACAGGGAAGCCTGGGATGCTGCTGTCCATGCGATAGCAAAGAGTTGGACATGACTGAACAACTGAACAACAAAGGTATTATAAATGCATGCATGCATATTCACGACATTCACAACTCTGACACTGTGAACTGTAGTCTGCTGGGCTCCTCTGTCCATGGGATTTCCCGGACAGGAATACTGGAATGGGTTTCCATTGCCTTCTCCAGGGGATCTTCCTGACCAAGGGATCAAACTTGCATCTCTTGTCTCCTGACTTGGCAAGTGGATTCTTTTACCACTGAGCCACCCCATGTGGCTCAGCAGGGTATTGTAAGTAGTCTAGAGATAACTATTCATCTCTGTATGGGAGGATGTTTGTGGATTGTATGCAGACTGCATTTTATATAAGGGACTTGAGCATCCACAGATTTTTATATCCACGCAGGGGACTTGCAATCAATCTCCCCCTCAGATACCAAGGAATGGCTGTACATGCATACGCTTCAGGCTTAATGTGGGAAAAATAAACACAATTTTGTATTCATTTATCCACTAGGGGGGGCAAAAGTGCTAACTTGTTCTGTAGGTAATAACTGATGAGTAGGGTTTAAATTCAGAGAAGGCAATGGCACCCCACTCCAGTACTGTTACCTGGAAAATCCCATGGACGCAGGAGCCTGGTGGGCTGCAGTCCATGGGGTCGCTAAGAGTCGGACACAACTCAGCGACTTCACTTTCACTTTTCACTTTCATACATTGGAGAAGGAAATGGCAACCCACTCCAGTGTTCTTGCCTGGAGAATCCCAGGGACGGGGGAGCCTGGTGGGCTGCCATCTATGGGGTCGCACAGAGTCGGACACGACTGAAGCGACTTAGCAGCAGCAGCAGCAGCAGCAGCAGGGTTTAAATTAAGTGATTATAGAATGATTTATAATTTTATGTATGTATAGGATATTGTATATGGACAAGTCTGAACAATTATCTGATTATTGTTCCTGGTAAGAAACATTCTTTGTGTGTGCTTAATTGCTCAGTTGTGTCTGACTCTTTGCACCCCCATGTTATGTAGCTTGCCAGGCTTCTCTATCCATGGGATTTTCCAGGCAAAAATAGTGGAGTGGGTTGATATTTCCTTCTCCAGGGGATCTTTCAGACCCAGGAATTGAACCTGGGTCTCCTTCCATTGTAGGAAAATTCTTTATCAGCTGAGCCACCAGGGAAGTCTAAGAAAGATGCTGTGCTATTTTCTTATTGAAACCCAGGAGACTACACTTCTCCTTTGCCCCCCAAGTGGGAAAAATAAATGAGGTATAGTTAACTTACAAGTGTGACTGGCAGTTGAAGGGAGGGATCAAGTGATGTAGATTGGCAAAATTAACAGTAATCCAAGTCAGGAAGATTCAAAATTTGGTCTCAAATTGTTTGTTTGAATACCTGAAAATTTTAATGACATTAGTTTAATTTTCTTATGATCTGTTTAATGCAGTGGTATGTGAAAGAAGTGATATGACTTTCCTAAGTCATTATTTAAGCTTTAAAGGATAGTATTAGGTGCCTTTTTGCATTTGGATAATGCTTTTGTTAAGCATTAAGAATCCACCTGCAATGCAGATGATCTGGGTTTGATACCTGGGTTGGGAAGATCCCCTGGACGAGGGCATGGCAACCCACTCCAGTAGTCTTGCCTAGAGAATCCCCATGGACAGAGGAGCCTGGTGGACTACAGTCCATGGGGTTGCAAAGAGTTGGACATGACTGAGTGACTAAGCATAGCACAGATACAGAGAGTTCCTTAAAATATGTGGTATATCTAGCTCTTCACTTATATAATTGCCATGTGGGTAATTTATAGTAAAATTATGAAGTGCTTTTTTTAAAAAAATGAAAACTGTGAACTGTGAAATAGTTACATATATTTGCTATTAAATATTCATCTTTGAAAATAAATTTTGACTATTGTTCTGATTTATTGTTTGTTAAGACTTCTATAACTTTTCCTTCCAAGGAGGAAGTGTCTTTTAATTTCATGGCTGCAAGTACCATCTGCAGTGATTTTGGAGCCCCCCAAAATAAAGTCTGACACTGTTTCCACTGTTTTCCCATCTATTTCCCAGGAAGTGTTGGGGCCAGATGCCATGATCTTCGTTTTCTGAATGTTGAGCTTTAAGCCAACTTTTTCACTCTCCTCTTTCACTTTCATCAAGAGGCTTTTTAGCTCCTCTTCACTTTCTGCCATAAGGGTGGTGTCATCTGCATATCTGAGATTATTGATATTTATCCCAGCAATCTTGATTCCAGCTTGTGCTTCTTCCAGACCAGCATTTCTCATGATGTACTCTGCATATAAGTTAAATAAGCAGAGTGACAATATACAGCATTGACGTACTCCTTTTCCTATTTGGAACCAGTCTGTTGTTCCATGTCCAGTTCTAACTGTTGCTTCCTAAGAATTGATGCTTTTGAACTGTGGTGTTGGAGAAGACTCTTGAGAGTCCTTAGGACTGCAAGGAGATCCAACCAGTCCATCCTAAAGGAGATCAGTCCTGGGTATTCATTGGAAGGAATGATGCTAAAGCTGAAATTCCAATACTTTGGCCACCTCATGCTAAGAGTTGACTCATTGGAAAAGACTCTGATGCTGGGAGGGATTGTGGGCAGGAGGAGAAGGGGACGACAGAGGATGAGATGGCTGGATGGCATCACTGACTTGATGGACATGAGTTTGAGTGAACTCCAGGAGCTGGTGATTGACAGGGAGGCCTGGCATGCTATGATTCATGGGGTCGCAAAGTCGGACACAACTGAGTGACTAAACTGAACTGAAGACTCCTATAAGCTTTGGATGATGATTATTGTGAGAAAAATTAGAATTTTCATGAGCATCATAACCATTTTAATTGTGAAGCTTTGCCAACCAGATTCTTATCTGTGTACTGTTTGTATGTTTTCATTGAGTTGTTTTTGTCATTCAGTAGCTATGTCATGCCCGACTCTTTGCAACCCTATGAACTACAGCACGCCAGGCTTTCTTATCCTTCATTATTTCCAGAAGCTTGCTCAAACTCATGCCCATTGAGTCAGTGATGTCATCCAGCTATCCCATCCTCTGTTGCCCTCTTCTCTGGCCCTCAATCTTTTTCAGCTTCAGGGTTTTTTTTTCCAGTGAGTTGACTGTTTGCATCAGGTGGCCAGGGTATTGAAGTTTCAGCTTCAACATCAGTCCTTCCAATGCATATTCAGGTTTGATTTCCTTTAGGATTGATTGGTTTGATCTCCTAGTCCAAGGGATTCTCAAGAGTCTTCTCTAGCATCACAATTTGAAAGCATCAGTTCTTCAGTGCTCAGCCTTGTTTATGGTCCAGCTCTCACATCCATACATGACTATTGGAAAAACCATAGCTTTGACTATACAGACATTTGTTAGCAAAGTGATGTGTCTGCTTTTTAATATGCTCTCTAGGTTGGTCACAGCTTTTCTTCCAAGGAGCAAGTGTCTTCTAATTTCATGCTGTAGTCACCATCTGCAGTAATTTTGGAGCCCAAGAAAATAAAATCTGCCACTGTTCCCACTTTTCCCCCATCTATTTGGCATGAAGTGATGGGACTGGATGCCATGATCTTAGTTTTTTGGATATTGAGTTTTAAGCCAGATTTTTCACTCTCCTCTTTCACCCTCTTCAAGAGGCTATTAATTCCTCTTTGGTTCCTGCTATTAGTTAAAGTTGTAAATTAGATGATCTAAAATAGTTTATCATTCAACTATTTTTAGCTACAATGAAGACTTTTCTTGAGCTCTACATATTGAGATTTTTTTTCTAAACTCTGAAAATCTCTGAAGGATTACTGAAATAATGCATCTTTACATAATTCTGATTTTGAAATATGGCTGTTGGAGCAAAATGGGCCAGGGATCATAATCTTATTTGTTTTGGTAATTTAAGACATGTGGAATGTTGGAATAGCTACAAATTCTTTAATGTTGGGATGTAACTGGACTGTAAAATTGCTGTGGGGTGGTAGCTTCTGAGGATAGAAAGATGAATCGGTAGTTATTTCTTCAAAGATGACAGTCCAGTAGGAACTCTAATAGTAAGCAAATAATTATAATGAGATGTGGTGAGGGTAGTAAAAACATGACGCAAACTTGCTACTATGGTATCACCAAAAGAGATACCAACTTCATCTAGGACACATGCCATAAAGATGCTGCAGAGAGCTAGAAGGAAGGGAAAATTTTGAGCAGAGGAAAAAACATGGAACAAATCGAATGTAAGAGGACGTTAATGTTAGTCATCTAATCATGTCTGATTATTTGCAACCCCATGGACTGTAGCCCGCCAGACTCCTCTGCCATGGAATTCTCCAGGCGAGAATACTGGTGTGGGTAGTCATTTCCTAGTCCAGGGGATCTTCCCGACCCAGGGATCAAACACAAGTCTTCTGCATTGCAGGCAGATTCTTTAGCATGTGAGCCACCAGAGGATGACTCTTTTCAACTGTAAGAATATAAAGATAGGATAACACAGAAAAGTAAGTTGGATATGCAGCGGGTCTGACAGTAGTGTATCCTAAGTATATATGAGTAAGTTTGGAACTTACTTCAATAATAGGAAACCATTCATTGCTTTTTTGTAAGAAATGATATGATCCTGAGTTTTAGGAAAATCACTAGCACAGTCTTTGGGAGAAGGCAGAGATAGATTCAGTGAGAATTGGTCTGAGACAAGGCTGCCATAGTAACACTTGAGATGATGGTCAGCAGAATCCAGGGGTAAGTAGGCATAGGATTAACAGGAGGGAGTGACATGGAGAGGTTGGTAGGAGTTTGAATCTGCTCACCCCGCAATTGGAAGTTGGCCCTGAAAAGGCTGAAGGAGGCTGACTGTGTGGAAAAGAGAGGAGAGGAGCACGCTTTTGTGAGGGACCTTGAGCTGGGGATAAAGATGGAAAGAAAAGAAAACACAGCTCTGACGTTATCTTTGAATACTTTTAATGTATGGGGATACAGTACTATTTGTAATGTATTTAATTCTCTCCGTATCCCCTGGAGGTATTACTATCGGTAATTGATGGATGATGAAGCCGTTTCAAGGAGGTCACATAGTTGACTTCAGATCACAAAACTGGAAGTGCTGGAATTTGGAATTGAATCTAGGTCTATCTGACCCTAAAGCTCAACCTTTTCCCACTCAGTTACTTTGGGAATCATCACAGACAACTATAATTGAAGTGATGGGTATACAGGAAAATGTTCCGTTTGGGTACACAGGAAAAATGGGGATACAGGAAGAATGTATAGACAGAGAAGGGGCAATGGCAAGGTGGTTTCCTATGCTGGAACAGGATTTCCTGCCCCTATCCTTGTTCATTTCCCATCTTTTGTCCACCCAGCAGCAAGACCGGCCATTTCAAAATGTAGATCAGGTTGTCAACCCTCTGCTCAGAACCATCTTCCTTGTCAATCAAATTATAATCCAAACTTACTGCAGTTCACAGGGCAGCCATAGCTCTGCCACAGTCTTCCTCTCTGATTTTTTCTTTTATCGCCTCCCCCAGGCCACACTGCCAGCCAAAGCCAAGGATGCTGTCTTTCTGGACCATTCCATTAACTGCCTGCTTGAAACACTTCCCCAGCTGATCTCTGTCACTCTATCAGAGAGACTTTCCCCAGCCAACCTCTCTGAAATAGCACCTTCCATTATCATATTCTGCTTCTTCACTGTCTTTTTCCGCATCAAAGGTTTCATCACTGGATGTATTAATATTGTTTATTTGCTTCATGTTAACTGCCCCTCAAATCTCCGCTCATGCCCAAACTTCATGAAGGTAGAGAGTTTTTTTTTTTTTTGTTCACTCCTGTATCCCTAAGATCTAGAATATAGTAAATGCCCAACAAATATTTGGATGAGTGAATACAGCCAGATTGACTTGTAAAAACAAGTAAATCAGATCATCTCCCTGCTCCCCAGACCCCATTTAACCCTCCCACTTTAGTAGTCTCCCATGACTGTCAGAATAAAATCCAGACTCTTTCCCATGCCCTCCAAGGCCTTCAGTGGTCTGGACCTTGGCTGAAACCAACCCCTAGTCTTGCCTTTCCTCCCTGGTTGATGACATTCCAAGTCACTCTGGCCTTCTTGCTCTTCCTGGAACTTGCTAAGCTCATTTCTTCCTCTCGCTGCTTACTCCGCCAGCCACTCCTTCTACCTGGCTGGCTCCTTTTGACCTTTCAGATCTTTGCTCAAGTATTGCTTCTGCAAAATAGCCTCTCTAGAAACAGCCCTCCCGGTGCCAGTCCCTCCACCTGGCTCTTCCCATGACTCTGCTAACTGTGATCATTGTGATTATCACTGACTAAGCAATCGTGCTCGTTTATCTACTTATTATTATTCTCTCTCTCAAGCTGGGATATAAATTTCATTAGGGTGGAGGCTTTTTCTGTTTTATTTGCTGTCATAATCCAGCATCTGAAATGGAGGGCTTTGATTCTCTTAAAAGCCCAATACTTAACAAGATAAATGAATGAAATACTGCCCCTCCTGTGAAGGTGGCTCACTGCTACTGGGAGTACTAGAATCCTCTTTTAGTGAAAACACAGTTTAAATAAATGCTAAAACTTCTAAGAAGGATGAAGGTTATGCAGTTGGAACATTCAGTAATGAGACTACCTTTCAAACTGGCTCATGAAATTCTAGTACATTATAGAGATTCTGTTTGCAAATTCTTAGGAACCCAAGTCTCTCAGACTGTCAGAATGTTGTAACTTTATTTTTAGTTGTTGCCAAAAGTATTTGACTGGATTAGATTGCTGCTTCCTCAAGGAGACTGAGTACTGTATTCCCTATTGTAACCCCTATACCTTATCCAGAGCAGATGAAGAGGTTCAATAAATGCTGATCAATGGTAATTTTTTAAAAATTTATATTAAAAATTTAGAATTTCCTATAAAGTATTTCCAGTGTTTTTAGGTTTTAGAACTGAACCTACCCCTTGACCCCACCCCCACCATCTCTAGGAAGCTTAAGTTTTAAGAAATATTTTGTTACTGACAAACTGTAGAAGAGGAATGAAGGAATGCTATCCTATACTAAATTTAAATTCTGTCCACCAGGCTGGAGAAACAGAGGGGACCTGTAATCATTTATTCACTGACTGTTAACTCCCTGTTTGGATGAGGTTGGGGTGGAGGCTCTGTGGCCCAGCATCCCTCTTTACTCCTATTTTCTTTCTGATAAAACGGCCAGTGTTCCATGTGGCTCCAAAAGTTTTGGTTAGGGGATTAAAAAAGCGAGCAGCAGGTAGCTGTGACGCAGGTTTTGCAGAGTCACTGGGCTGCACACACCTTAGGCCAACATAACCAGTGAAAGGTAGCAGTGTTTGAACTGAATCTGTGCTTTTTCGATGGAGCAAGTACCCTTTCAATAAAAGCACGTTTATACCGACTCCTTAAGAAGTTTAGACTGGAGGGTTGTCTCCAGAAACTTGCCCCCCTTCTGCCAAGCCCCATTTGTTTGTCTTGGCAGCCTGGCTGTGTCTGCTTGGCTGGTGCTAATGCTGGGATGTTAAATTGATGAAACACAGAGCTCTTGATCCTTTTCAGTGAGGCTTCTATTTGGTTAATGACAGGGTAGAGTTCTTTGCTGCTAGCCACCTGTAATGGGCCAAGTTGGGAAAAAAAATAGATTCAGAGATGTGGAAGAGGAAATTTTTCTTAAAGAAAAAAGCAAAACAAACCACCAAACCCTTCATTTTTTGTTGTTGTTATTGTTTGTCTGTTTTACTATCCAAAATAGATTTTAAAACACTGAAAAAGAAAGTAAGGAAAAAATCACCTATATCCCATCACTATTTTTGGACAGAGGCTATGGAGAATGGATGCTCTTGTAGTTAGAGATTTGAGAACCTGTGACAATTGTTAGACTAATTAACTCTGCTCTTTGTGATGGCTTTTGTTTTACTCTTTCTTTGGTCTCGATAGGATGCTTTTGTTCAAATGATCGCAATATATGATGCTACTTGGTGTAAATATTCGAGCATAGGTAACCTGACAAAAACATGAAAGGGTTTGGCTTTTCGACAATTTGGGCACTTCAGAGCCGCAGACCAACTGTACTTGTGTAAAATGCACTCCTGTTTGTTTGGTGTGCTCAGGATTTGACTGCCCTCAGTCTTCATGACTATTCATTGTTCCAAAAGCCATGGGCCATAACTAGACTTTTTAGAGCCAACAACACAGAAAGGAAGCAAAAATAAATCATCTCTCTGGTTTATGTTTCTCAAGAGGGATTTTTAATATTGCTTAAGTTGTTACAGGTGTTGATAGTCCTCTGAGGCTGGTGACCTTATCAGTCCCTCACTCTACTCAGGATTTTGCTCAAACTTTCCACCTCTCAGGAGAGTCAAAACAGCAGCCACCCAGTTAAAGTCACTCTTTAATGACTTCCTTGCTTTATTTTTTTCATAGCTGTTATCGTGATATGGAAATATATATATATATATCTCCTCAACTGCAGTGCAGGCTCTATGAGGACATACATTATTTTTTATTCATTTCTTAACCCTCAGTGCTCAAAAGAGAATACAGGATACAGTAAGTGCATGATAAATATGTGTTGAATGACTGTATAAATAAGAAATGGAAAGAAAAAATAAAGGATAATACAGAGAAAGAAAATAAGGACTGTTTCGCAGATAATATTATTCGATCTGTCACTAGTTCAACCAGGATAGGACAGTCTATCAACCTTGCACATGAGAAGTGATTATTAATAGTACATTTAATAAAACTTGGAGTAAAAGCTGAACTGCATGTAGCAAACATAACAGTTAGTCCAAGTAAATGAAATTAGTCAGCCAAAGATCAGGGAATATGAAAACATTTTGTGGCATGGTTGAACTGAAGGGTTGAACAGAGAAGTTAGATTTGTTGGAATAAAGATGTTAAAAGAGCATGAGTTTGGAACTTTTACCATTGGTCGTAAGAGTACATTTAAAATTCACTTGCCTACAAGACCCTCTCTTTTTAAAGGGGGTAAGTCTGTCAGTCTGAGAGTCTCTATAAGTTGCTTATACCTGTTCTCTGAGTATAGCAGCATTTATGGTGCTGCTGTAGCACATGTTGCCACAAACAGATGGAATTGACAGAAGAAAATTTCTCCTGTCCACTAAAGAAAAAAATGTTTAAAGGGGACATTTGATGAATAACAGATGGCGTGAGAAGTAGCCTGTCAAATTAAGACTGGTGATAATGAATTAATGAGCATCCTATAATTAACTTCCACTTTAGGCCCACTTTTTATGATTCAGATCATTGCATTTTGTATTTTCTTTCCATATCTTTATGTATTAACTTTTGCCATGAAGATTTATCTGTTTTGTTTTGCTGTCTTCCTAAAGATTGTATTGTATTTCATCAAATTGATATGTTAGAGCGAGACTGTATTGAGAACAAGGCTCTAAAAATTATACTGTAGTTCATCAAATTGATAGGTTAGAGTGAGACTGTATTGAAAGCAAGGCTCTTCTTATGTTAGCTGTTTGCCCGGCATGTAGGACATTATCTGTGACTGTTGATTTTAATTGAATATTCCAAATATATTTAGCCTTTGCTTTATGACAGGACGTTTAGCTACTTTCTGGTTATTGATTTCATAGGTAATGATTCAGTGACTGAATGGTTGGTTTAATGATACTTTTGACTCACAGTCTTATAATGAATTCCTAAGGGAAATTTCTCAGTCAAAATTTTTATATCTCTTGATTATGAATGTTATGATACTTTCCAAATTTGAATATTCCTTTGATTTTTATAAAATAAACAAAGGTTTTTTTAAACCTTATCTGGCATTAGTAGTGGCAATTTCTTCTTTCTAACACATTTTGACTAAAGGTATTCTTCAGATTTAGATACAGGTAACAACTTATTTTAATCTTTTTAAAAAAAATTCTGAGTCTGTTTTTTGAAGAGTGATAGCATGTTTATAGCTTTTATTAATATATGATTTTGTTATAAATTATGCATCCCATTAATTTTTCAAGGAATTTAGAGATCTTTGAGCTTAGACCACTTACTATTATTGTTACTATTTTAGTATCTTAAAAATCTTTCTCATGTGAGGTCTCTAAAACTTTGGTGTCCTAAAACTCTTTTTTCTTCTCTCTGTCAGTGTTTTGAAATTCTGGTGGCTTTTGAAGTTGTTTCAAATTGTTAACACATACACACACATTCATATGATATGTGGTACATAATTACCATTCCTTCCACAGCTTGGCTATTTTATAGAGGACTAGAATAAACTAGAAAATCCATCTTGAGCAGCTCTAGTAAACAAGAAAAGAAACCTCTGACTATGTAAGATGACCATATCTTGATTAAAAATTAGCTAATGGACAGTAAGAAAGAAATAAAAAAGGAGATGCTCTTGATACTTAACTTTTTTTGGCTCTGTTTAAAATTTTAATCTAAGTTATTGGAATACTAGAATCTTTCCCTTTTAATATAGCTTTATGATAATAGTTTTGTCATTGATGTTAGGATGATAACTGTTAGTAATGATAAGTATAATTTGAGATTTTTATATGTGTAAGTCACTGGATTTCTTGTTTATTTTCTCATTGGGCCTATAATTATCCCCTTTTTACAGATGATGAAACTGAGACTTTGGGAAGTTAACTGTTTCTTAGAGGTGGTGGCTCAGAGGTTAAAGTGTCTGCCTGGAATGCAGGAGACCAGTGTTCGATCCCTGGGTTGGGAAGATCCCCTGGAGAAGGAAATGGCAACCCACTCCAGTACTCTTGCCTGGAGAATCCCATGGAGGGAGGAGCCTGGTAGGCTACAGTCCATGGGGTCGCGAAGAGTCGGACACGACTGAGCAACTTCACTTTCTTTCACTTTAGAGGTGGACTCAGTGCTCAGACTTGGGTCTGTCCAGCTTTCAAACTCCATGTCTTAATCATGATACTCTGCTATATATATTAGTTTTGATAATTTGCATTCATCCCTAAGTATTTATCTTCAAAAGTATTTCTGATTATGTGGATTTGTACGACCTTCTCGGAATTGACATATTATATACATCAGTTCAGTTCACTTCAGTCACTCAGTCGTGTCCGACTCTTTGCGACCCCATGAACCGCAGCACGCCTGGCCTCCCTGTCCATCACCAACTCCTGGAGTTTACCCAAACTCATGTCCATTGAGTCAGTGATGCCATCCAACCATCTCATCCTCTGTCATCCCCTTCTCCTCCTGCCCTCAATCTTTCCCAGCATCAGGGTCTTTTCTAATGAGTCAGCTCTTCGCATCAGGTGGCCAAAGTATTGGAGATTTAAAATTTTTATCCAATAGCTACAAAGTTACTAGTTCTCTTTAAGCTTTATCCTCTGGTTTCAATCTGTTCTCTAGTCCTAGACTTCCTTCCTTAAACAGAGTCCTCATCCTTCATCCAACTCCAGACTTAATCAAATTAGAATTGATCTTGCTCCTAAGCATTTGTAATACATTCATTCTCTAATAGTAGTTTTCATATTTAATGTTTGGCAGTGTGTAAAACACCTCTGAAAAGTTAAAAGGTCTTTTTGTATACAAAGCTGTATTTCATTAGCATTTTTTAGTTAATATTTCGTATGTTCTGCCAGTATTTGGCAACTGATGCCCTATGGGCAGTAAACAAACCGAGTTTGATAACATTGCATCATTTGTGGTCACCAGTTTCCAATAGAATATTTTAAGTGTTCTTTCAAAGTCCTTGTTACATTTAGCCCTACTGTTACTGAAAATGGGGTGGCATATATAAGCACAAACCCTTTCTGGTATCTGGAGTTAGCCATTACATACCCATTTATAATCATAGTAATTGTTTACTTTAGAAGTTCTTAACCTGGGGACCATGGAGAGGGTTTCAGTGTATCTTAGAAAAGCCTAGAGCATGAAAAGAAAAAAAGTGTCATAGGACCATTTGAAAAACAGTTCATAGTTTTCATCACTCATTCAGTTATTCATTGAATTATCATCCACTCAGATTCCACAAAAGAAAACTAGATCCAAAGAAAGTTATAAAACATTCATATTCTCAAAACCCCTTCTGCATTTATTTAACCACCTACACCTCAGGGTCACACCTTTTAAGATACAACGTTTTGACTATATGTTCTGTTCGTATTCTTTCGTTAATTTCCTTTGCTTACCTCTTAGCCTTTTTTGACTGCTGCTGTTTTTGTTTTTAAGGCAAGGAGGGCATGGACATTTGGTCTACGTTTGTTTTTAATTAACAGTGTGATTCAGTTTGCCTCTAGTTGCATAAGTGGCTGCATTTCAGAGAGACAGAGAGAAGAGAGAGGGAGAGAGTGAGCTGTGGGATGGAGGCAGCAAGAAAGATAGACTAATTGACTGTGATTTGGAGAATGTAGGATTCTAGATGATGGGCTGATATTCAAACAGGATATTCGAAACTTGTTATCAGTGATGTACATTCTAATAATCTTAAACACAGTCCTATGATTCCCTCTTCAGTAAGAAAATTAATGTATCAGTTTTTTTTTCTCCTCATCACCATGAAGACCACTACCTCCACCTCTGAATATTACCAGTGTTGAACTCACTTGATTAAGCTCCACTCTCTTGTCAATCTGGGACAGACTTCAGTCAATGAATGACTAAAGAATGAATGACTAAATGACTAAATGACTGAATGACTGACTGACTGAATGAATGAATGAATGAATGACTAAAGACACAGTCAATCAGCGCCAAGGACTCCCTGTCATTTGTGATTCCTCACTCTTCACTTTGTATTCTGTCTCCCAAAGATGAATTACTGTCTTTACTCTAATTGTCTGACAGAGATAATGAGTTTGTTTCCTGAACGGAAAAGCAGAGAGATTATGAAAGAAGAACATGAAATGTGCTATACATTTTAAGGATAAATGTTGGTTTTGGATCAGTTTTTGTTGATTCTAAGAGAAGACTTAATTACTATATAGTAATTAACCTTGGGATCTGTTTATCTTAGTCCTGCCATTCCTTAGTTGTGTCCTGTTTCCAACTCAGTAAAATGGAATAGTAGTATGGCTCCAGGCTGGGGATAGAGCAGGCATGTGGGTAGCACATAGTAAGTCCTCAATAAATGTTTATTTATTGTTGACAAGGAGACAACTTTTGATGTCTCCCACTTTTAGTGACTTATCTAGGAACGACTATATTCTGTTTAAAGTAAAACAACCACTTCTATATAAAAGTAAAACATCCAACAACCTGTATTAACTAATTCCAGGAGCCATGTAATATCTAATTTGGAGCAACTCTCATTCCTCTCTACCTGCCTAGATACCAGATCACTGAACATTCCAAATTTATTAAAATTAAAATTGATTTTGTTCCTTTATGTTGCAAATGAATTGAGTGTTCCTACTGTTGTATATGTGTTTAAGGATTTTCAGCTTGTAAAAGTAAATGATTTGCCTCTAATCTATACTATGTTCTGCCAGTTTCTAGTAAGTAATGCCCATTGACAGTGAGCAAATAAAATTTACTCCCTCATGTAGGACATTTGGATTATTAGAAAAAGCACTTGTCATTTATTGATTTTTGTTGTTCATTATAAATATAGCACATCTTGATTTCATTTTGCATTTAAATGTGCCAAAAGAACTTGAGACATAAAAGGAGAAAAAATGCTCACAACCCTACAACTCAAAGATCTTTATTATTTACATCTTGGGTAATTTCCTCCCATGATTTTTTCTACCAATTGAAGATGGTTATCTTCCAATGCATGTCACTTTGAATATGTTCACTTGAGTAAGCTTCTCAAGAACTTTTTTCTGTCTTTTGATCCTTTGTAGTTCTTCACTGTGTTGTCTTGGAGCACTGCACAGGAAGCAGTCTGTTGAAAAGAGAACAAGTGTTGTTGTTGTTGAGTCACTAAGTCATGTCCAACTCTTTGCAACTCCATGGTCTGCAGCACAACAGTTTCTACCTGTCCTTCGCTATCTGCCAGAGTTTACTCAAATTCATGTCCGTTGAGTTGGTGATGCTGTCCAACCATCTCGTCCTCTGCTGCTCTCTTCTTCTTTTGCCCTTGGTCTTTCCCAACATCAGTCTTTTCCAGTGAATCGGCTCTTTATGTCAGATGGCCAAAGTATTGGAGCTTCAGCATCAGTCCTTCCAATGAAGATTCAGGACTGATCTCCTTTAGGATTGACTGGTTTGATCTCCTTGCAGTCCAAGGGACTCTCAAGAATCTTCTCCGGCTCCACAATTCAAAAGCATCAATTCTTCGGCACTCAGACTTCTTTATGGTCCAACTCTCACATGTGTACATGATCATTGGGCTTCCCAGGTGGCTCAGTGGTAAAGAATCATCCTGCCAATGCAGAATCTGGAAGAGATGCAGGTTTGATCCCTGGGTCGGGAAGATCCCCTGGAGGAGGAAACGTCTACCCACTCCAGTTTTCTTGCCTGGAAAATTCCCACGGACAGAAGGACCTGGTGGGCTACAGTCCATGGTGTTGCAGAGTTGGACATGACTGAGCGCTAAGTTGCAGAACAAGTGAAGAAGCAAATATGCAAGTATAAATAATGAACAAGCCATGCAAGAGGAGCCTACCATTCTTACAGCATGTATGTAGGAAATGAACAGTTTCTCCCTAGTGCGTCTCCAGTGGTGGCTTAGCAGGAAAGATAGGGCTCATGAGGACATGAATACTGGTAGGGCTAAGTAAGTGCTTTTATAAGTGAATTAACAGCATTTTCAGCAGATCTTGCTACTTCTAAAAATAATTTAGAAATGATTTAAAATGTATTTCCCTTTAAGTACAGGATATAATGGACCCTTAAGCAACTCCATAGAAATGTCTATGAATATTTCTGGTAGAGGGTATATTACAGTTAAGTGGATTCAGGTTTCATGGAGTGTGAAACTTGTGTAAAATTAGGTATGATATTGACTATTTATTTGGCATGGGAAAAAGAATCATAAAAATTACAAACTTGATAAAGCTGACAAATATTATTAACATCTCAAAATCCAGAAGACACATAATGTTCTTATTAAGTGGCTGCTGACATGTTTCTGTATTTTTTTTTTCCTCCAATTTTTGGCTCCCATACTGCCTCTTTATTTATCAATGGTTTTGCAAAATCATTTTTTGCAGAGAATCTGGAAAGTTGTCAGTTTTTCTATTAGCATGACCAGAATTAGTATTTTATTAATGAAAAGTTGAGATGCATGCAACATGTGCATGCAATCATCTTTATTATTTGTAGTACTGCCTTTGGATTGTGCCTTACAAACAAAATGATTCTGATAAATTCAATCTCATACATTTCTCTTGGTAAAAGAAAAATATCAGTACACAGTGTTCATAATTATATACGTTGAATTATCAAGTATCTTTACAATGGGGTGAATTTCCATTTTGAGCAGCCACTGATGAATATCAGTTCCTTCACTTAAAATTTTACACATCTGAGGGATGGGAAAATTTTCCACAGTCCAGATTCTATCTTATGTTTCAAACCCTGTTTCTTCTCTGCTACTCATACATATCCAGATCAAGCCCTGATTCAGTTCAGTTCAGTTCAGTTCAGTTCAGTCACTTAGTCGTGTCCTACTCTTTGTGACCCCATGAATCACAGCACGCCAGGACTCCCTGTCCATCACCAACTCCTAGAGTTTACCCAGACTCATGTCCATCAAGTCAGTGATGCCATCCAGCCATCTCATCCTCTGTCGTCCACTTCTCCTCCTGCCCCCAGTCCCTCCCAGCCTCAGGATCTTTTCCAATGAGTCAACTCTTCCCATGAGGAGGCCAAAGTATTGGAGTTTCAGCTTCAGCATCAGTCCTTCCAAGGAACACCCTGGACTGATCTCCTTTAGGATGGACTGATTCTTGAGAGTCTTCTCCAACATCACAATTCAAAAGCATCAATTCTTTGGCACTCAGCTTTCTTCACAGTCCAACTCTCACATCCATACATGACCACTGGAAAAACCATAGCCTTGACTAGACAGACCTTTGGTGGCAAAGTATAGTCTCTGCTTTTCAAGATGCTATCTAGGTTGGTCATAACTTTCCTTCCAAGGAGTAAGTGTCTTTTAATTTCATGGCTGCAGTCACCATCTGCAGTGATTTTGCAGCCCCCCAAAATAAAGTCTGACACTGTTTCCACTGTTTCCCCATCTATTTCCCATGAAGTCGTGGGACCAGATGCCATGATCTTAGTTTTCTGAATGTTGAGCTTTAAGGCAACTTTCCACTCTCCTCTTTCACTTTCATCAAGAGGCTTTTGAGTTCCTCTTCACTTTCTGCCATAAGGGTGATGTTGTCTGCATATTTGAGGTTATGAGGTTATTGATATTTCTCCCAGCAATCTTGATTCCACTTTGTGCTTCTTCCAGCCCAGTGTTTCCCATGATGTACTCTGCGTATAAGTTAAATAAGCAGGGTGACAATATACAGCCTTGATGTACACCTTCCCTAATTTGGAACCAGTCTGTTGTTCCATGTCCAGTTCTAAATGTTGCTTCCTGACCTGCATATAGGTTTTCAAGAGGCAGGTCAGGTGGTCTGTATTCCCATCTCTTTCAATATTTCCCACATTTATTGTGATCCACACAGTCAAAGGCTTTGGCACAGTCAATAAAGCAGAAATAGATGTTTTTCTGGAACTCTTGCTTTTTCCATGATCCAGCAGATGTTAGCAATTTGATCTCTGGTTCCTCTGCCTTTTCTAAAACCAGCTTGAACATCTGAATGTTCATGGTTCACATATTGCTAAAGCCTGGCTTGGAGAATTTTGAGCATTACTTTACTAGAGTGTGAGGAGTGTAATTGTGCGGTAGTTTGAGCATTCTTTGGCATTGCCTTTCTTTGGGATTGGAATGAAAACTGACCTTTTCCAGTCCTGTGGCCACTGCTGAGTTTTCCAAATTTGCTGGCATATTGAGTGCAGCACTTTCACAGCATCATCTTTCAGGATTTGAAATAGCTCAACTGGAATTCCATCACCTCCACTAGCTTTGTTTGTAGTGATGCTTTCTAAGGCCCACTTGACTTCACATTCCAGGATGTCTGGCTCTAGATGAGTGATCCCACCGTCGTGATTATCTGGGTCATGAAGCTCTTTTTTGTATAGTTCTTCTGTGTATTCTTGCCACCTCTTCTTAATATCTTCTGCTTCTGTTAGGTCCATACCATTTCTGGACTTTATGGAGCCCATCTTTGCATGAAATGTTCCCTTGGTATCTCTAATTTCTTGACGAGATTTCTAGTCTTTCCCATTCTGTTGTCTTTCTCTATTTCTTTGCATTGATCGCTGAGGAAGGCTTTCTTATCTCTCCTTGCTATTCTTTGGAACTCTGCATTCAGATGCTTATATCTTTCCTTTTCTCCTTTGCTTTTGTTCCTATATTTGTTTCATCCTCTTAGTACTATTAAGTTGCCTCTTCTGGTCTTCCTCAATCTATCTCTACTATATTTTATTCAGGTCAATTTTAAACTAATGTGATATTACCTAGGACAAGGCTTACTGACTAATAAGAATAGCAGTAATAACAGCTTTCAAGTGTCAAGTGCTCGATGTCAACCTTGTGTGAGTTGTTGAGCCCACAATCCTTGAAGCGACTCTCTGACGTGATTTCTGTCCTGATCTCAGTTTTATTGATGAGAGCATTGAACTTGTTGAAATTTCTGCTCCGGTGTGTCAGACTCCAAAGCTCGTGTTCCAAACCATTACAGCCCTCTTAAGCAATGTACACTTGTGATCGGGTGGTTTGAATTCAAATATGACCCTATGTTTATAGTAATATGAGTATATTAATAAAGTATTAATAACAAAATGACAGTAATTCTTACTCTATATTTTCTAATTACAATTCCCATACCCTTGGGTTTTCTGAATGTATAGTTCTAATCCTTTCAGCAGCAAATCATTTTAGAGCGAATTATTTGTAAAACCAAAAATGTTCTGGTCAGGAGGAATTATTAGGATAAAATTTAATATTTCAGAATTTTACACAATAAATCTACTTGTTTATAGTAAGACAAGATTCAATACTTAATTCAAAAAATTAGTGCCACGAAATGAAAAGGCCAGTCCTTATTAGGTGAAATATAGAATTTACTTATTTCACCAATTTTTTAATTCAATAGGCTTTCAGTCTTTGTGAATAAATGTGAAATATTAGTTTTCCTCATCTTTGTTATAAAGGTTCAGAAGCATATGTATATGTTTACACATATTCCCACCTTTGCCAAGCAAACAGATAAAGTTAATACAACCTTTAGAGTCAAAATCTATCCAATGCTTCCTTTTCTCACTGTTGAAAGAGGTTTCCTATTAAGGAAGGGAGTCTCTTTTTTTAACTCCCAAAGCTCAATTGTGGTACTTAAATACCATGATAATCATCCCTAATGAGTTTTCTCTCTAGTCCTTGTTTTAACACACTTTTTTTTTTCACAAGCAAAGGGAAAGCAAATCCATAAGTGCCAGTCTCAAAGACAACCTGTGTTTACTAGGACCATATGATATTTGTATTGTGTTACTTGGTTGTTTTCCAAAAGGTAGTTGTCTAACAAACAGATACATCTCATTTTAAATGTTTATTAAGGATATTGAGATGCATGGGTACTTGGATTTGAATCCCACCGCCACTCCATACTAGGCTTCCCTGGTGGCTCAGTTGGTAAAGACTCTGCGTGCAATGCAGCAGACCCCAGTTCTTTGCCTGGGTCAGGAAGATGCCCTGGAGAAGAGGACAGCAACCCACTCCAGTATTTTTGCCTAGAGAATTTCATGGAAAAAAGCGCTTGGCAGTATGGGGTCACCTAGAGTCGGACACGACTGAGCAACTAACACTTTTCACTTACCACCCCATACTAGCAGTGTTTACCTTTAACTGATTTAACATTTTCCTGCCTCAGTTTCCTTATCTGTCTGATATGGATAGCAAATAAAAAGAATGCCCAAACTACCGCACAATTGCACTCATCTCACATGCTAGTAAAGTAATGCTCAAAATTCTCCAAGCCAGACTTCAGCAATACGTGAACCGTGAACTCCCTGTTGTTCAAGCTGGAGAAGACTTTTGAGAGTCCCTTGGACTGCAAGGAGATCCAACCAGTCCATTCTGAAGGAGATCAGCCCTGGGATTTCTTTGGAAGGAATGATGCTAAAGCTGAAGCTCCAGTACTTTGGCCACCTCATGAGAAGAGTTGACTCATTGGAAAAGACTCTGATGCTGGGAGAGATTGGGGGCAGGAGAAGGGGATGACCCAGGATGAGATGGCTGGATGGCATTATGGACTCGATGGCCGTGAGTCTGAGTGAACTCCGGGAGATGGTGATGGACAGGGAGGCCTGGCGTGCTGCGATTCATGGGGTCGCAAAGAGTCAGACACGACTGAGCAACTGAAGTGAACTGAACTGAGATGATTTTAATTTGTAAATATATGTAAGTACTTGGAACCCTGAACACTATGCACCAAGCTCTCAGTAAATCTTAGCTGTTGTTTTTAATAGCAGGCAGACTCTATAGCTACTAGGTGGAGTAATTCAAGATGTGTTAGGAATGATTCTCTGACTGCAACTATTTCTACTACCAATAGCCATGGAATCTGAAATGATATTATCAAAGATTCAACAGGAACCTCTTAATAAATGCAAATTATCCTCAGAGGGATGATGTCATTATTTTCTCATCTTGGAGGTATAATTAACATATATTAGTTTCAGGTGTACAACATGGTTCCATATTTGTGTATCTTGCAAAACAGTCTGTTACTATACATAGAATTTTTTTCTTATAATGAGAACTTTTAAGATCTATTCTCGTAGCAGCTTTCAAATACTCAGTATAGTGTTATTATCTATAGTCCCCATGTTATACATCACATCCCCATGACTTATTTACCTTATAGCTGGAAGTTTGTCTCATTTGAGCCCCTTCACCATTTTGTCCACCTCCCACTCCCTGCCTCTGACAACAACCAAACTGTTCTGTTCTTTAGGAGCCCCTCACCCTACTTTTTTTTTTTTTAATTCCACATATAAGTGAGTTTCTACAGTGGTATCAGACATTCTCTGCCTGTTTTCTTTAGGATGTGAATAGTTAGTAAGAAAAATGAAATGATGAAATGTAAAGCAAAGGTTTGTAGTCAAATACGTTTAGGGAGCATTTGGTTAAGCACCCGGGACTCTTCATATCTTTTGTTGTGTAAATGTCATAGCAAATTTCTAGCTAGAGTCAAAGTAGACAGCAATGGAATCGGATGTTTCCCGCTCCCCTGGCCCCTCCCTGACATCTTTAAAGACCATTCTTCCTGTTTAGTGTTCTTTGAGATAAAATCTGTTATACATACTCCTTAGGATATCATCAGTTTGAAACCTGACAGAACAGTATTTGACAATTTGACATGGGCAAGTTGTCGCTGATTTTTAGTTGCTAAGTGGTGTCCAGCTCTTTGCAACCCCATGGACTGCAGCACACCAGGGTCCTCTTTCCTTCACCATCGCTCAGAGTTTGCTCAAATTCATGTCCACTGAATCACTGATGCTATCTAACCATTTTATCATCTGCTGTCACCTTCTCCTTTTGCTTTAAGTCTTTCCCAGCATCAGGGTCTTTTCCAGTGAGTCACTCTTTGCATCAGGTGGCCAAAGTATTGGAACTTCAGCATCGGTCCTTCCAATAAATATTCAGGGTTGATTTCCTTTAGGATTGACTGCTTTGGTCTTTTTGCTGTCCAAGGGACTAAGAGTCAGTTGCAGCCAAAATAGTGGATTCAGGTTGTGGGAGACACTTTGAAGGAGATGGCAGTGGGAGGCGAGGGAACCTGTCTCATTTGGAAGGAATATGTGACTAAGACCGACTGTGCTGCAGAGACCCCATTAGCTCTGATGCATAAAATTGGCTCAAGTCTAGATATGCATTATGAGAACTGTAGGGCCCCAGACCAGTATTGATTTTGATTTATTAAGAAATTTAGTTGAAAGATGGAGGCTGGTTGCTGAGGCAGTTTGAAACTGAGAGTCTTACTGGCATGTGGACTCGTGTGCTAATGTGCTGATTGCTGGCCAGGTATGGCAGCTCCAGCACATAGTTTCATTTGGAAGCAATTTGAAATGTAAAATACCGGAGTTCTAGCTTGCTGCTAAGTCACTTCAGTCATGTCCGACTCTGTGCGACCCCATAGACGGCAGCCCACCAGGCTCCCCCGTCCCTGGGATTCTCCAGGCAAGAACACTGGAGTGGGTTGCCATTTCCTTCTCCAATGCATGAAAGTGAAAAGTGGAAGTGAAGTGGCTCAGCGACCCCATGGACTGCAGCCTTCCAGGCTCCTCCGTCCATGGGATTTTCCAGGCAAGAGTACTGGAGTGGGGTGCCATTGCCTTCTCCGAGTTCTAGCTTATACTTCCTCAAAGTAATTGGGACAATA
Source organism: Oryx dammah (assembly GCF_014754425.2). Lineage (NCBI taxonomy): Eukaryota > Metazoa > Chordata > Mammalia > Artiodactyla > Bovidae > Oryx > Oryx dammah. The sequence goes on along the minus strand of NW_024070187.1, from coordinate 86,631,420 downwards.
TTTGTTTATGAGAAGGAAAAAGAAAGATCCGTTTTATGGAAGTAGTAACACCCCAAGTATGTTCATTGACTGGTATACATACTATGACTAAATTTACTTAGTTATGTTGCATTACATTATAATCTATTAATTATATTAATACAGAAAATATATTTTTGCTATAGATGATACTTTACAGATGATAAAGTTTATAGCTGGCCAATATGTTTTAAGATTTTAAAGCTCAAACTTTTAATTTTGTAATTAGTTTCTGTTTTTACAAATGTGATTCCTGAATAAAAGAAAAAACCTTTAAACTTCAAAAATATTGCTTATTGTTTAAAACCTTCAATAATGTCCAATTTACATATGAACATAATGAATAGATTATATTCCCTTCAACATGTGTAATTTATTTATGAAAAGTCCTTTCAGAAATATTTTAGGTTTGGGTTTTGGTTTCATTACTTTTAAATTTTGAAAAATATTTGAAGCCAGTTAGTGTAACAAACTCCCTTCCCCTCAGTATCAGTCTATTTCTGTATCTGTAACTACAAATTTCTGTGTCTGAAAAATATTCAATTTACGTCATAAAATAGCACTGGCCTTACTTCTAAGTATACTGGCATTATGATAGGGCTGACTTTTCCACTAGCGTGTCCACACCTATCTTTTAAATATTTGGTTTCATATATTTTCTTTTGATGGCCATCTACTATACTCATGGTTTGCTACCATTTTGGAATCTGCCTGTAAGAAATGACTTCAGACGTTATTGAGAAATCTGTGCCATTCTTTTCCCACTATCAATTGCTTTGTTTTTTGTTTTGCTTTCTTCTTTTTTTTTCTTCTGACATCTGTTCTGAGTAGCTCAGATTCACTCTAGCCAGGCAGTCACTTCGTGCTAAATGCTACTTGACCTTCAAGAATCCACAGACTGAGCCAGGATTGGGTCAGACTTGATCCTCTCCAGTTTTAGATATCTGGCCAACTTCTCTAGCCAGAATTAGGCTCTGACTGTCCTAAAGGTCTGTAGATACTTTCATGAAAAAGTATGTTGTCCTTTCATTTGTCTGTAGTCTGTCTCTTCAGTGAAAATAATGGAAATTGTGTGTTCGTGCTGTTTTCTTTTGGAACACCTTATCTGAAGGCAGTTTCTTTCTTTCTGACTGTCTTTCTCTCTCCTTTCCTCCCTCCTTCCCATCCTCCTTCCCTCCCTCCCTGCCTTCTTTCCTTCTCTGTCTTTCTTTCTTTGGTTCCATTCTTTCTCACTGTTCACCACCTCTCTCCTTTCCCTTTCCCTTCCTCCCTCTTTTTATCTCTCTCCCCTGACCAACACACTTCTCCTATTTCTCCTAGTTCTTCTTTTTCTGAGGGTGGTGGTAGGTAGAAACGTTCACGTGCTGTTTTTGTCTATCTGGTCCCTCTTGCTGGCAACCCTTACGAAGGTCTCTGTAGCAAGGCAGGTAAGAGAGGTGGTGGCGATGGCACCAGCCACCAGCTGGATTAGACCAGTAATGCTGATTGACGGAAGCTTCATGGAGTCTACACTTTTGCAGAAGTAGAACATTTGCCATCAATTATAGTTCACCACATAGGACTTCCCAGGCTTCCCTAATAGCTCAGTTGGTATAGAATCTGCCTGCAATGCAGGAGACCCCGGTCCAATTCGTGGGTCAGGAAGACCCACTGGAGAAGGGATAGGCTACCCACTCCAGTATTCTTGGGCTTCCCTTGTGGCTCAGCTGGTAAAGAATCCACCTGCACTGGGAGACCTGGGTTCGATCCCTGGGTTGGGAAGATCCCCTGGAGAAGGGAAAGGCTACCCACTCCAGTATTCTGGCCTGGAGAATTCCATGGACTGTATAGTCCATGGGGTCACAGAATCGGACACGAATGAGCAGCTTTCACTTTCATAGGACTTCCCTGGTGACTCAGCGGTAAAAAATCCACCTGCAATGCAGGAGAGTGAGGTTAGATCCCTGGATTGGAGAGATCCCCTGGAGAAGGGAATGACTACTCACTCCAGTATTTTTGCCTGGGAAATCTCATGAACAGAGGAGCATGGCAGGCTACAAAGAGTTGCAAAGAATTGCAAAGAGTTGCCAAGAAGACTAACACTTTCACAGTTCGCCATAGACATTCTTAGATGGTATAATCATGGCAGGCCTTATATGTATTTGTGACATTGCCATCATTGAAAATCTAGGAATACATTCTCTAAGACAAATCAGTGCTACCTCTCCACAGGCATGGTAAAACACCATGCCATGAAAGAATTCTGCTAAGAACAGCAGTTTGGGAATAGTCATATAATAGATTAAATATTGGTATTTGTATCTTTGATGCCTCTTCCACAGATGCAATAAATCTCACTGAAAAACAAAGTGGGATTTGTTTTTTCTAGTGTAGGAGTGCCTTACCCTCTTTTCTATAGTGGCAATGCCTGGTCATGTGACTGTTAGAACATATTTATGACCACAAAACTGATTATGTTGTTCAGTGTTTTTGTGAAGGTAAAAAAAAAAATGTTCCAAGCAGTGGTCATGTGAAGAATGATGTGGTAACAGCCTTGTCCACCCCTTTCTCAAACTGCAGAGTGTAATATAATTTTTGAGGCAAACTTGGAATCATTGGCATCAAGATTATCATGTCATTTTTCAGAATAGCATATTGAGGGCTTAAGATGGTATGTGAAGTACTCTTCTAGCTGGTGGTAACACCAGGATGAAAATAACAGGCAAGATTTCTGGAGAGAGATGTATCAGTTCAGTTCAGTTCAGTCGCTCAGTTGTGTCCAACTCTTTGCAACTCCATGAATTGCAGCATGCCAGGCCTCTCTGTCCATTGCCAACTCCCAGAGTTCACCCAAACTCATGTCCATCAAGTCAGTGATGCCATCCAGCCATCTCATCCTCTGTCATCCCCTTCTCCTCCTGCCCCCAATCTCTCCCAGCATCAGAGTCTTTTTCAATGAGTCAACTCTTCCCATGAGATGGCCAAAGTACTGGAGTTTCAGCTTTAGCATCATTCCTTCCAAAGAAATCCCAGGGTTGATCTCCTTCAGAATGGACTGATTGGATCTCCTTGCAGTCCAAGGGACTCTCAAGAGTCTTCTCCAATGCCACAGTTCAAAAGCATCAATTCTTTGGCATTCAGCTTTCTTCACAGTCCAACTCTCACATCCATACATGACCACAGGAAAAACCATAGCCTTGACTAGACAGACCTTTTGTGGCAAAGTAATGTCTCTGCTTTTGAATATGCTATCTAGGTTGATCATAACTTTCCTTCCAAGGAGTAAGCGTCTTTTAATTTCATGGCTGCAGTCACCATCTACAGTGATTTTGGAGCCCCCCAAAATAAAGTCTGACACTGTTTCTACTGTTTCCCCATCTATTTCCCATGAAGTGATGGGGCCAGATGCCATGATCTTCGTTTTCTGAATGTTGAGCTTTAAGCCAACTTTTGCACTCTCCTCTTTCACTTTCATCAAGAGGCTTTTGAGTTCCTCTTCACTTTAAGGGTGCCATAAGGGTGGTGTCATCTGCATATCTGAGGTTATTGATATTTCTCCCGGCAATCTTGATTCCAGCTTGTGCTTCTTCCAGCCCAGTGTTTCTCATGATGTACTCTACATATAAGTTAAGTATGCAAGGTGACAATATATAGCCTTAACATACTCCTTTTCCTATTTGGAACCAGTCTGTTGTTCCATGTCCGGTTCTAACTGTTGTATGGCAAACCAATAAACATACAAGAAAACAATCAGATTCAGTTCAATTCAGTCGCTCAATGGTCTGAGTATGATGCAGAGAAATAAAATGGAGTAATGTGACAAGAATTGACCGAGGCATTTGAAAATGAAAGTGAAAGTCGCTCAGTCGTGTCCGACTCTTTGTGACCCTGTGGACTATACAGTCCATGGAATTCTCCAGGCTAGAATACTGGAGTGGGTAGCCTTTCCCTTCTCCAGGGGATCTTCCCAACCCAGGGATCGAATGACATTTGACGTGGTTACAAAGAGATGATATTTAAGTCGACAGCTGAAAAAAAAATTTGAGGAAAATCAGGAGGATTGGTTGGTAAAACATATGAGACAGAGGTGAACTGCTAAGAAGGTGAACTTTGGGTTAGAAGACAAAGTCATTGAGATGGGAAGCAGGCAGCCCTTGTATGCCTTTGTAAGCTAGAATGAAATGTTTAGTTTCAGGTACCACAGAGGATTTTAAGCAGAAGGATGATGTGGTACGATTTACTTTTTTAAAAAAGATCACCTTGCTGTGTCGAGAATGGAATAGGTACCTTGCTGTCTAAGGCAGAGCCTTGTTTTTGAGATGAGATGTGGTGGTGGCTTGGACTATAATAGCAGCAGAAAGGGAGATGGAAAGGAGTAATGGATTTGGGATATGTTTTAAGGAGAGATTGACAAGACGTAATGTGACCTGTGGAGTGAGAGAAAGAGGAAAGAGTGGTCATGCTCAGAAGTTAGATGTGAGGAAAAACACTGATGGGCCATTTCCTAAAATGGGGACCATTAGAGAGGCAGTGGGTTTAGACAGCAAATTCAAGAGTTCTGTTTTGGCCGTGGAGTTTGAGATGTTCCTGTGGAAAATGTTGAGTAGATGGTTGTGTAACCAAGACTGGAGTCTCATATGCAGTTAAGGCTGGGGATGGAGGTGACATCAGCAGTTGGCAAAGGCTCTTTAGAGCCGTGGGATTAGATGGGATCAGCTAAGGAGAGTAAACTGTCAGAAAAGAGAAGGAGGTCCGGAACAGACTCTTCATGCCTCCCTGCATGAAGTATGTGTTTTTCATGGCTAGAAGAGGGTGTAGTAAATGACACAGAGAAGGAGTAGTCAGTACAGTGGGAGGAAAATGAGAAGAGTGCAATTTCCCAGAGGCCAAGGAAAGATAGCATTTTCAACAATGAGTCTAATGTGGCTTTAGGGTTTGTGTAATCGGAAGCTTAATCAATGTAGGGGTTCTTTTAAAGATAAATAATACAAAATTATTAATACAAGTTAGGTACTAATGTGATTATTTCGAATGAGAAAGAAACCATGGAAAATTACAAAGTAAAGAGCTTAAAATGCCGCAAATATCACAAAGTTCAGTGAAAACAATTTTATTAATTGAAACAGCTGTTGGACTTACACAGTTTTTCTTTTCCTTTTTTCTGGGAAGTGAGCTTACTCTGAAATGGCTTCTTCATGTTAAGACAATTTTGTAATATATTCTACCAAGAGAGTAGAAAAGTAACTCAGTATCTTGGCTGTTTGAAATTATATTTTTATTATTGATAAATTTAGAAAAATTCTTTTAAGTATCTCAGCCAATTACCGATAACATCAGTAAATTTTTAGGATTATTTTTAAAATGTAGGAAACATTTATCAAATTTCTTTCATATATGAGCTTTAATATTTGAGAGCATTTCAAGTTTGCATATACAGTGACTTATCATAAATAATCTTTGAGTTGACAATACTCATAAAAAGTTACAGATTTTTTTATAATCCAGTAAGGCATTTCTATCTTGGAGACAACTCACAATAACTGAGCTCTACAAGAAAGTTACTGTGAACCATAGAAATATATCCCACTGAACCCAAACTGAATATACTCCCAACTCTATTTCTGTTTATACATATCCCCCAAATGCTTGCCAGGGCCTCCCAACATAAAGGCAAGTGTGATAGAGAGGAAGGCAAAGTGAGAAAGACCGTGGCCTAACAAGTTGAGGCTAAAATGTCTATTTTTGCAGGGAATCATGGAAACGTATCATGGGATCATTGTTAGGGCTCTTCTCTGGGCCTTAGAAGTAGTCTGTGCAAATAGATGTCTGAACCTTAAACTTCTTTAGTTTCCTCTGGGAGGACAGAGTAATAAGGCGAAGTGCATACAGGACAGGCGAAAGAACAGGTGAAATAAAAACAAAGAGGTCCTCATTGAATTTATACTCAGAAAATTAAGATTTTGGATTCAAAAAATAGGTCTAAGTCTTGATGAAATTTTTATGTGAGTAGCAATATGATGTGCCTGACAAATAGCACACCGGTGAAATCTACAGGGCAGTAGAGAGAAGTTGTTAACATTTTTAGATATGAACTACATGGAGTGGCTCCCTATTTTCCTCACCAAAACAGAGGGAAAGAGTTGTCTGACACTTGCTGCATTAGAAGTCTTGCCTTTTAGAGTCACCTGTGTTCTTTATATTTAATATCTGCTATCTAATGTGTAAATAAAAATATTGATTGAGGTGATGGGGGAGTCTAATGAAAAGCCTTTCTCAATTAAATTTAGAAACTTTTCTCTTCACATGTCATAATCTGAGTGGTTTTTGAACCCATGCAAAACCTAAGTAGATTTTACATCTATATTTTATTAAATTTATTTTCAGATGTGGTGTCAGGGAGAGTGTCCTGACTCAAAGTTTGCAGTCATTGAGTATGAACTCAGTGACTGCTTGCAATTGACTGAAGGTCTGTTCTTAAGGTCAGAGAAATTGGGGTTGAAATCATATTATTTGTCTAAATAATTGTCAACATTATCTGCATGAAAATAGGTCAGAATGGAAATTGGAAGGTAGGACTTGGCAGAGAAGAGGGATGTAATTGGAAGTAACGGGCTCCCCCCATGGATCTCAATGGCACATTGTTTCATTGCTCCGTTTGCTTGTTCATGTTGGCAGTTAGAATAACAACAAAGAAAGGCATAAGGAATTCTCAGACATTGGTATTTATTTAGTCAGTTCTGACTAAAGCCAGAGCCCTTGTGTGATCAGCAATCTGTTCTTCTACTTAGACCAACCGTAAGAAGAGCTGCCTGGGACAGGAATGGAATTATGATTGAAGACAGAAAGAAATGGCACATGGTATTGATGCTCAGAATTGCCTTAAACCCCTCTGAAGTTTCTTCATTTTACCTATTGTCTGACACAAGAAAAGGCTGCTCGACCTATGAAAAATCATCTTGTTATTTCTTTCCTTGCCACTTGAGAATATCAGCTTTAGGTTTTTAATTTGATTTGCAGATTTATTAAGGAAGATGAGGGAGGAAATTGTGGGCAAATTTCCTAGAAGCTTGATTCAGCCAAACCAGAGAAAGGGGTACAAGAAATCTTAGATTAGCTGGTTCAACCTTTAATCCAAAGACTGTGTTCTCTATTGATGGTGAATCAATCTGTACATGAATGGTCTAATTACTGCCCACTTAGGAATCTTCCCTGCACATATTGATGGAGAGCTAATAGTTTGTAGGGCCTCAAATTAAATTGATCAGAGATCTTCTCTCTAATGGTCCTTCGCATATTTGAAGACTTCATCCTTGCCTTCCCGACTCTGGAGGTTACAGCCTATTTATTTGTCCTGTGTGTGAGATGGTGTTTGCATCACATATCTCTCCTATCACTTTTGTTTTGTACTTCCTGGAACAAGTATGCCTTTGTTCATTATTCTACTCTCCCAGTGGATTTTAAGGGGTGACTGCTCTCTGTAGCTCCAGGAGCAAATCACGGTTAGAATGAGCCAGTCACTGTGGTTTCATTCTCTTTGCTAAGGGTTGGTTTAAGCATAGTCATGTGACCTGATCCTGGCTCTGGGACCTGAGGGAAAGTCAACCAGGGACCTCTGAAAAAATGCTTTTCCAAATGAAGGGTACATCAAGTCAATTCTTTCTTTACTTCCTTCCTCTCTCCCTCTTGTCCTTCCTCTCATGCTTCCTACCCACTTCCTTCCTTCTTTATTTCCTATGGATGTGGAATTGCCAGTAGTTGACACCTAGGTCTGCTTCACGTACCTTGGAAACATCAGAAGAGACATCGCTAGAGAACAGAAACAACATAGAAGGATTTTCTGTTGAGGTCAGTTGAGCAGCAAAGCATTCCTTTCATACAGCTTCCTGTACATGAGATGATTAATTCTTTCCTGTTTCTTCATATAGTGTTCTTTTCTGTTACTTACGGCTCTAAGCATCCTTGTATTAATTTATCTGCAACTTCTATCCATCAATGATACCTTTAGCATTGTTTGTAATATCACCTCCGTGGAATTTTTATATTTAACCAAAACCTTTCTTTAATGATTCATAAACATAGGCAAAGGCACGTGACACGGTTGGTATGGAAATCAAATTGTCTTCTAAAGTATTATCCTGTAGTTAAGGTGGAAGCACTCAACTGTGTTTGTCTGCAGTGGGTTTAACACTGGTTGACATTAGTTAATCACTAGTTTAACCCTGGATGTTTTAGGCCTATGATTTCTTTAAGGAAGATCCTCTATCCGATGTATATTACCTTTGGTTAGCTGGTCTGCTATTTATAACTAGGTCTTCCTGTTAAAGGTGAAATTTTGTTTTTGTTGACTCTGTTTTCCTATTCAACCTTTCCAATACATTTTAAAGATCCTTCTTTTTTATAGAACTGCTTTCCCCCTGTTACTCACATTATTAAGGACCGTATATGTAACCGAGGCTTTGAAGCAGATTGGGAAATTTTGCCACAGATTATTAGAATATTGCTAGCTGCACTAACTGAATGAGATGAAATGTGTTCATTGCACACAGTCACTGTGGCATTAGACTGAAAAGAAGTCTTTTCCTAGCTTTTCCTCCCTCTGCATCCTCCTGGATTCATGCTTATAAACCTGGATATGAATTTATTTCATGCTCTTTTTTTCTATACAAAGTGGATGCCTGTGTCATTTACTGCTATAAAGTATTATCTATTTTATACTGGCTTTATTGAGATATCATTGACATACCATACAATTGACCTGTTTAAAATTTAGTGGTTCCTAGTATATTTACAGAATTGGGCAACCATCACCACAATTAATTTTAGAACATTTTCGTCACCCCTAGAGGAAACCTTGTACTGTTAGCAGTCACTCTCCATTTCCTCCCGTTGCTTTCCCTCCCTCCTTAGTTCTAGGCAACAGCTTATGTGTTTTGTCTCAGTGGATTTGCCTAGTCTGTGCATTTTGTACAACTTGAATCATACGGTACGTGTACTTTTATAATTGACTTTTTTCATTTAGCATTTAGCATGTTCCTTCATGTTGTACACACATCAGTTCCTCATTACTTTTTATTGTAGAATAGTAGTCCATTGTAGGGCTATATCATATTTTATTTATCCATTCTTCAGTTGAGGGACACTTGGCTCATTTCCACGTCTCAGCTATTATCATTTACCTAGTATTATGATCTGAATTCTCAGCTATTATGAGTTGCCTACTATTATAATCTGAATTTATCCTTTAGTTCCTCCAACTTGTGTTCCAATTTGCAGAGTCAAATAGATAAATTTAAAAGTTGATCATCCTATTTTCCTCTGTAATATCCAGCCTTAAAATGACATGTCTATGTGGGAGGCTAACTGATCGCTTAATTCTTAAAACATGTTTATAGCTTCATACAACAGAAGAAGAATAGAAAGAAAACACACATCCAAACACAAATGCTCATACACTTAAATCCTTGGATTTAAAATGTTAGAGAAATCCACATGTGAACACATTACTTTTAACACAGACAGAAATTGTAAACCTGGGTTTATATTTAAATTGGAAAAAAAATACCCCAAGGTGTTTAATGTTTATCTTTAAATGTCCAGGATAAGACCATGGTGACAGCTACCAACTTATTTTTTATGATCTTGGAAAGACATGAGAGGAATACATTTTTGTCATGCGTCATACCCTGAGTTTTGCGTACCTCTTTTACCTCCTGATTTAGAATTTGGTGAGAGTAGCAGGGAATTCTTTCCTTATTTGCTTTTCTAGGAACAGGAGAAGGAACTGTCTGTGCATTTATGTGTTTGTATTTCTCTTCAGAAAGGAAGTCCGCACTGGCCCATTCTCACTCCGACGCCCACAGAGTAGCCTCGCCATGCGTGTCTTCTTGCCTGCTGACACTGTAGGCAGTAAGGGGGCTGCTTTTTAAGCTTCCTGCAGGATGTGGTGATACACACAGACTGTTCACTCACTAGGGTGATTACTTACCTGAGTGTTTCAATTCCATAAATATGTGGCTCTCTGTCCCTTGGATAACTGTTCTGTAGCCCATTAGGCTTGTGTTGTTGGGACTGGTAACCTATGGATCACACTTGATTGACCACAGAGGATCACCGAATGTCCAGTTATCTTTTTTTTTTTTAATATTGTCAGGATTTTGAGGAATAGTTGACCTAATAATAGTAAAAACATGGAACAAGATTTTTTAAAGCTAATTTTATTTATTTATTGATGGTTGTGCTGGGTCTTTGCTGCTGCAGGGCCAGCCTTTCTCTAGTTGCGATGAGCAGGGGCCACTCTCTCGTTGCGGTGTGCAGGCTTCTCATTGTGGTGGTTTCTCTTGTTGTGGAATATGGGCTCTAGGGCACATAGACTCCGTAGTTGCAGCTCCTGGACTCTGGAGCTGGCTCAATAGTTGTAGCACATGGACTTAGCTGCTCCTTGGCATGTGGGATCTTCCCAGATTAGGGACGGAACCTGTGTCTCCTGCATTGGAAGACAGTCTTCACCCCTGAGCCACCAGGGAACAAATTTTTTGAACTGGGAATATGAATGAGATTTCCTGGACCTACTTTTCTTTTTTTCTCTATTTATTCACCTTCCCATTCTAGTATCTCTCAGATCACAGATTCCTCTAAATGGAAATATTACCTGTTAAAATTGCATTAATTTATTTAAACATGGATTGTGCTGGATTGCCTAACAATGAGCTAGCTGTGAACAAGGCTTAATCTACTTTATCTTTTGTGAAAAATTAATTCAATAAACATTTGTGAGACTCTATCAATGGCCAGGGAATGTGCCAAATACAATGCGGTGGTGACCCCCAACCAGGTGCGGATAAAGACATTTTAATACTAGAGGGTAAGCTCTGTAATGGTAGTGCCTCAAATAAGGTACATATGTTCTCAAACATAGTCCTTGACATGTGGTATGGGTGGATGGATGGCGTGCATGCTCAGCCGTGTCAACTGTTTGTGTCCCCATGAACTGTAGCACACCGGCCTCCTCTGTCCATGGAATTTTCTAGACAAGAATACCAGAGTGGGTTGTCATTTCCTCCTCCAGGGGATTTTTCCCCACCCAGAGATTGAACCCACGTCTCTTGCACCTCCTGCACTGGCAGGCAGATTCTTTACCACTGGTGCTACCTGAGCCCTGACATGAAGTAGGCACTCAACAAATACTTGTTGAATGAATGAATGCAGAATTGTAACATAGTGTTAAGGGGCTATAATGGAAGTGTGAAAAATGTGGAAGGAATTGACTTTGCCCTGGTGAGAGAGGGAATTTTAGGTATACATGTCTTCTAATGGTGGTGGTGGGGGGGCGTGGTTCCCTGGTAGCTCAGTTGGTAAAGAATCCGCCTGCAATACAGGAGACTCCGGTTGGATTCCTGGGCTGTGAAGATCCACTGCAAAAAGGATAGGCTACCCACTCCAGGATTCTTGGGCTTCCCTTGTGAATCAGCTGGTAAAGAATCCGCCTGCAGTGTAGGTGATGCAGGCTTAATCTCTGGGTCAGGAAGATCCCCTGGAAAAGTAAATGGCAACCCACTCCAGTATCCTTGCTTGGGAAATCCCTAGGACAGAGGAGCCTGGTGGGCTAGAGTCCACGGGGTTGCAAAGAGTTGGGCATGACTTAGGGACTAAACAACAATTATATTAGTATGCTGCTAAGTCGCTTCGGTCGTGTCCGACTCTGTGCAACCCCATAGACGGCAGCCCATCAGACTCCCCGTTCCTGGGATTCTCCAGGCAAGAACACTGGAGTGGGGTGCCATTTCCTTCTCCAGTGCATGAAAGTGAAAAGTGTAAGTGAAGTCCCTCAGCGACCCCATGGACTGCAGCCTTCCAGGCTCCTCTGTCCATGGGATTTTCCAGGCAAGAGTACTGGCGCGGGGTGCCATTGCCTTCTCCCATGTTTAGTTGACTGATGACTAAATCAAGACCAGCTCTGTGTTTTGTTTTTTCCTCATGAAGGAAATGGAATCTCTGATGAGGGAACCATTATACCAAGAGTCAGATGTTTCAGTTTTTGATAACAAAAATTCCAGAGAATACTTGAAATCATTTTGTAATTATCTGTGGACATATGCAAGAGTTGGAAACCATGCAATTTCTAAATCACCTCCTTTGGAAGGCATAGAGACCAAGGTGTTACCTATTCCTCTGCCCTAACCCTGAGGTCTGAATCTGGTGGAGGAGGCCACTCAAACTCTTTTCAGAGGAGAGAAATGGAGTGCTTTATACCTCCCTTACCTCGCCACATTTGTCTGCACAGGACTGAATGCCCGTCCCTCCCAAACACTGACACAGTTTAAATAATCATTCATGAACCCTCAGCCTTTTGAGATGGATCATAGACCTATCTGTGTACCTTGAACACAAAGCCTCAAGTAGAAAGTTCTGGGGTAGACAGTGATTTCTTGAACAGGACACAAAAGTCAGTAACCATAAAAACTTTTGACAAGTTAGACTTCATCAAAATTAAAAAGTCTCCTTATTGTAAGATTCCATGAAAATAATGGACAAACCACAGATAAGGAAAATATTCACAACATACATGTCTGAAAATGGTATCTGAATATATTACATATTTAAAGGAATCTTATAAATTACTAATGAAAAGATGAACAATCTAATTTTAAAAAATCAGATTGGGCAAAGGAACTGAGCAGACATCTCATAAAGGAAGATACACAAAGTATTAATAAATACATGAGAAATACAAGGTATATTCATCTAGGTAGAATACTACTCAGTGATAATAGTAAGAAGCTAGTGATTCATGCAACAATATGGATGAATCTTAAAAGTTTTATACTGAGTGAGAGAAACCACATTCAAAAAAATCTCCACTGACTATGTATGTTCTATTTATATGAAGTCTGAGAATAGATTTTTAAAAATCTATATTGATAGAGTGTGGCCTGTGGATGGGAGAGAGAAATTGTCTGGAAAGGGACATGAAAGAACCTTTTGATTCTGACAGTTGTGTCCTATATTTTGTTTTTAATGTTTGTTACATAGGTATTTGCAGGGTGAAGACTCATTGTACTGAACACCTAAGGTCTATATTTTTATTGTATGTCAGTTTCACTTCAATAAAAAATGACACACACACAAAAGTAGTAAGTTTCTCATCAGAATCTTTCTAGCAAGAGTAGAAATCCAAATGAAATGAATGTACTTTTCTCCTGTGGAACTTAATAAAATTATTTTGTTTATGGGTGAGCAAACTTGACCAAGTGAACATTCTTAATCTTCCTGAATTGTTCCTCTTGTGCAAAGTTCTCACCTGTACTGTGCTATATCTTACCAGGAAGAAGGAAGAGTGCGTCCAAGGTACATGGGCATAAGCTTGTAAGGTTGTTGCTATTACTGATGCAGAAAGTGTAACTGAGCATCGCTGTGGACCAGGTGCTGCAAGGCACTCAAGGTCTACTTGCTGGAGAAATGAATTGGCAAAAGATATGGTGCTTGGGGTACTGAGTGAACATCATATACTATGCCAAGAAAAGAGGTTCAAACTTTCTTTTCCAGGAAACTGATATTCATGGCAGTTTTTAAGCAGGCAAGTGATTCCCGCTCTCCACACCCCCAAGGAGTTGACTGGCCTTGTGGAGAATTAAGCTAAAATTTGGAGAAACTGATGTCAGGGATCTTAGTGTGTGTGATGTGTCTGCTGTAGAGAAGTTGATGTACAATAAAAATGTCTGCTAAATTCTAATATTTTACCAGATTTTAATGACTAATCACAAAATGGAATTTGGACATTTGTCTCTTTTGAAATATGTTTCAAAAATATGGTGAAACTCAACTTTCACTTGACTTATTTGGTGCATTTTTACATTGTTGGTATTATATAATTATCATTCTTTGGGACAATTGAAAGTGACATTTTGTGAAATTTGAAGTGCTAGTGGTATTTCACTATAAAATATTTTACTTTTTTCTGTGTCTGAAATAGAAAAGTTGTTAATTAATGTGCTTTTATATCTTCCACAATTTTGCATTGACATTATATATCATAATTCCTCCTTAAAAAAGCATAAATATCCTAGTCTTAGTGAACCTGTCTGTAGACAATTTAAGAGTGAGAAAAACTAAAAAAAAAAAAAAAAAAAAATTGGAGAAGGAAGTCACATTTTTTCTTTAGGGGATTATTGCTTTTGGAAATACATTTTAAAGTTTCAGCAAACACCTTTTTAGAAAATGATTTATTTAAACAAGATAACTATGCCAAGGTAAGGCTTATACCAGTAACATAGCAACTGTAGGTACACATTTAATTTTGTGAGAATGATGGCAAGAAAAATGTCTTGAGCTTGAAATGAATGCCTATTGCCAATTCAATAATGTAAAATATCTCATATGGAGAAAAAACTGGTTATGGTGGTGATTTCTTATGACATTTTAATGTAAATAATATGATTTTGTCATTCATGTTTTATACAAAAAAGAACCTTAGGAGTTGTTAAAAGATTATACTGATCACTGTTAGTTGTTATATACATAACCTTTTAGAAATACTTCATCTAAAAAAGGGAAAAAATGAGGGAAACAGATGACTACATTATTTGACTAAAGACTTACTCATACACAATTTCACTTAAAAGGAACTAAAGGTGATGGAGGGAAAACATGTGGTTTGGCACTTGAATGTCATAAGGCAACTTTATTCAGTAAAGCTTTTTGAAAAATGAAATAATTCTCAGGCAGCTAAATACTTTGTTGTTGCAAAAGGTAATTAGTTACTATAATACTAATAATTCTCTTTGTATTTTATGAATAAATATTTAGTGCAATGGCATATAGTATTTTTCTTTCAAAAATAATATATTTTAATAGATATTTATTAAGTTATACTGGTTCAGACCCAGGATCCCAAACCACAAAAAATTAAATAAAGCTTAATTTTGACTTTTCCTAATATAACATATCAAATCTTTTTGCTTTGCATATGTTTAAGTGTGCGCTACTTGACAGATTTTGCTGATTTCAAATTAGTATAAAACTAACAAAAAATAAGTGTAGCCATGAATTAGGTAGACTTGTGATTTTGAACATATAGCAGTAGTTAGTTGATGTTATGATCTTAAGCAAGTTGATCTTTTTCTTTTTGTTTTAGCACTGTTAATCTTAGGGTATATTATAGAGAGGATGACTCATCCTTGTTTGCCTGGACTAATGACTTTCCCCAGGACTTGGGACTTTTGGTGCTAAAACTAAGATGCGTGCATGCTGTCGCTTGAGACGCTATGGACTGTAACCCTCCAGGCTCCTCTGTTCATGGGATTCTCCAGGCAAGAATCCTGGAGTGGGTTGCCATGCCCTCCTCCAGGGGATCTTCCCAACCCAGAGATTGAACTCGTGTCTCTTTAAGCCTCCTGCATTGGCAGATGGGTTCTTTACCACTTAGCGCCGCCTGGGAAGCCCCAAACTAGGGTCAGTTCTGTTCAGTTCAGTCTCTCAAAACTAGGATAGTCCCAAGTAAACCAGAAACGCTGCTCTCTATGTGTCCTCAGGACATCTTTAGGGATTTTGTGAGTCCAAAATTATTTTTATAATTATACTAAGACATTATTCACTTCTTTGACTTTCATTCTCACTCATATGTACGTACAGTGGAGTTTGCCAGAGACTGCAAGAGATATTTACAACAGATTAAATTAGAAGCAGATCAGAGAATGAACTAAGTCAGATATGAAGAGATTTGTTAAAATGTGTATCTTCTCATTAAATTTTCCTTGTTTTGAAAACCTTCATTATCTTTCATTAAATGTTTTATATATATTACCATGTAATCTATTAATTTTTAAATGGATTAATAAAATTTTATAAATTTTTGTCTTAGTTTCTAATGTATTGTAATAAGTACTGAGAAACAAAACCTGCATAAATAAAGGCTCTTTAAGGATCCTCAATAATTTTAAGGTGTATAAAGGGATCTTGATACAAAAAAGTTTGAGAAATACTGATTTAGAATTTTTCTACGTTAAAGAAGGGACTTTTATTTCTGAACCATATCATATATTGAGCCTTTCAACAGACTTTGTTTATGGGACCACGGATTCTTGTCTTACTCTTCTTATCTCTCCGTGTAGTCATGCTTCTTCCCTGTGCCCTAATTTCTATAAAGGAGGATGTTGTCAGTTTACTCTGGCTTATTTTCACTTTCAATCATGATAGCTAAAGCTCAACAGGAAAGAGAAAGAGCAGCAACACTTATGGGAACACAAAGGTGTGAAACAGTTCCATCAGGCTAAACACACCCACTCTTTTAAGCGGAAAGAATCTTATAAGTAGTAAGGGTACTATTGTTTCTCCAAAGCTGCCTGTGTCTTGGCATTACTCCTATGAGTATATTACCTATTACTGATCTTTATGAATATAGGTATATGCCACATGACTCCACCTAGCAATTGTAGGTCAGAAAGGATTCTCGTTTTCTTCACTTTATGAGTCTGAGTTACTGTTGATACTGAAATAATCAGAGTCATGTGACTCTAGGAGAGCTTATCCTAGTATTGCCTTCTATTATCATGAGGACAGACTCATAGTGGACCAGTGTGGAGACCTGGCTGTGAACTTTGGAAATGGTGAATTATTGACCACATAATCCCAGCAGAATATATTCTATGTTAAACTAACAACTGTTCAACCTAAACAGTTCAGTTCAGTTCATTTGCTCATTCATGTCCCGACTCTGCTATCCCATGGACTGCAGCATGCCAGGCTTCCCTGTCCATCACCGACTCCCAGAACTTGCTCAAACTCATGTCCATCATTGGTGATGCCATCCAACCATCTCATCCTCTGTTGTCCCCTTCTTCTGCCTTCAATCTTTCCCAGCATCAGGGTCTTTTCCAATGAGTAAGTACTTTGCATCAGGTGGCCAAAGTATTGGAGTTTCAGCTTCAGCATCAGTCCTTCCAATGAATATTTAGGACTGATTTCCTTTAGGATTGACTGGTTGGATCTCCTTGCAATCCAAGGAATTCTCAAAAGTCTTCTCCAGTACCACATTCAAAGCATCAATTCTTTGGCACTCAACTTTCTTTATGGTCCAGCTCTCACCTCCATACATGACTACTGGAAAAACCATAGCTTTGACTAGATAGACCTTTGTTGGCAAAATAATGCCTCTTGAAAGTAATGCACTGTGATAGAAGTTGGATTATGATCATTGCCATAAAATCCCAATATCAACTAAGGGAGATACAGATCCATGGCTCAAAAACTATAGATCTGATAAACTTTGTGTTACAATGAATTTATGCAGAGCTTTCTTTTACAAACATTTAGTTACTTTGAGACTATTTTAGGAAGCTAATTGATAAATCTTTTATGTTAAATGAAGTTAGTTGATACATCTTTGATATTAGATGGTTCTAGTGTTGCAGACTATCCACAGCATTCTGTTATTTCCTAAACATTAGAGCTCAGCATCTTTCCATGGCAGTAAAAATGCATCAAGAACCTAATTTTAATGTGGCTGTGCCATAATTGATTTACTTAATTCCTATTTATTGTATCCACTTGGGATGCATAAATTTAAATTCCTAGAAGTGGAACTGCTGAGTCAACAGATATATGCCTTTTTGAGAATTTTGATTAACATTGTTAATTTATCCCCAGAAAGGCTGTAATAATTCATAATTCTTAGAAATTTTAAAGAGTGTTTGTTTCTCAATAACTTTGAAAACCTGAGGATTATCTTTCTTTCAAATCTTTGTCAATCGTAAGATTAATGGGGGCTACCTTATAATTCTGCCTCCCATAGGACCCAATCTCAGAGTATTTGATTTAGTCAGCCTGCAGTAGAGCTCCAGAATTTGCACTTCTTGCAGGTCCAAGATCAGTAGAAAGAGTATCAGGTTAGGGGTTGAAAGATTTGGGTTCAAGTTCTAGTTTTGCCACTCACTGTGTAACTTCAGATGAATCATTTTAACTTCCCGGAGTTTTGGTTTTTAAATAGCATAAAGGTTGTCTGAAAGACTGAATGAGCAAATGAATGTGGAATGGGCTATAATAAGTGTATATTGACAGTTATCTTTTATGGTACCATTTAGTTAGATGTCGAAAACTTAGTTGCATAACTAAATTCTCCTGGGGAACAGAGGCTCCATTTTATTTGCAACATACGAATCTCAGGAAACAGGCCAACTTCAGTCTCTTTACTGAGTCCTTAAGGGCCATTTGAAGATCAGGATGGGCATGGATTTGAAGGCAGAGGTTTGCCATTTGCATTTGATAGTATGGATGAACGGATATTGGCTAGTTACTGTTTCACTGGGATTTTACCTACCTTATTAGTCTAATCCAGCAGTCCCCAACCTTTTTAGTACCAAGGATCAGCTTCATGGAAGACAATTTTTCCACAGAAAGAGGTGAGGATGATAGTTTTGAGATGATTTAAGTGCATTACCTTTATTGTGCACTTCTATTATTCTAGTAATATATAATGAAACAGTTATACAGTTGTCACTTGCCACTCACTGATAGAGTTCTGGATATGAGTCTGTAAGCAATTTTTTAAAAATTTATTTATTTTAATTGGAGGCTAATTACTTTACAATATTGTATTGGTTTTGCCATACATCAACATGAATCCACCACAGGTATACACGTGTTCCCCATCCTGAACCCCCTCCCTCCTCCCTCCCTGTACCATCCCTCTGGGTCGTACTCAAATCATCAGACATTAGATTCTCATAAGGAACATACCACCTTGATCCTGCGCGTGTGCAGTTTCCATAGTAGGGCTCACTCTCCTGCGAGAATCTAATGCCACTGCTGATCTAACAGGAAGCAGAGCTCAGGCAGTAACGCAAGTGATGGAGAGCGGTTGAAAATACAGATGAAACTTTGCTCACTTAAGGAAGACCATCCATTCCATACAAATTATGGCTTTGTTGTTGAAAGAAACAAATGTTTTTCTAATCTCTATTACATCCCTTTGATATACACATACAATCTAAAGATAAAAAAGCATTAACCAGTGGTTTTATACATATGTATATTACTTAATCAAGTTTACAATATTGAGACATATTTTAGTGACAGCCCATAACTTTAGTAAATTTTGTTATAGGATATGATCGTGTTTGTGTGACACTGTTTCACAGACCAAAGGTGTGGGAGGAAAGATTCAGGAGGATCCAACAAATGTTGTTATTCAACAACGTTGAAAACGTTTCCTTTGTTCTCTCTAGTTGGATTTATGATTTGCTTTATGGTCATTCTCGTTAGTCTAGGGAAAGAGGCTTCATTGATGAAACCAGACGCCATCCTACAGTCTAAAGAGTTCATGTTCCAATTTTTAATGCTTTAGCCTCATATTTGATACCTAGAGGTTGAGGCTTTGCAATATGGTTTAGTTTTTTTCAACAGATGCTGTCTTGTTTTCTTGGGATAGCATTAGTTAATTTAGTTTCTCAGAACAAGAACATTAAAAGATACTCAAGATATGAGATGAGTGCTGCAGAGCAAGAGTGAACTTAGAGGGAAATGGAGGGAGCTAGAAAAAGTCTTCATCCACAGAGCTTGATAATGGTCATTTGCTGCTGCTGGACTTCTAGCTGGAGAGATGCTTTGGCATTTTGATGTGACTTGCAGGCAGGGTGTGGCTTTTGATCAGGAGCTGACATTAATGATCAGGGTCAGCTGTGGTTAAAGCTTGTTTTTTCCATCATAAGAAGATCATCAAGGAAAAAAGTCAGTATATTTCAATACTGTAAACTGTTTTGGGCTGTTTCCGCCATTTGGCAGCTCTATAAACGGAGTAGGGTTTCACTGAAAGAATGAGAAGCGAGCAGCGCATGTTCTTTGCTTTCCAGCTGAGATGACTGCTGTTCCAATGCAGAACTAGTATTTCTGAGTGTTCATTTTAAGAATAACATTTTGTTACTTTTCCCCTGAATATATTGTAAATATAAATAAATATTCTGAAATATATAAAAAGCTTCAGTTCAGTTCAGTTCAGTTCAGTCGCTCAGTCGTGTCCAACTCTTTGCGACCCCATGAATCGCAGCACGCCAGGCCTCCCTGTCCATCACCAACTCCTGGAGTTCACTCAGACTCACGTCCATTGAGTCTGTGATGCCATCCAGCCATCTCATCCTCGGTCATCCCCTTCTCCTCCTGCCCCCAATCCCTCCCAGCATCAGAGTCTTTTCCAATGAGTCAACTTTTCGCATGAGGTGGCCAAAGTACTGGAGTTTCAGCTTTAGCATCAGTCCTTTTCCAAAGAAATCCCAGGGCTGATCTCCTTCAGAATGGACTGGTTGGATCTCCTTGCCATCCAAGGGACTCTCAAGAGTCTTCTCCAACACCACAGTTCCAAAGCATCAATTCTTCGGCGCTCAGCTTTCTTCACAGTCCAACTCTCACATCCTTACATGACCACAGGGAAAACCATATCCTTGACTAGACAGACCTTTGTTGGCCAAGTAATGTCTCTGCTTTTGAATATGCTATCTAGGTTGATCATAACTTTCCTTCCAAGGAGTGTCTGTTAATTACATGGCTGCAGTCACCGCGTTGATTTTGGAGCCCCCCAAAATAAAAAGCTTAGCATATACTTTCTTCTGGTGTGAACTAAATATAATGATTATATAGAAAATATAAAAGGGAAATGCATCCTTGGTCCTTGGTCCTTGTCCCCATCAGTGAAAAATAAGGTTAATGGACTCAGGGTGATTTCCAAGATCACTTTCAGTTCTAAAGCTCTGTCAGTTTTACTAGTTCTTTTAATGACCTAGGTATTATGCTTTTCATTCAAATGTTGAATGATGTAGAATAGTATATCCACCAAGGTCCCGGTAAGGAGCAGTGGTATTCTTGAAAATGTTTAAAGAATGTTTAAACTTTAAAAAGTTTAAACTAGATAGGTTTCATAAAGGGACTACTTAACAGGATGTGGGCAAGGTTAAGGGAACTGACCTGGGATGGGGAGGCACTCAGAGCTCATCAAGCAACAAATGCTGTTTTGTCCCAAGATCTCAAAAGGCCAAGCAGGTAAGTGGTATTAAAGCTGGTACCATGGAAGAGGGTAACCAAGGGGACTAGACACCACCGCTCTCAGATATATGCTGCAGTAGTGAGAGAGATAGAGACAAACACCCGACTTTCTCTTCTTTCACTCACTGACATGGAGGACTTTATGGGCCAATCTAAGAAGTGGCATATATCACTCCCACCCACCTTCCATTGGCTAGTATCTGAACACTGGGAAATGAAATTCTTCTGTGTCTCAGTAAGGTCAAGAATGACTTCCAACTTTCTGAGCAAAACACCTGTCCGATTGTGGTTAGGAAGCTGTCTTGGGCTTTCTTCTCATTTGCTGATAATTTATCGATAGTAAGGCCCATCTTTGTGTCTCATTACTCCTTGCTCTTTGTTGACTTTTTCTTGGTTATAGTCAGGATATAGAGATCTTGCATATCTCTCCTATCTCCTCCCCCATGTATCTCTGTCCTTTACCCTGCTTTATTTTCTTTATACTATTTATCACTGTATGAAAGTACATTATGTACTTACTTTGTTTATTGTCTTCACTAGTCTTTTAAACTTTACTGTGTAGGACTTTGTTGTATTCCTCCTTATGTCCCAATTCCTGGAGCACTGAGTGAGTCATTTTAGCACTGCACCATAATCCATTCTTCACATTATTATTTATGCCTGCCGTGTGTTCTGTTTCTGTCACTTTCATTTCTCTTGAAAACATTTCCTTTGTTCTCTCTAGTTGGATTTATGATTTGCTTTATGGTCATTCTCGTTAGTCTAGGGAAAGAGGCTTCATTGATGAAACCAGACGCCATCCTACAGTCTAAAGAGTTCATGTTCCAATTTTTAATTCCTTTATATGTTCTCAGGTTCGCATTTAATTTATTTGTGATGCCTTCCAAGTTTCTTTGCTGTTGTCCCTATTCAACTTCTGTTATAATCTCTTGCATGATCTGAGGACTCATCTTCTATTCTGGCCATACTTTCCCTCAAGTTCTTGCAACAGTATTGGAAGCTTTACCTCTGTCGCCAGACCTTGCCTCTCTTGGGCTTCCCTGATGGCTCAGATGATAAAAAATCTGGGTGCAGTGCAGGAGACCTGGGTTCCATCCCTGGGTCAGGAAGATCCCCTGGAGAAGGGAATGGCAGCGCACTCCAGTATTCCTGCCTGGAGAATTCCATGGACAGAGGAGCCTGGTGGGCTACAGTCCATGGGTTTGCAAAGAATTGGACTCTACTGAGTGACTAACACTTTCACTTTTTCCCTCTCTTAGCTATACAGCTTAGTCTAAACAATTAAAAATAATTTATAGGGATCAAATATTTGCTTTCATTCACTACATGCTTTTTCACCTTAACTCTAATCCCATTCTTTTTTTTTTTCATTGTTATGTAACAAACCATGCAAACTTGGGTATAAAACAATAGCTATTTTATTCTGTTCTTGGATTTTTGTGTGGCAAGAATTTAGATAAGGCAACTGTGGATGATATGTCTTTGCTCCAGAATGTCTGGGTCCTCATCTGAGAAGGTTCAAATGAATGGGAGGTGATTCGAATCGCTGAGTGTTGGGATTATGTGGTGGTTTCTTCATCCACACGTCTGGTGACGAGAATGAGTGATTCAAAGACTTGGACTGTTACTCGGGTGCCTAGGTCTCTCACAGTACAGCAGCTGGATCTGAGAGGAAGCATCTGGAAAGAGAGTGCTCTATGAGAATGAGGCAGAAGCTTCAAGATATCTTCCACACTAGGCTCAGAAATCATTCAGTGACACTCCACCACACTGTCTTCATTACAGGTGAATCACAAAAGCTGGCTTGGGTTTCAGGGAGGGCAATTAAAATTTTTCTGTAGATGGGGGAGCGGTGAAGTCACGCTGAGGAAAGCCATGTGGAATGAGAGACTGTGTTGTGGACCACCTTTGGAAATTAAATCTACCGCATTGACCTATATCTAATTCCTAGGATTTCCTCTGTTTAACTCAATGCAGTTGAAATGCCCGGCAGCCTTGTTACACAAAGTATCATCCAAAGACCAGAAGCATCCCCATCCCCTGGGAGTTTTTTCAAAATATAGAATCTCAGACCACTCAGTCAGAACCTGTATTGACAAGATTCCCAGCTGATTCATTTATACTTTAAAGTTCGAGAAATATTGCTGTGTGAGGCACTGACCCTGATGCCAACTTGCCAATATCCACCTAATGGCAGAAAAATATCAAGTGCTAAAAGAATACTTGAAGTGGTCCAGATTGAATTCCTATTTGCAGGCAGCGTTTCAATACTTTAGATTATACTTGTCATTATGAATTTTGATTTTAATACCATTAATTGTGAGCTAGCTTACCTTTTTAGGAACAGTAAATATATCTTCAGTATATATTCTCAAAATTTAGTATAATGCACAAACCTAGCTAAAATAAGTATTAATCATTAATCTCCTTGACTCAAGAGGATTTAGAACGGCTATGTAGTTTGCTATTTCTTATTATGTTAAGTGTATGTGTTAGTCGCTCAGTCATGTCCGACCCTTTCAGACCTCATGGACTGTAGCCCTCCAGGCTTCTCTGTCCATGGAATTATCCAGGCAAGAATACTGGGGTGGGTTGGCATTTCTTCCTCCAGCGGATCTTCCTGACCCAGGGATCGAACCCAGGTCTCCTGTATTGCAGGCAGATTCTTTACCATCTGAGTCACCAGCAAGCTATAATGTTATAATGCTATTTTGAATAATTTCCAAGATCAAAACTTTAGGTTCTTTTGAATTTAACATTCCCCTTAAACTATTTTTAGTTGTTGGAATTTGTAAAGCTTTTTTTTTTTTCTTGTGACAGCTGTTAGTATATATATATATTTTTTTTTTCTGCTAAATGAATGACTGTGATTTTTAATTTTTCTTTTAAATATTAAGATAGTCTAACTCATTCTTCCAACTGTTAAAAACTTGGGATATGTATAGATATTTTATTAATATCTACAGTAGATGACTGTTATGTAGAGTTCAACTCCTAGATTCCATTTAGTCATGTTTTCTTTAAATAGTCTTCTTAAAATTTGTTTTAGCATAAGGGAATAAACATCCCCAAATTAATTTTTGCTGGCACATTATTTTTTAAGCAGTTTTTCTCAAACTATAATTTCCATACTAACACTATTTGCAGCATTTTTTTTAAAGTGCTTGTTAAAATTGCAGATTTCTGATCTGCATCCCAGTCCTTTTGAATCAGACTCTCTGGAGTTGAAACATGGAAAAATCTCTGAGGTTGGGACCTAATTTCTTTGGCACACTAAAGTTTGTGACCTACTTTACATTAATCTAATAATTTCAAGTTATTTATCATGGGAATAAATGGGTCTTGGGATATTGGCAGAGAACAGCTTTTCAAATACATATCTTCCTGGGAGCTTTATCCTTGGAAGATAATTTAATTGGAAGTCATTTTCGTGATTAATCTAGTAAAACTCTTGTATTTTTAAATAATGAAACTGAGCACTAAAGACTTAAATGACTTTTCAAAAGTCATTCTAGTTAGTAGCAAACCTCTGATCAGAACCCACATCTTGTGTGAACCAAGTGAGATTCCTCCTTTATGCTCTCTAAACTAGGATTGCTTAATCTTCAAGCCTGGCACTTAGGTATGTTCAGTTCAGTTCAATTGCTCAGTTGTGTCCGACTCTTTGCGACCCCATGGACTGCAGCACACCAGGCCTCCCTGTCCATCATCAACTCACGGAGTTTTCTCAAACTCATGTCCATGGAGTTAGTGATGCCATCAAACTATCTCATCCTTGGTGGTCCCCTTCTCTTCCCGCCTTCAGTCTTTCCCAGCATCAGGGTCTTTTCCAGTGAGTCAGTACTTTGCATCAGGTGGCCAAAGTATTGGAGTTTCAGGTTCAGCATCAGTCCTTCCAATGAATATTCAGGACTGATTTCCTTTAGGACGGACTGGTTGGATCTCCTTGCAGTCCAAGGGACTCTCAAGAGTCTTCTCCAACACTACAGTTCAAAAACATAAATTCTTTGGTGCTCAGCTTTCTTGATAGTCCAACTCTTATATCTATACATGACCACTGGAAAAACCATAGCCTTGACTAGACACACCTTTGTTGGCAAAGTAATGTCTCTGCTTTTTAATATGCTGTCTAGGTTGATCATAACTTTTCTTCCAAGGAATAAGCACCTTTTAATTTCATGGCTGCAGTCACTTTCTGAAGTGATTTTGGAGCCCCCCAAAATAAGGTCTGTAACTGTTTCCACTGTTTCCCCATCTATTTCCCATGAAGTGATGGGACCAGATGCCATGATCTTAGTTTTCTGAATGTTGAGTTTTAAGCCAACTTTTTCACTCTCCTCTTTCACCTTCATCAAGAGTCTCTTTAGTTCTTCTTTGCTTTCTGCCTTAAGGATGGTGTCATCTGCATGTCTGAGGTTATTGATATTTGTCCCGGCAATCTTGATTCCAGTTTGTGCTTCATCCAACCTAGCGTTTCTCATGATGTACTCTGCATATAAATTAAATAAGCAGGGTGACAGTATACAGCCTTGATGTACTCCATTCCAAATTTGGAACCAGTCTGTTGTTCCATGTCCAGTTGTAACTGTTGCTTCCTGACCTGCATACAGATTTCTCAAGAGGCACGTCAGGTGGTCTGGTATTCCCATCTCTTTAAGAAGTGCCCACAGTTTGTTGTGATCCACACTAAGGCTATGGCATTGTCAATAGCGCAGAGGTAGATATTTTTCTGAAACTCTCTTGCTTTTCCCATGATCCAGCGGATGTTGGCAATTTGATCTCTGGTTCCTCAGACTTTTTAAAATCCAGCTTGGTTCATGTACTGTTGAATCCTGGCTTGGAGGATTTTGAACACTAACTTTTCTAGCATGTGAGATGAGTGCAGTTGTGTGGTAGTTTGAGCACTCTTTGGCATTGCCTTTCTTAAGGATTGGAATTAAAACTGACCTTTTCAGTCCTGTGGCTACTGCTGAGTTTTCCAAATTTGCTGGCATATTGAGTGAAACACTTTCACAGCATCATCTTTCAGGATTTGAAATAGCTCAACTGGAATTCCATCTACCTCTACTAGCTTTGTTGATAGTAATGCTTCCGAAGGCCCACTTGACTTCGCATTCCAGGATGTTTGGCTCTAGGTGAGTGATCATACCATTGTAATTATCTGGGTCATGAAGATCATTTTTGTATAGTTATGTATGTTACAAGATCATAAAGTCTTGAACATTTAATCAGGAGGGATCCACTTGTTTTCTGAATTGATTTACTGTCTTCGATGCTTTTAGTCATCTAATTTAAGTTTTTTCTAAGTGATTTTTTTGTACGTACTTATAAATCTCATCCTGACTTGGGGAAATAACTAGATAAAATGCATTTACATGAAAAACTCCACATGAAAAATCAAGTCAGATAGAGTAGGGATGAATTCTCTTTATGAAAAAGAACAAAAGTTTTCTTTAAATGAATAAAGTATTTATATGCCATAAACTCCACAAATGTTAGATGTTTGTGAAAATCATTTTACTAGATATTTTTAAGACTTTCTGAAATTTGTAGTAAGGGGACTCCCTCCCTGCATCCATCTCCAGATTCAGTCTCCTTCACTCCCTCTTCCACTTCTTCACTTTTGTGTCCCATCCTTTCCCTCTGGGATTGTACAAGCACAGTAGCTATGAGTAAGCCATAGTACAGATGATCTCTTTCTAGGATGTTCAGTCATTAAAATGACTTTTAAACTGCAAAAGGTAAGAGCATTGCACAATTTCAGTTTTTCAATTTTTGCTTCCCTCTGCAAAAGGTAATATCAACTGTATTTTCTGTGCCTTAATATTTGGGGATATTTTACCTTTATACATATTTAGCAACAAATTTATCATTTATCATGACTGTTGAGGCCTATATGTATCAGGCACGTATACTGGAGATGGAGAAGGGCCTGGTGTGGTTTTTTTCCTGTATAGTGAATGGTACGAGGACTCCTCGGAAGTTCCTGCTGTTTCTCTGCCTCTTGATCGTGTACATTGTCTCATTTTGCTGAATTTGGAGTCTAAATCTTGATTGAACTAATGTCTCTTCTTTTTTTTTTTCATTAAATTATTTTTTTGCTTTTTTGTTCCCCTCTTATTGGCTGCTTTGATTCAGTTTTGTGGTTGCTGTTGATACTGTTTTTTTTTCTTTATTTAAAATTAATTTATTTATTTTAATTGGAGGCTGATTACTTTGCAATATTATAGTGGTTTTGCCATACGTTGACATGAATCAGCCATGGGTGTACATGTGTTCCCCATCCTGAACCCCCCTCCCACCTCCCTCTGCATCCCATCCTCTGGGTCATCCCAGTGCACCAGCCCTGAGCACCCTGTCTCATGCATCAAACCTGGACTGGCGGTCTGTTTCTCACATGATGCTATACATGTTTCAGTGCTATTTGGTTTGCTTTATGTTTTACAAAGAGCAATGAGAGGAAATAACAGAAAATATGCTGTTTTGGTTCACATAAGTCCTCTGCCAATATTTTTGAGGTTATAGCTTTGATGTGTGTGTTTATTAATATAGATGGGATACTTCACTATACAAAATCCAAATTAAACATAAAAATATTTAATGTTTATATTTTATATTGTACACCACAAATCATTAGGAAATTAGAGGAAAGTAAGATTTAGAGTTATAAACTGTCACATTTTGTGAAAATAATAAAAATAATTTATCCTTAACTTTTCAAGAATGCTAAGATGTTTGTGAAACATTGAATGATGATAAATGAACATAGTTAATACATTTAGTCCTATACTTTACACATTTTCAGAAAAATGTGTTCTTGTTTCAAATTAAACCATCACATCTTAGTTTTAGCTTGCAGTATATAGTCTTGTACTTTAACTTAACAAGTACTTACTTCCTTCAGTATGATAAACATATGCATTTATATGCATTCACACAGTAAAATATTGAAAACAGAAGGAAAAACAAGAACAGGAAAACTAATGTCCAAAAAAGTTCAGTATCCATGGTTTCATGACACAAGATTGTTTTAAAGAGAGAATACAAATTTGACTCTGAGTTTTCTCACAGATATTGGTTAATTACATAATATGAAGTGCTGATCAAATAAAAATGAACCAAATCTGTTTCTATTACTAAAATCTGAGATTTTTTTGTTCCCCTGGATTTTCACATAGCATACAGAGTGTAGGATATTGAGAAAGGTCTTCAACAACAAACATACTGTTATTAGACAGTGAGCTTCCTAGGACCCTTTTGTATAATCTCCTTCTTCATAGGGTGATGTTTCAGTGCTTCACATAGCTGATTAAAAACAGTCTTATTAAGGGGCCCAAATAATGGTGGTCTGGCTTAATGGAGGAAAGCACTGGTGATGGAAATGATAAAAAATAAAGCAATTTGACTAGATATATGGAAAATCCTTTCACCTTCAGGAAATCTTCCTAGAATTATATTTCTTGCAACCTAGATTTTGATAAAAATCAGACAGTAGAGGGTTGGAGGTTATGCTGTCTAACTAAGGAACTGACATGGTGATCAGTAATATCACTGGTTAAAGTGAGACCCATTTGCTTTAGCATCTAACTGAATCAAGATGAATTAATTAAGTACAGATTATTGAGTCAAATAGGATTTCTTTTTTTTTAAGGACTCCAATTAAAACACCTGCCTGACTGATGTATCCACTCCCTTCATGGAAAAGATTCTGCAAACATTCATTTAGGTGTCATATCAGTTTGCAGAGGATTATGTTAGATGCTGTTGAGTTTCAGCATCCAGAAGGATTATTGTTAAATGAAATGCCAGCCAAACCCAAAAATGAATGTTGAATTTGACTACACTTATATTTTAGTTCAGCTGACATCTTATTCAACATCTCTTACTTCCCCCATACTAGCACAGTTAACATAAATAATTATAATAAAAGATTGACAATGATAAGTACCATAGAAATACAGATACAATGCTGAGAGTCCAAAATTAATAAAGATTACTTTTGACTTTGGAATAGGGAAGGCTTTGTAGTAACCAATGGCATGGTTTGGGGCATATATTAGCTATTTCTTAATCTTCATAAGCTCTATCCAAGTGCATCCGAAATAATAAGCTTCTTTATGTAAATAAATTGTGCTTTTAACAAATACAGCTGTGTTATTTCTCCTTATTCTCTCTTCCATCCTTTCTGAGATATTTTGCCTTCTCTGTAGGAATTTGGAGGATGATATTGAAATACTTCCTGAAATTCAGGAAAAGGGTTGAAATCATCTTCATATAATAATATCTGTCCATTCTAATGATAACATGGAATTAGGCAACGTGCTTTATTGACATAGGGAAAGAACAGATATTGGAGGAAGCAACATAGTCAAATGGTGAATCTCCAAATGTGTTTTTATGAACCTTAGTGAGCTAAGATGGACTTGTTGTACCACTAAGGTATAATGATAGTCTTTCTTAAATATTACATCTGTTTTTATTCTCTCTTGCATACAAACACAACATTAATATAAATTTTTCTCAATGTTCTTCTAGACATTTAAAACTAAGCTGAATTTAATTAAAGTAGTTTAATTAAAACAAACCAAACATTTTAAACGTCACTACTTTCCTATTTATAACCTACTTTAAGATTGTAACCAGTTTACCACAAAATAATGGATATTTAGTTAGCTTCAGCTTCAATTATGTATCACATTATTTGGTACATATTTCCTGGAATTCTAAAAAAGCTGCCTAGCTCTCCTCTTCTTCCTTCATAGAGTTGAGAATTATTGCATTAAAGCAGCATTTAGGTGTCACAGCTGAAAATAGAAGGTTTCCATAGCGGAAGATTTTTAGAATATCTGGCACAGAATTTTCAAAAAACCTTAGTAAATCTTGTTTAAATTCTTCTTTAAAGGTCTTTTATTTTGATTTTCATTTTAAACCAAGTTGAACACAATCTAGTCTTTTATTAGTGACTGCTGTTTATTATTGTCAATATATAAGGACTAGAATTTCACATTTGTGGTAAGTCTTTATGGTTTACAAAGGGGATTCATGGACATTATCTCAGCTGAAGCTCCTTGGACCCCACACCCCTTACTTTTGTTTGCCATTTGCATTTTGATGAGGATTAGGAAACCATCTAACTTGGTTTAGTAGAATTGGGTGTCAGATATGACTGCAAGGACCTCATCTAGTGAATGAGGAGGGTGGCCTTTATGATGGCTATTTCCATGCTCAGAAGCTATTATTAAGCTATTGGCTTAATTCTGTATTCTTGGCAGTGTTTGAGCCGAGTGATGTAGCTGGAAGAGTTGACCAGATGAGAGAGTAATTATGCAGCTGGCTTTTTTACATGGATCATTGTTTTATAAATATCCTCTCTACATTGATGTCAAAGGAATTGTTTGAAGATTTAATTAAAATTTAATAAAATATGTTTAATTTCATGCTGTGCTAAATATAGTGGATATTTTAAAAATTTATCTGTTAAATTTTGGAAAATAGTTTCAGAAAGACCATAAATATTTCCTGTATTACTATATAAGATCACAGAAAGGTAAACGTGGAGGTTTTGTGTCATAAAGGGAAATTTATGAAATATTGTCTTGATACCATATTTCCCAGGTGGCGCTAGTGTTAAAGAATCTGCCTGCCAGTTCAGGAGACACAAGAGACACGGGCCCAATTGCTGGGTCGAGAAGATCCTCTGGAGTAAGAAATGGCACCCCACTCCAGTATTCTTGCCTGGAAAATTCCATGGGCAAAGGAACTGCAGGCTATAGTTCATGGGGCTGCAAATAGTCAGACATGACTGAGCAACTGAGCACACACCATACACAAATTAAATAACATTTAAGATACATAAGAAATTATTGCATCTGTTTAAACAGAATCTTTTAGGACCATATGTAATCTTATGTGTGATATTTCTAAGTTATAATTAAAAGTTGTAAATTTCTGGCAAGATTGAAAGCAATACCAATACTTTGAATGTCATAGTTTGAAACTGCCTAATTTTATACATATTGAATTTTATTCCTTTAAATCACTCCACTGTATCCTGTGAAATAAAATTGTGAGGACTGAGAGCTGGAGTGTGAGTTATTTAATATTAAGGTCAACAATTCATGGTCTTTGAGCTTCCAAATATATTTGTTGAATACCTGACTGCCTAAATGAATATCTTATGGATAAAAGAGTCTTTACTACTTAACTATGAGTACTGATGATTTTTGCATGGCTCAAACTTGTCTAAAAACACGAGATTTCCCGCCCCCCCTTTAATTGAAGTACAGTTCATTTACGATACTGTGTAGGTTATATTCTATTATAGGTTTTATAAGATATTGACTATAATGTCCTCTGCTATACAGTACAGCCTCATTGCTTATCTGTTTTGCATACAGTAGTTTGTATCTTTTTGTATCCTTACTTATAACTTGATCCTCCTCCTCTCCTCCCCTTTGGTAAGCATAAGTTTATTTCTATGTCTGTGAGTCTGTTTCTTTTTTGTATATAGATTCAGTTGTCTAATTTTTTATATTCCACATATAAGTGAAATCAGATAGCATTTGTTGTTCTCTGTCAGACTTATTTCACTGAGCATAATGTTCTCTAAGTCTATCCATGCTACAAATGTCAGTATTTCATTCTTTTTTATGGCAGAGTAATATTCCATTGCCTGCACATAAACTCATATATATCCCATCTTTTAGTCACTCCATTTTTGGTAACTGCTGAGGAAGAAAAATCCATATGATGTGGTAGGAAGAGCAGGCTGAGAATCTACCTATAATGGCTCTGAACAGTCTAGGATCTGAAATATATGTGGCTTTACCACCTGGTCCTTTCATAACTCATTGTAGTATCTCTTCAGCCCCCGTTACTCCATCACTTTTGTTCCTCTAGTTTCCTTTTCACAGCCTTCATCTTTTGTGTCCTCTTCACTGCCGTTGCTTTAACATTGAGGAAATTTCTCTTTGGATGCCCATGACATGCTACTTGGTTTTCCTCTCATCTCTCTTGCCGTGTTTTAAATTTTCCTTCTAAGATGTTTTATTTTCACTTGTCCACTTCTTACATTAATTTCCTCTCCCAGTGTCCATCAAATACTAGGTACCTGCTTCAAGCCAAGCTCTCTGTTCTAGGCCTTGAGATACAGCAGTAAATTTGACACAGTCTATGCTTAATTAAGTTTGTGTCCCAAAAGGATGACAGACACTCATGTAGGTAATTGAGGTAATGCCTCAAAAGGAAAAAGGCTAGGATAGAGAGAGAAGGGGAAGCTAATTTATGTAGGTGGGGAATGTGTTTGTAGGGGTGGGGGCAGTAGGGCTAGGGGCCATATGGCTAGAGCCAAAAGAGCAAGATGTGAAGGGTTAGGAGAAGCGAGACAAATAGAGAATTTCAGGCCATTTGGACCTTGTAGATCATGGTCCTGAGTTCAGATCTTAGGAATTTCCTGTATAGTAATATTCTGAGTTTTTGTGAGCTTCCCTAAGATTTGTTGTTGGCTCTCCCTCAGATCTCTTTATGAACTTTTCCTGTTCATTTTTTCCCCCAACAGTTTTAGCTGTTGCCTTTGAGAAGTATACCATTTCCAATATATTTGTGGCCATGGCAATTTTTCTGAATAAAAATTCTGCATCTCTCCTTTGAATGTTGAGTGTTTTTACCCTTACTGCAAGTGAACATGCTTAATGAACTGATCATCTTCCTGCCTTTCTAATCAACTTTCTCTTCTAGCTTTTCTATTTCTGTGAGCAAAAGCATTAATTTCCTAGTCACCCAACTTCAAAATTTTGGAGATTGTACCTTCTTCCCTTCCTTTATCTTTGCTTCTCATTTTGTCATCTAGTAAATAGTTATTGAGCATCTAGTTTGTGCCAGGCACTGTTGTAGACACTTGAGATACTGAATGAACAGAACAGGCTGAAAGTAAATTCCTGACAAGCAGGATATTGCTGTAACATTGACAGTGAACAAGGAACATGATAAATGGTTAGGTTAGCCAGTGCATCAGAAAGCAGTGAGTGCAATGGAAAAGATGGGCAGGGTAAGAGAGTTTGGGGTGCTGGGTGGGGGAAGCAGATAGATAGTCAGGGTGTGCTTTACTTAGGTAAAGGACGTGAAGGGGTTAGACATGTGGAATTCCAGGGGGAGAAAGATTTCAGGAAGGGAAAATACAAGTGGAAGTGTCTTTCCAATGTAAAGGCCTTAACAAAGGCACCTACCTGGGATATCAGGAATCAGCAGGGAGCCTGTTGTGGCTAAAGTGGAACCAGCAAGGGCAAGAGTAAAGAGATGAGGCCCAGGAGATGGTGGTGCCAAGAATGGGCATCTTGAAAACTTTGATTATTAATATACATGGCATGGGTATCCTTGGAAGGTTTTGCTTCTTTTTTTTTTAATTTTTTATTTATTTGACAGTACTGGGTCTTAGTTGCAGCCTGTGAACTCTGAACTCTTAGTTGTGACAGTGGGAACCTGGGTCCCCTGCACTGAGAGCATGGAATCTTAGCCACTAGACTACCAGGGAAGTCCTCCTTGGAAGGTTTTAAGCAAAGGAGCTTCCATGTTAACAGGTGACTAAGTATTTACTTTTTCCTGTAATCACTCTTGACTTTATTCCTTTTTTTCTTTCTCTTTCTGTTGGGGTCCAGCCCTGGTGGATCCAGGGTGGTTCAAAGTGGGGACAGAGTTAGCGTCCTAGGAATTAATTGCTTAATTAAAGATATAGAGGGAGATTAGAAAGGAATAGTGTAGTAGGAAAATTAGTGGAGAAAAAGAGGCTAAATAACTTGGTTTACGTGGGATACCAATAAAGCTTAGAGACAAGAAGCTTGCACCACCTACGTAGGCCACTGGCGCCCACTTGAGTATCAGAGGGTGCCCCGCCTTGGGCTCCCTCTTGCGTGGAACTTAAAAGCCAGGGCAAAATTAGCAGGCTTGGCGAGCACCCATGCTCCAGATGGGAATTCAGCCAGAAAAACGGAGAACAAAACAGAACGACACGGGGAAATCAGTCTTTCCAGAAACTGATCCGATTTCTTTAATTTTAGGTTTGCTTATATACCTTTTGTTACACATAGAGACAAATGGAAATTTTAAAGTCACACAGGGGTCTGCAGTTCTGACTTTTATCAAAATCAGGTGCTTCATATAAATGTATACATAAAGGTCTTTTTTACATCATCTTCTGGCCATGAGGCCTGCTGACATTTTATGATCCTTTCTTTCTGATAACCAAAAATCTTATTTCTCAGGGGTGATTTTTCTTAAACCAGGTACCACCCTCCAAAGGTACCAGATAAAGTTGCATTCCTATAGGGTGAGGGTGTAGTGGGTTACAACTAAGAAAGGAATTTACTTAGCCTAAGGTTAACATGATTAATCTTAAAGGTTAATACTTATTTCTTCTATATGTTAGTTATATTCATTGTAAGGGCAGGAGATTTAGCAGCAACTATTGGCTCAACAAATGAAAAATCCTTCACCGATATAATTTCTAATCAACCCACTATACTATACTAATAATTTTCTAACTTCTCAAAAGAATCTGTATTTAGAAAGTTTATAGCATCTCGTGCCTCTCACAGTTGGGAGGCTGTAAACAATCACATGTGGCTGGATGAACCTGTACAGGCAGGCTAGATAACCTCCAGAGGAGTTCGTAAGTTGAAACACTCTTGTCATGCCCAGGAATTTTTATTAACTGGAGCTGTAGGTTAACTCCTTCTCCGAGAGAGGTGATGGGGAGAGCATAAAACAGTAAAGTAGGACTCTGGTTTCGGGGGTAGATGCTCGGGAACAGGGGGTTTCCTGAGGCTCGATCCCGCCTTTGCGTATGCCGAAGCCTCCTTCCTCATGACCTTTGCCATGGGCGGAGTTCCTCACACTGGCTCCCGGCATCTTTCCCCTTTTCTCTTCCCGTTGCCACTTCTGCTACCTGAACTTTTAGCCTCATGCTTGCTTGTTTCCTAGTCTTTCTTCCATCTGGAACTTAATCCTCAGATAAATCTTAAAACATCACTTCATGGGGCTTCATGGTGGCTCAGTGTTAAGGAGTCTGCGTACCCATGCAGGAGACACAAGATCAGTCCCTGATCTGGGAAGATCCCACATGTGGTGAAACTACTAAGCCTATGTGCTCCAGCTATTGAGCCTGTGCGTGAGAGCCTGCAGGCCACAACTACTGAGCCCACATGCGGCAACTGCCGAAGCCTCTGTGCCCTAAAGTCTGAGATCCACAGCAAGAGAAGCCAATGCAGTGAGAAGCCCGCGCGTGGCAATCCAAGAGTAGCCCCTACTCTTCGCAACTACAGAAAACGCTTGCACAGCAACAAAGACCCAGCACAGACAAAAATAATAAATAAATAAAAATTATTTTTTAAATCCCACTTTCTTTTAGCCCATCTGATCAACCTTAGTTGTTCTCCATGCTACAAGTTTAAAAATTCAGATACAAGGTGACACAAATCTTCTGTAAGCTGTTTCCCAGAGCTGCCCTGCACAGACTCTGCTCTGAATGAGTGGGGTACCCACTGCCCTCAAGCATGTGTTGGTTTTGCGCTTCACAACCTTTGTTCAAGCCTGAACTGTCTTACTTCTAATGCCTTCTCTCACACCGCCAGCAGAGCGATCCTCCCAACAAGAACCTCTAAAAATTCTCCATCCCCTCCCTTTACCTTGCCTTCATGTCACTTTTCATCAGAAATGCATTGAAGGCATATTTTGTGTGGCCGTTGTACTGGTACTTTAGGAGACAAAGGTGACTTAAGAGACACAGGTTCATTTCAGGAGCTGACAGTGCCGCACCTGCTATGAGCTTAGCCACTCAGTCACGTCCGACTCTTTGCAACCCCATGGACGGTAGCCCGCCAGGCACCTCTGTCCATGGGGATTCTCCATGCCCTCCTCCCGGGGATCTTCCGAACTCAGAGATTGAATCCAGGTCTCCCACCCCGCAGGCAGATTCTTTATCATCTGAGCCAGCAGGGAATCCCAACAGTACCGTGAGGGAGACAGAAAATAATAAAGGTGACACTTAGGTGAGTCAACCTGGGATTTGTGTTAAGGGCTGTGAGAGAAAATACATTGCTCTGTCAGACTAATTGGCTAAAAGATAGGCCCTAATTTACATGGGGGTACCTAGTCTATATGCGGGTGAAGGAGTCAGAAAATGATTTCTAAGGAAGTAACATTTAAACTGTGATCATAATGCGTTTGTACTCAGTTGTGTCCAACTCTTTGTGACCCTGTGGACTATAGCCTGCCAGGCTTCTCTGTCCTTGAAATTTTTCAGGCAAAAGTACTGGAGTGGGTTGCCATTTTTGATTCCAAAGGATCTTCCCCACCCGGGGATCAAACTCATGTCTCTTGCATCACCTGCCTTTAAACTGAGACCTGGAGAATAAAACACAGCCAGCTAAGGGAAGTGTGGCATGGCGTGAGAGGACCCTTCTAAATAGAACCAACAACATTTCAAAGTCTGAGGCCATAAAGAAGGTGGGAATATCAAAAGAAAAGCGACACTGAACACAGGCCCCTCAGGCTGGGGCACTGGAACTACGGAGACGGGGCAGTTCTTGGGGGTCGATAGGCAGGGCTGGGGAGATACAGGCCTTGAAGGAGTGTGGTTTTAAGTGCAGTGGGAAGCAACTGAAGTGTTTCAAGTGAAGGAGTGACATGATCTTATCTGAGTTTGAGATGGCCACCTGTTCATCAAAATCCATTGTCTTTCTCCCCTGGGCACACAGCCAGATTCTGTTTCCTGACTTTCTTTGCAATCGGCTATGAGCCAGCCATGCAACTGTATCCTGCCCGTGGATGTAAGTGGTACCGGTGACATGACCAGGGCTAACTCAGAAAAATCTTCCGTGTGGGCTTCCTCCTGCTGTTTCCCCTTCAGACTGGGCAAACATGGCAGCCCGTATTGAAATGGCAGAGCCACCGTCAGTCTGGACACCCACATGGCTTGTGGAGAAGAACCCCGCCTGGCTGACCTAGAAATATTCTGAGCTTCTGTGTGAGCGGGAAAGTAGCACCTGATGTTTTGAGCCCTTACATAGTCTGTCCATTTGTTATCACATTCGAGCTTGTCTAAAATGATACCATAATTTGAAATAGTAATTTTGGCTGCTGTGCTATGTGGAAAAGTGTGAACAATAACAATGGCCAAAGTGAAATTCCCATAGGCATTAGGGAGATTTCAGCTGAAATAGATTTTGGGTGGAGAATCAAGAGCTCCTTTGATAGTTGGCTTGCGCAGTAGGCTTGTGGGCAAAGAATCTCCCTAATTTGACTTTCAAGTGCCATTATCATTTACTGTCTGGACTTTTCATAATATACATCACTGAGTACCTTTAGGCATATATTTCATTTATTTGGCTAGATTGCCCTCAACTGGAGGGTAGGTGAACCATGTCTTTGAGAATTTTTATTTTACTAAGGTTATCCGGTACAGTGCTTTAGATAAGATTTTTTTTTTCCATTTAACTTTTGCTTATATGATGAATAAAAGGGTAGGCTCTCACTAAATGGGAAGGAAATCCAAAAAAGAGGGGATGTATGTATTTGCATAACTGATGCACTTCTCTATAGAGCAGAAACTAACACAGTATTGTAAAGCGACTATATTCTAATGAAAAAAAATTTTTTTAATTTTATTTTTTATTTTTTTAATTTTAATTTTTACTTTATTTTACTTTACAATACTGTATTGGTTTTGCCATACATTGACATGAATCCACCATGGGTTTACATGCGTTCCCAAACATGAACCCCCTGAAAAAATATTTTTAAAGAAGATTTCCTGTCCTTGGAGTTTTCAGAGGTTATGTGATCCAGCTTTTGCCTTGCCAATGACTCTGCCTCAACCTCATTTAAATTTTCATTGTCTTCTAAGGGGGAGGGTTAGATGTTTTAAATTTTACCTGTGCCCTAGTGGAGAAAGTAACATCATGGGGCCTGAGATTTGGACATTTCCAATAGAAAGTATGTAGAAATGATTTTTAATGGCATGTGGGCTAATCCTTCCTGCTTTCCCCCATGGCTTTCAAGTGTCCCCAGTAGTCATTGCCCATTTCTAAGAGGTTGCTGGCTGCTTCAGTGACCACTGTTTCCACTCAGTTTTAGGCACTCATCTGGAGAACTGTTGTGATCTATGGAAAGTTTCACAATAGGAGGCAATTTCTGTAATCCAAATGAGCAATGATGAGGTCTGTAACTAAGGAAGTGGCAGTGTAAATAAATGGGAAAAGAATGGAGGAGACTTTACAGAACAATGTGACTGAATGGATTTAGGGCAAAAAAAAAAAAAAAAAAGACTTGAATGAAGATGAATACTGATAAACTTCAATCTGTAGACTTTGGTATATACAACAGACCTGTGTTTCCATAATAAAGCCAGTTAACACTGCCTCCCACCAACAGGTAGCATTAGGAATGAAGCTGAACATTTCAGCCTTGGATGTAGTCTTGTTAGTTAACTTTTTATATGTTTACTATGTTTATGCTTAGTTTGCATGTGTTTTATGAACATTATCCCTGTTGGCTCAGATGGGAAAGAGTCTGCCCACAATGTAGGAGACCTGAGTTCTATCCCTGGGTTGGAAAAATCCCCTGGAGAAGGAAATGGCAACCCACTCCAGGATTCTTGCCTGGAAAATCCCATGGACAGAGGAGCCTGGCAGACTACACTCCATACGGTCGCAAAGAGTCAGACACAACTGAGTGACTTCACTTTCACTATCTATGAATACTATTAACCCATCAAAAAAGTGAATTCAAAATTACTGAGAAAAAGAGATTTAAGAATATGACATTAATGCTAAAGAGATTAAAACAAAAATTGAAAAGCATGAGAAAGATGTTGGACATTGTGTTTGTAGAGGAGATGAATCCATTAACAAGAGGGTCAAGATCTAATCAGGCCACTTGTGGAAAAAAGCATTTTTTCAGTACAGCACTAGGGGAAAAGTAATTGACCAGATGAGGAAACAACTCCGGATATTGGAGTTGTGTCTGGAAGACCAACATTACTACTGAATGCCCACTAGCTCAATGTTCTTTGTGGTGAAAGGGTAGAAGTTTTTTCAAGAGGGTAAAACTAACCACTGTGGAAAAGCTGTAGTGATATTTCCTTGTAACACAAGGTGACATAAATTCAAAGGCTGTTTGAATGTGCACAGTAGTTAGGGGGATGTAGAGATGGCACATGGAGACACCAGAGCTTCTGAGAATGCCCTCTGAGGCTTACACAGAGGGAGTGGGGGTGAGAGCATATCTAGGAGGAGAAGACAGAATAGAAAATGGGGACAGATGTGAATGCAACAGAAAAGCAATAGTAATAGGCATATTTGCTGAAAACAGATGCTATGAGGCAAGGTTTACCTACATTCCATGTCTGTGCTGCTTGATACAGAGCAGTAGAACCTTAGACCAGCAGTTAGAAGGGGTGGGAATCATCCCCCTTCCCCTTGCCTATATTCCATGAGAGTGAGTAACCTCACGTTTGAAAATAAAGAATAAGAGCCTCAGAAGAAGAAGATGACTTAGATCTGATAAATATTTTCAAATAATTACAATTCCACACTAATACATTATTTTTTCAACTTTGTTTTCAAATAAATTTACTGCTATTTAAATTAATATTCCATATTAATGCATGTAATATTAATTTAATATTAATTAGTCTATGTACTGTTAGATTTTATTAGACTGATTATATTCTTTGTAGCTGAAGATGGAGAAACTCTATACAGTTTACAGTCACCAAATCAAGACCAGAAGTTGACTGTGGCTCAGATCGTGAACTCCTTATTGCAAAATTTAGACTGAAATTGAAAAACGTAGGGAAAGCCACTAGGCCATTCAGGTATGATCTAAATCAAATCCCTTATGATTATACAATGAAAGTGACAAATAGATACAAGGGATTAAATCTGATAGACAGAGTACCTGAAGAACTATGGACAGAGGTTCACAACATTGTACAGGAGGTGGTGATCAAAATCATCCCCAAGGAAAAAAAAATGAAAATAAGGTGAAATGGTTGT
The DNA here is from genome assembly GCF_014754425.2 of Oryx dammah. Taxonomy (NCBI): domain Eukaryota; kingdom Metazoa; phylum Chordata; class Mammalia; order Artiodactyla; family Bovidae; genus Oryx; species Oryx dammah. The sequence continues at coordinate 86,591,350 of NW_024070187.1, read as the reverse complement.
CTTAGTAGGCCTTACAAATAGCTGAGAAAAGAAGAGAAGGGAAAGGCAAAGGAAAAAAGGGAAGATATACCCATCTGAATGCAGAGTTCCAAAGAATAGCAAGGAGAGATAAGAAAGCTTTCCTCAGTCATCAGTGCAAAGAAATAGAGGACAGTGACAGAATGGGAAAGACTAGAGATCTCTTCAAGAAAATTAGAGATAACAAGGGAAATTGCATGCAAAGATGGGCACAATAAAGGGCAAAAGTGGTATGGGCCTAACAGAAGCAGAAGGTGTTAAGAAGAGGTGACAAGAATACACAAAAGAACTGTACAAAAGAGATCTTAATGACCAGATAACCATGATGGTGTGATCACTCACTTAGAGCCAGACATCCTGGAATATGAAGTCAAATGGGCCTTAGGAAGAATCACTTTGAACAAAGCTAGTAGAGGTGATAGAATTCCAGCTGAGCTATTTCAAATCCTAAAAGATGATGCTGTGGAAGTGCTACACTCAATATGGCAGCAAATTTGGAAAACTCAGCAGTGGCCACAGGAATGGAAAAGGTCAATTTTCATTCCAATCCCAAACAAAGGCAATGTCAAAGGATGTTCAAACTGACTGTAGGCAAACCTTGCCTCATAGCATCTGTTTTCAGCAAGGAGGCCATACAATCGCACTCATCTCTCATGTTAGGAAAGTAAGGCTTAAAATTCTCCAAGCTAGGTTTCAACAGTACATGAATGAAGAATTCCAGATGTTTAAGCTGGATTTAGAAAAGGCAGAGGAACCAGAGATCAAATTGCCAACATCTGTTGGATCATAGAAAAAGCAAGGGAATTTCAGACAAACATCTACTTCAGCTTCACTGATGACGCTAAAGCCTTTGACTATGTGGATCACAACAAACTGGAAGATTCTTAAAGAGATGGGAATGCCAGAGCACCTTACCTGCCTCCTGAGAAACTTGTATGCAGGTCAAGAAGCAACAGTTAGAACCAGATACGGATCAATGGACTGGTTCAAAATTGGGAAAGGAGTACATCAAGGCTGTATATTGTCACCCTGCTTATTTAACTTATATGCAGAGTTTATCATGCAAAATACCCAGCTGGGTGAAGCACGAGCTGGAATCAGGTTTGCCAGGAGAACTATCAATAACCTTAGATATGGAGATGACACCACCCTTATGGCAGAAAGTGAAGAGGAACTAAAGAGCCTGTTGATTACAGTGAAAGAGGAGAGTGTAAAAACTGGCTTAAAATTCAACATTCAAAAAACTAAGATCATGGAATCTGGTCCCTTCACTTCATGGCAAATAGATGGGGAAACAATGGAAACAGTGACAGACTATTTTCTTGGGCTTCAAAATCACTGCAGATCATGACTGCTGCCATGAAATTAAAAGATACTTGCTCCTTGGAAGAAAAGCTATAGCAACCATAGACAGCATATTAGAAAGCAGAAACATTTTTCCAACAAAGGTCCATTTAGTCAAAGCTATGGTTTTTCCAGTAGTCATGTATGGATGTAAGAGTTGGACCATATAGAAGGCTGAGCACTAAAGTATTAATTGACGCTTTTGAACGTGATGTTGAAGACTCTGGAGAGTCCCTTGGACTGCAAAGAGATCAAACCAATCAGTCCTGAAAGAATTCAATCCTGAATATTCATTTGAAGGACTGATGCTGAAGCTGAAGCTCCAGTGCTTTGGCCACCTGATGCAAAGAGCGGACTCATTAGAAAAGACCCTGATGCTGGGAAAGATTGAAGGCAGGAGGAGAAGGGGATGACAGGATGAGATTGTTGGAAGGCATTACTGACTTAATGGACATGAGTTTGAGAATGCTCTGGGAGATGGTGAAGGACAGGAAAGCCTGGCGTTCTACAGTCCATGGGAATGCAAAGGGTGGGAAGCACATGAACAACATTAGTATATGTGGGACTTGCCTCAAGGCTGAGCCATAAAGAATCCGCCTGCCAATGCAGGAGCCGTGGCTTTGATCCCTGGGTCGGGAAGATCCCCTGGAGAGGGAAATGGTAACCCACTCCAGTATTCTTGCCTGGGAAATCCTATGGACAGAGGAGCCTGGCGGGCTACAATCCATGGGTGACAAAAAAGTCAGACATGACTTAGAGACTTAAACAACAAAATAACAATTAGTGTATGACCTTTACAATAGGAATATGAGCTGTAGCTATTTGAATGTAATGTGGACTCGATACTTAATGAAGAATAAATTTCAGAGAAACTATCATTTCTCTTCTGTAGTAGTGAATAGTATAGTCCTGGTATTTTCTAAGTAAATCAAAGATGAAACAGAGTCATAAAAACACCAGTGAGGTGAAAGGAAGGAACTGAATATCAGATAACCTTTTCATTCAAAAGGATGAAGCTGGAGAAGGAACAAAATATGTAAAATCATGAAATTAGATTAATATGGGCAAAATTTGAGCTAGTTCTTCAAATTAATAAATATTAGAAATATAAAGTTTCCAATGAAACTGAGGTGAATTAAGGACAGAAGTAACTTTATGTATGGAGTGCCCCATGGAACTCATTCCTCTCATACCATGGTGATATGATGGGAAGATATAAATGGGTTACAAAGATACTTAGCAGCAGTGGATAACAGCCCCACAATGGGTTACTATGGGAAATCAGAGATTTTTCTTGAATTTATGTTCCTGTAAGTTTTTTTAGAGATAAAATGCTAAGTAGAATACATAAATGTGCTTCATCTATAGATCGATGAAATTATATAGATTGTATGATTTTCTTGTTCTTACCCTATGTAAAGCTCTTATTTTGCCTTATCTGTGTGTGTGCTAAGTTGCTTCCGTCGTGTTGGACTCTTTGTGGTGCTATGGAGTATAGCCCGATAGGCTCCTCTGTCCATGGGATTTTCCAGGCAAGAATACGGGAGTAGGTTGCCATGCCCTCCTTCAGAGATCTTCCCTACCCACGGATCAAACCACATCTCTTATGTCTCTTGCATTGGCAGGTGGGTTCTTTACCAGTAGCGCCACCTGGGAAGTCCATTTTACCTTATGTAGGGAAAGAACAAATTAAGATGCTGCCAGGCAGGCTCTCTCGCCCCACGCTCTCATGCCATCTAGCCCCATGTTCTGTTGAACAATGACTTTGCAGGGTTAGGTAACAGCTGAGATCATATGCACCTCACGAGGTACTCACTTGCCCCTCATGAGGTACTCACTTGGCCATGGGCTCCTTTGTGTGGTATGCCTGTTATAAACTTCACCATGAAGGCCCTGGCTGCTGCTGCATCAGGGCTACATTGGAGTGACCCATGGTTGTGTTATATGGGGTTATGTTATGGCTACATTATGGTTATGTTATGAATAACTGATATTTATAGTGGCTTAATCATTTTAATCTGGTGGCTCAGACGGTAAAGAGTCTGCCTGCAATGCAGGAGACGTGGGTTCAATCCCTGAGTTGGGAAGACCCCCTGGAGAAGGGAATGGCAACCCACTCCAGTACTCTTGCCTAGAGAATCCCCTGCACAGAGGAGCCTGGTGGGCTATAGTCCTTGGAGTTGCAAAGAGCTGGATACAACTGAACAACTGACAGTAACTAACCAGTTTGAATTTATAACCAAAAGTGGAAAGAAAGTTCATTAGTTTTCAAAAATTATATTCTTACTATTTAAAAAACTAAATGTAAGCTAAAGATGATAGATATTTCTTTTAACATAACACATTTTATGTTTTTTCTAGGCTGGAATGATAAAAAGTGATAATGATGAGTATTTCATTGAACCCTTGGAAAGAGGTAAGCAGATGGAAGAAGAAAAAGGAAGGATTCATGTTGTCTACAAGAGATCAGCAGTAGAACGGGCTCCCATAGACATGTCCCAAGACTTCCACTACAGAGGTAGGCATCTTTGACAAGCCTCAATAGTTAACTGTGGTTCTAAGATATGATGAAAACAACTCTCCCATCAGTTAAGAGAATGTGATAGTCGTGTGCCTTTGTATAATGTGGGAGAAGCAAAAGAAGCTTGTATTTATAAATTATGACATATGGCTTGCCATTTATAAATGCATAAGAGAAATACATATTACAGGTATTATTTTATTTCAAGGCATCATTCTCCCAATTTGTTATTTTTTTATTTCTTTTAAATTTTCACATTAAAATGAACTTTTCTCTAGCTTGGGTTAAAATTTCAAAGTGGGTCTTTAAGGATAATCTAAATTATGCATTATTAATATTATTTTAAAACTTTTAAAATGAGATCTATTGACACAGCAAAGAATTGTATTTTGTTTGAAGTCCAGGGTGATAGATAACATTTGAAAATAAGAATGCTATTTGATTTCACCTATTTTGCAAAACTTTTTACAATGTAAAAGTGACAATTAGTTGAATGATTCTGTCAAATTTTATTTTAAGGTAGGCTAGGCCACTAAAGTCAAGTGAGTTATTGCCTGTCAAGATTTTCTGTTTATTTTTTTTAATGAGATCAGAAAGTAACTTGGTATTAAAGAGATGTTTTTATAAATTTGGTATTGAAATTCCCTTTATGGAAAATAAAAGAATAATAGGAATCTGTCTTTTAACCAAATCTCAAAAAGCCTATACAATTGACCCTTGAACAGCACTGGGGTTGGCGTGTCAATCCTCCTTGCCCTTGAAAATCCACATATGATTTGCGGCCTCATCCCTTACATGTGGGTCCTCTGTATCTGAGGTTCCCTATCTTCAGATTCAACCAACTCTGGATTCAACCAACTAGGAATCAGTGGATCATACAATATGGTAGTATTTACTGTAGAAAAAAATCCACTTAGAAGTCGACCCAGGTAGTTCAAACCCCTGTTGTTCAAGGGTCAACTGTATTTTCTTTTGTAAGGCCAACTTTCTAAATTAAAGGCAATGGAAGTTTCCCTTAGGGAAATGTCAGGGATACAGATACTCTTCTTAATCTAGCAGCCATATGTCTTCTAGATTAATGATGTCTTCTGAGAGTTGTTGCCTAGTTATTAGTCTGAGGTTCAGATGCCACCATCTTCCTTTTATATGTGGTATTAATTGAAATAGTACCATTTAAAATGCATTTAAAATTAACATGGCCTGAAAATTTTTTGAGAAATTTCTGATTTGAAACAATAGGTCTGTATTAACAGATGCAGTGCTATGAAATGTGTATCTATCCCAGGGGATCACTGTGGTATAATAGGAAGGAAATACACTCTGCAGTTAGAGAGACATAATAGTGATAATAAGTAATAATAATAATGTGAGTAACAGCTCTACAACATAAGTTGTTAGATTAACAGTTAACATTTTGGAGCCTCAGTTTCTTTATCTGTGAGTAGAGATCAGAATGTTGTGAATGCATTGCCATGAATTCTCATTTATAAATATCTTCATGCTTTAGAAATGTTAATCTAAATCAAAAGATGGTTATATCAAAGGGTAGATAGTAGGATACAGTGCTTTTTCTATAATCCTGATTGTTGTATGTTAAAAGTAATATCTTTTTTGAAGCAACAAACATCTTTTAGAAAAGCATAGCCTCACAGACTGTAGAATGGTCTTGGAGGACTGGAAACCAGATTAGTCTCTATGACTGTTTTCCTCTGCTCCATCTATCATACTGTAGTTTCACCAAACTGTACCCTGTTCCTCCATTGCAGTCTCTGAAGATATCTATTTCTATAAATAACAGTCTTTGGTGCTTTCCAATAGTCTGACATCTATAGAGGAAGAGAGATTATTTTTTTCTTGAAATAATAAAATTGTAAGAAATATTACATTTAATACCTATTGTATTTTTAGATGTTAAATTAGACAAAATAATTCAGGAGTCAAGGTATATACATTTAAAAGAATTGGATATAATTAATTTGGGACATTATTTTAGGAGACCATTAAAAATATAAATTCCAGAAGCATCAGTATCAGTATACTCAGATTATATGAGGAATTTTTAAGAAGACAGACTCTGAAAACAGTTTTCCAATTGCAAATAGAGAATTCAGTTCAGTTCAGTTGGTCAGTCGTGTCCGAATCCTTGCGACCCCATGAATCGCAGCACACCAGGCCTCTCTGCCCATCACCAACTCCCAGAGTTCACTCAAACTCATGTCCATCAAGTCAGTGATACTATCCAGCCATCTCATCCTCTGTCGTCCGCTTCTCCTCCTGCCCCCAATCCCTCCCAGCATCAGGGTCTTTTCCAATGAGTCAACTCTTTGAATAGAGGATTACTTTATAGTAAAAAGTAAGCCACAACCTAGGGTAATATATTTTGGAAAGGTTTTCAACAGTCATGGGTCAAAGCAAAAGGGATTCCTTTGTTAACTCTCAGTTACCTTAAAACTGGAACCAAAATAGAGCCATTCAGTTCTCTTAGAATATTCCATGATAAACCTTAGTATGAACTTCACAATTTTAATTTTCTTATTTATGTAGTTCCGATTGAACTGAGTTGCTGGTGCTAGCAATTTACCTCCTTTGGAGAGTCTTAAATTGTAATGATATATTTTAAAAGTGTAAATATCTTCCTAGGGTAAATAGAGATTTGAATTTAGAACCTGAAATACCATAATATAATATTTAAATTATTCTTCTAATTTCTTGGTTTTAGGACTGAGAGCCAAGATTTTTCATGGACTAAATATTTTCCAAGTGAAAATTAAGAGTATATTTTTATAATTCATTCCATCATTCTGAAATGTAAAATTAAACAGGCTCCAGAATTATAAAGATATATTGGTTTATAAATGAAAACTATAGTATGATATAAAATAGTAATTTTGGGGGTCAGTATAGGATGTTGTTTTAGGAGATACAAGGTCTCTCTTCAATGAGTTATAGGAAGAGGAATAAAGTATATAAGATAAGCCTTCCTCAGAAAGAAATGTATTTGAGGGCCACAGTCTTCATAAATTTCTCTAATAGGTTAATATAAACACTCATCAGGAGGAGTTTTGATCATAAGCAAGGCACTTCTATCCCTTTGCAGCTTCATCAGTGAGGTCCTTGTAAGTAAATACTCTGCTGTTATTTTGCTAGTCATCACATGTTGCCTGGCCACATTTCTTGCTTTGTCTGTTTAGCAGTTCAGAAATGCCATTCATTTGAGGTCTGTAGTTTGTTGAAAGTGTTCTAAGTTAAAACCAATTATGACATGAGCTAGGTGAGGAGTTCAGTTCAGTTCAGTCGCTCAGTCATGTCCGACTCTTTGTGACCCCATGAATCACAGCACACCAAGCCTCCCTGTCCAGGAATAGTGAGTTAGAAAGAAGGAGCCAAACTGGGTTGAGATTGAAGTAAAATAGATGGGGTTATTTGATAGAGTAGTTGTTGTGGTAGAGAGAGAGGAAGAGTGATCATGGATGACTCAGAATCCTAATCTGGAAGACTATAGAGAATTCTGTTTCCAGAATTCAGGTATTTCCAATGAGAAGTTGGAATAGACTTGATGAAGAATGACAAGTGAGAATAATTTTGGATATATTAACTTTGAAGATCCATTGGGACAGTAAGTGCTCTAAAAAATTCATAGAATATTTTCAAAATCATGTCCCAACGTCAATGCATGACTGTTATATACCTGTTGCAGTGGGGATGGGTAGAAGTGATCTTGGGAGTCAGGTAGCAGATATTGGCTCACAGTTGCTTAGAATGTCTCTGCTTGCCTTTTACTCTTTCATTTCTAACTCCATATCAGTGAGAATCAGAAACTGAACATCGCACAACTTCGGGAACCCATGAAAGATCTTTGCTACCTATCACTGTAGGAAAGAAGATTATGTCCTTAAAAACAAACAAACAAAAAAAGTATGGTTCTACCATATTCAAGAGCCCTAAGGTATTCCAGTTGACTGAAAGCAAACATTTATTTTGATTCTTTAGCTTTAAAAACATTTACCTAGGTTTCTATTAAAAGTCACAGCTTTGAACCTGTTGAGATGAAAGATTATATATAGTACAATTCAACAACAACATCAGCAAATCCTCCGTCATTCCCATATATTGCACAGATTTTCTTTCCTTGACCCTTAAAGAGGTTATATTGTTTTTGAAATGTGGAAAAATATAAATATCTGTTTAAAAATACATTGAACTTGAACTTATAAAGTCACAAAGACAGTGCTCTGTTCTAGAATTATTCTTTCGAGAATAAGACCTAAAACAGTTTTATATTTGGCAATATAAATAATATCTTCCAGTACAGAACTGGCAGGTATTCACAACACATACCACACCCAGGTTCTGGCAAAGAATACCATCCTTTTCATTAAACGACAAATATAAACTTGGCATGTTTATGATAAAGAAACTTGTCTACTTCATCATGGGGGAGAGTTGAAGTTACTTTTTCTGATTTCTGCTTTGGGAGTATGGAAATTACATCCATTTTTGGCATCTTTAGTTTGGACAAAATTGTTTTATATATTACTGATTTGAATTCTACTTGGTAAAAACATGGCTAATAAAGTCTTTAAGGGTCATAAAATTCACCACCACTGTTTAAATTAGTCATCAGTCTAAACCCAGATAAAAAGGAAAATACATGTCTGATCATCTCTTAAGAATGTATACATTGTCGTTAATAAGTAGTTTGTTTTAGGTAGTCTATTTTTCTGGGGGGTGGGGTAGACTGTACTTGTATGACATCATTCAGCTTCTCATAATTTTTTTCTTAATCTCTAGGCCCTTAGGCTTCTCCCCTCAAATTACAAACTATTCATTCACCAGAAGCTTTGTGTTAAAGTAATTTTTGTAATTACTTCCTACCAGTGGGAAACAAGGAATAGTAAGCCTTTATCTCCTAGCTTCCTTTCAGGATTTTCATTTTCCTGCATGAACCCAAGTGCTTGTGTTGCTGGTGTGGTTGTCATGGTGCTGTGAAGGAGTGTCTTTGTCCCAGGTGGGAAACATGTACAAGTCAGAAATGATTCGGGAGTTGCTCCTGGTTGCCAGGGAATGGAACTATGAAACAAGAACTAGAATAATGGGAAGACTATTCCTTATTTTAGTGACACTAGGAACTTCCTAGGCACAGAGTCCTTCCTTGATCTGTAGACACATCAGTAGGTGCTGTAATCCTTTGTATTTGGAAGTTCTCATGACCTATGCCCTAATCAAGGAGAAACTTTGGTGGGCATTGTAACCCACCAAAAAAAAAAAAAATCAAACAAGAGAATTAATTTTTGCAGATGTTTTCTTATGAATGAAGCAATAATATTACTAAATCATTAAGTTCTGTCAACAGCAAATATTCTTTTAGGTAGATGTTAAATGATAAAATTTTCACAGCTGTATAGTTTAGTCTATAACATAATTTAAGGGTCAGCTATTTGTCAGAGCAACTCCCATTGGCTTCACATAGAAATATTAATGACGTTTATGGAATTCCTTTTCAGGCTGGTTTCTTTATGTTTCATAATCTAGGTACTTATAATAATTATTGACAAAGGGACACAATTGAAGATTGAATTATTATATAAAGTAATCAGGAAGCAGAGCGAAGATTAAATGAGTTTTCAGATGTGAAACATGAAAGATAATACTTTATTTCCCTTATTAACATGTCTTACTGGGCCTATTCTATCTCTTCATGAATAGGTACAATGAAAGGAGTGTTTATATAGACCAGACTTAAAGTGCACAAAATATAAGTCCATATTTTTTCTAATAAGGTATTGAATATGGAAATGCACAACTGGTGTTGAGAATTCAAAGTTGCTGGATTACTATCAAAATTTTTGATAAGAGATGTTGATTCAAATTGTTTCTTTTTTTTTTGTCTATTTGTTTGGTTTTCTTCTCATCTTTCACAACTATTATAACCACTTATATGCTGTTCCACATTAACTTGTTCTTTTGGTTTTGTGCTATTTGTTCATTATTTCAGAGCTCTGATTAATAATACCAAGCATCTTAAAATTTTGTGTATATTCTTGTCCAAAGGATAGTCTTTAAGTGTTTTTTAGATGCTACCTGAGTATAAGCCAATACTCAAGGCTTATATCTCTAAAATGTGATTTATAGATTTATGTGTGGTTTTTGAATGTTAAGAATAAAGTCTGTGTGGGACTAAACGTTTTTACATTCTAAATTCAATCGTCTGCTTCAGCATGTTGGCAGGTTTTGTTTTCACATTTTCAGTTTTATCAGGTCTTACCTTGCATACTCAGGGGAGGAAAGTAATGTTAACCCCCCTTTGGTGAGACAAATGAGTGATAAAAACAGATTCTTTTTATGTCCTGTGCGCTGTACTGGTCAGATGTCATTGGACAGCCTTTAGGTAACAAGAAATTAAGATATTAGGACAGCTTTTAAATATCTCCATTCCCATTTTTGGATGACGTATGCAGATAAAGTCAATATAGGAATTTTATGCAAGTAAACATTGCCCCTTCTCATTCTGTGATGCTGGGGTTGGCTTTTGAACCTGGTAGGAAGTCCAGAGGAAATCAGCGCTAGGTGTAGTAGACGCACCTTCCAATTTATGTTTAAAGGGGGTACAATCAATTTAATCAGGTTAGTACATTGATTTTGTCTCTTCAGCACCTTTCTCTTATCTGTGATGATCCAACATTTGAAAAGTCAGAGGAAGTATTTGTAGTTGTTATAGGGGTTGCTATCATTTGAGCTCCCCTGGGCATTTTGGCACCCCACTCCAGTATTCTTGCCTGGAAAATCCCATGGATGGAGGAGCCTGGTAGGCTGCAGTCCATGGGGTTGCTGAGAGTTGGACATGACTCAGTGACTTCACTTTCACTTTTCACTTTCATGCATTGGAGAAGGAAGTGGCAACCCACTCCAATGTTCTTGCCTGGAGAATCCCAGGGACGGCGGAGCCTGGCGGGCTGCTGTCTATGGGGTCGCACAGAGTCGGACACAACTGAAGCGACTTAGCAGCAGCAGCAGCAGCAGGGCATTTTTAAAACACTGTCACTCCCTGGTTCTCTTCCACTTAAATTTATAGAAGACGTATTCTAACATCCTGTTATTTCAGACTTCTACAAATTATTAATGAACTTTCATGATATACATAGGAATTATTTTTGTAGACTTGAGATCTATAAGCTTTGATGTTGGACAAAATCCAACATTTTGTCCAAATCTATCCGCGTGGTTATTATATTAACGACCTGGATTTTTATTCTTGAGTAAAGTCCCAACTTTTTTGGATTTTTCGTCTTTCCTAGTTATAAGGCCCAATTATAATGAGACTCAGAGGTCAACTCATAGCATCTAGTAGCACCTCACTCCATTCTATTTCTCCTCTTGTGACCTTATGACAACTTTGATAAAGTAACTCAAATAATCTGAATTAAATTCAAGTTTTGTATTCTGAATAGAAATTAAGGAACTGGGAAGCCAAGAGTTTAAGTAGTAGGAATTCTGAAATTGGACCTTCCTTTTATTAATAGAATGGTGACTTTGTAGCACATATTGGAGGGAAAAGAAGAAAAAGAAAAGCAGAGATATTCCAAATGCAGAATGCATCACATTTTGATTTTGTTCAGAAGTTTTAGATGTTAACTGGTATGTGGCCTTCTTTGGCTGGCTGGGCCTTACTGGACTGATATTCCTGGTCTTCCTGGCCACTGTGAGACCCACTGGTGTTCAATGCTGGCCTTTCTCAACTGGACTCCGTCTGCTCTCAGGGACGCAGCAGACTGCCCTCAGCTCTGGCTAGGACTAATGTTTCCCCAGCCCATGTGACCTGCCCACAGCTTCTGTGTGTGAGCACATCATGGTGGTTCAGCTGTCCTTTATGACACGCTCCCCGGGAAACTCAGATCATGCTATTTTTCAGTTCAGTTCAGTTGTTCAGTTGTGTCTGACTTTTTGCAACCCACAGACTATGGCGTGCCAGGCTTCCCTGTCCATCACCAACTCCCAGGGCTTGCTCAAACTCATGTCCATCGAGTTGGTGATGCTGTTCTTACAGCATAGGAACCAAGGGGTGTCATGGCTTCCTTGGCTACAACTGGATGTGCTAGGAAGTTAAGTGTTCTCCTTCCAGTGTTCCCAGAATAGAGCGGGAGAACAGGCTTTGGCCCTTGGAGGTCCTCAGTGATCTGTGTGTTTTAGCGCTGTGCCCCTTCTTTTGAGATTTTGCCTTGAAGGGAACTAGGAAGAAATCACAATCACTGTGTCCTCTCCATAAGCCATCCAGAATCAGAAGGGCCAAGCTTGCCTTTTTATTCGTCTAATTAAATATTTTTTCCTCACTACTCTAGCCTCATGATTAAGACTAACAATGACCAGGACTTTCTCTTATAGGAGGAAAACATAAGAACAAAACAAAACAAAAAAACCCTCTGTATTGTGGTCTCCAGGCCTAGCATGGATATGTTACATGAGAGCTATGAAGATTTAGAAGATTAATTCTTTCTTAATTTTGAAAAACCTTATTTGAACTGCAGAAGTTGAATATCAAGTCTTTATATTTTTGGTGCAACAATCCTAGTATCTAACAGCTACTTTCCTTTCCCTTCCCAGTCTTCCAGCTAGAGTTTGGGGGTCATTAGCAAGTTATCTATGCATGAAGGCAGAGAAGAATAATTATATTTTTAAAATATCATTGCCATGTCATAGATTACTCTATTTCTGGGATTCACATTGTTGTAGTTGCAAAAATCATGTATATCAAAGGGTTGTTGAAAGGGCTTTTTTTAGAATCTTGTCTCCTCTGACTATATACATGTAATTTGGGATGAAGAATAATAAGATGTCAAGTACAAAATAGCAAAAAAAAAAAAAACAGGATTAAAATGGAATTGATGTCAGAAAAAATAAGTATTATCTTTATAACCCAAGCATACCTACTTCATGATTGTAATCTAAAATGAATCACAGATACAGTTTGGACATCCTGAATCATCAGGAGAACCTTGGAATTTTCAGTTTTCCAGTGTCTATATATATAAATTTGGATTCTTATTCTTGCTTGATAGTTATTTTCTTTTTCTAACTAATATCTGAAAATATGGAATTTTATCTCGAATTCTATAATACTTGTGATTAAAAGAAGATATCAAATTTATTCTTCTTGTGAATATAGAATCCTGATGTTTTCTTTCTGATATGATTAAAATAAGAAGTGACTTTTATGCAAATTAGAGAACAGTAGCATAAATATAGTCCTCAGAAGGCCAGTTGCTTACTTTTGCAGATTTTGCTAACTTTTGGTCCAGAGATAGAATAATGGTGTTGAAAGTGACAGAGGTACCATGTCCAACCATCCTTCAGTACAAATAGGGAGGTCATCTGTTTTAGTCTTCTTCAGTTCTTGGCAATAACAAAGGAAAAATTAATAAGAACAGTCGTGAAGGCAGTCCCTTAACTTCGGTCCCCAGCTCCAATAACTATAGCTTAAAAAGAACAACTTAAATGTGATAGACAGCAGAAAAACTAATGGGAAAGAGAAACTGTACGTGCTCAGTATTTAATCCATTAAGAATACCCCTTATATTTCCATGAAGAGAGACAAACTATAAGTGGTTATTTTAGAAAACATATTTTGATATAAGAACATGTTGCATTAAGATGGGATCACACACATTCTCTGTTCCACCCCTTTGCACACATACTTTAACCCCACCTTAATGGCCATTCCTGTGAAAGGTATTTCATAGCCAAAGGAATACAGTCCAACTGTGTTAAATTTCTTAGAGTAAAGTTAGCCAAGGATATCCTGTAAAAACAGACTCAAGCATTTGACTATGATCTCGTGAGCCAGTTTTAAAATTAGATCTTCAAACTGGGTCTTTAGAACACTAAAGAAATCTGAAAATCTAAGCAGGGACTTTTTTTTGATACAAGAGTACTAACATGTATCTTTTAAACAATCTTTACTATTTCCTATCTCACAGAGAAGGGGGAAAAAGCTCACATTTTTCAGCTAGTTCATTAGAAAACTAAAGTATTTCTCAGATATAGAATATTTGTCTACAGCTTATGCCTTCACAGAGTATGCAGACACAATGCATAATTGTCAATGGTGAGTTTTAGGCTAACATGTAGTCTACTATTAATACAAAATATATTATTTTTATTTATTATAGGATACTTAACATATGCTTTTCCATAGAGTATAATATACTTCTATAAGTAAGTAAGTATTAGTTGCTTGGTTCAGTTCAGTTCAATCGCTCAGTCATGTCCGACTCTTTGCGACCCCATGAATCGCAGCACGCCAGGCCTCCCTGTCCATCACCATCTCCCGGAGTTCACTCAGACTCACGTCCATCGAGTCCGTGATGCCATCCAGCCATCTCATCCTCGGTCGTCCCCTTCTCCTCCCGCCCCTAATCCCTCCCAGCATCAGAGTGTTTTCCAATGAGTCAACTCTTCGCATGAGGTGGCCAAAGTACTGGAGCTTCAGCTTTAGCATCATTCCTTCCAAAGAAATCCCAGGGCTGATCTCCTTCAGAATGGACTGGTTGGATCTCCTTGCAGTCCAAGGGACTCTCAAGAGTCTTCTCCAACACCACAGTTCAAACGCATCAACTCTTCAGCGCTCAGCCTTCTTCACAGTCCAACTCTCACATCCATACATGACCACAGAAAAAACCATAGCCTCGACTAGACGGACCTTAGTCGGCAAAGTAATGTCTCTGCTTTTGAATATACTATCTAGGTTGGTCATAACTTTTCTTCAAAGGAGTAGGCGTCTTTTAATTTCATGGCTGCAGTCACCATCTACAGTGATTTTGGAGCCCCCCACAATAAAGTCTGACACTGTTTCTACTGTTTTCCCATCTATTTGCCATGAAGTGATGGGACCGGATGCCATGATCTTTGTTTTCTGAATGTTGAGCTTTAAGCCAACTTTTTCACTCTCCTCTTTCACTTTCATCAAGAGGCTTTTGAGTTCCTCTTCACTTTCTGCCATAAGGGTGGTGTCCTCTGCATATCTGAGGTTATTGATATTTCTCCCGACAATATTGATTCCAGCTTGTGTTTCTTCCAGTCCAGCATTTCTCATGATGTACTCTGCATATAAGTTAAATAAGCAGGGTGACAATAGTTGCTCAGTCCTGTCCAATTCTTTGTGACCCCCATGACCCCCTGTCAGGCTCCTTTGTCCATGGAATTCTCCAGGCAAGAATACTGGAATGGGTGGTCATTCCTTTCTCCAGGGGATCTTCTCGAGCCAGGGATCAAATCTGGGTCTTCTGCATTGCAGGCAGATTATTCACCATCTGAGCCACCAGGGAAACCCATACTTCCAAGATTGATAAAGATACATACCAAGATTGATTTTTAAAAATGCAATTAATCAGTTACAAAATTAGCTTTTTAATAACTGATCTAGGAAACATGTTCAGTGACTTTAGAGATACCAGTGAAGGCTGAAGTGCTTGAGGGAGTTCAGGCTGATAGTGAAGGATGCCTGGAAGTGATGACTGGGAAGAAAGGAAGACACTCCTAAGGAACCAAGACAAAAGTTTAGGTAGAGACATAATAGCGATGATGTGATCGTGACATTATTATTAATAACTAGAAGGAGGAAACACACATATATAAATCATGTTACCTCAAGGATTTTTTTTTAATGTAATAGCTAACTCAACCAGATTGATTCAGAGTCTTAGCTGCTATTGATTGGCAAACATGTTTTTTCTTTAGTATAGTTTTAGCTCAAAGGCTTCCCAGTAAGTGGCTTTGTGACCCATATTTAACATTAAAAAAATTTCAAGTAACATGCCCAACAGAATGTCTTATGCTATCCCTGAGCCCTACTCAATCTCTGAGCAGAGTGTTCAGGGATGGGGCAGAGATAAGGGTTCTCTGTTACATGCACTGTTTAGTTTTTAAATTATTATACAGAAAAATAATTTTAAAATTTTAATCGTGGAATAATTATAAACAGTCTGACTCATTGGGAAAGACCTTGATGCTGGGAAAGATTGAACACAAGGGGAAGGGGGTAGCAGAGGATGAGAGAGATAGATAGCATCACCGACTCAACGGACACGAATTTGAGCAAACTCTGGAAGACTTTGAAAGACAGGGAGACCTGACGTGCTGCAATCCATGGGGTCACAAATAGTTGGACGTGACTTAGCGACTGAACAACAACAGACATCCAAACTCAGTGTGTTTCAAAAGTAATGTTACATGTTCATCTTTATTGGAAATAAAAAGAAATTTTTGTGCCTGGCCAGATGTAACTTTGGAAGAAATATCTAATGTAGTTAAATAAGCTTCCTTATTGTGTCCCTTGTTTGTTATTACTCTTTCTTGGAATATATTCTTGTCACCTCTATTTAGTGTTTATTATCCAGCTTGAAGGTCATTTTTTAATGAAAGTGTTATTTTTTCCTTGAAATTTCATAGTTCTTAAAAGTTCATTTCTACCCTTTGCCATATACCTACCACCTTATAATATGAATTATTTCCTTGATTTATTGAGATCTGTTTTTCAGCTCCTGGGATTTCATTTATTTTCAAAATAAATAACACAACTTTTTATTGATAAACTATGCTGATCTATTTTGATTTTTACTCCCCTTTACCTCCCTGTGGCCTTAGAATCCCCCTTTGGGTTTCATGACTAGTGTCTTACTTGGCTTTCTTTCTTAGCCTCCTTCCTTTATAATTTTTCCTCTTCCCATCCTTTTCACACAAGTCTTGTACCATTGGTGATCTTTGGGAGAATTGCATGGTCGTGTATATCATCTACATTCCTCTTGAACTCCAAGACTGTATATTCAACAACTTTTTAGCCACCTGCACTTAGATTTCCCACAAAGACCTTTAACTCAATATGGCCAACATTGAACTTGTCTTTAACCATCAACCAGTTCCTAAACTGCTCCTTGATCCTCATATTAGATTTTAGTCTTAGTGAATGGTATTGGTATCCACCCAGTTAATCCTTCTGATTTCCATATCCTTTATCTAGTTGGCAAGCAAGACCAGCAATTATCTACCCAGAAAACTCTCAAGATAGCCCTTCAGTCTCCAATTTTCTACTTTTGTTCAGAACCTAATAGTTTTCTGTTTTGAATACTGCAGCAGTCCTTTGACTGTTCTCCAGTTCTAAACCCAGGTCACTCTAGTCCATTTTGAGATGTTATCAAACGTTGTGGATCTTGTACCTATACCATATTAATGTTTGTGTTTGCATAGACACAAATGTATTACTATAGTTTATATATTACAGAATATGTGGAATATATATGACATTCTCAGAGATAGAAATTCAAAAGAATATAACAGAGATAACTTTGATAGAAGTTCTATTTTTTCTCCATATTCCAGTACATATTTTTACGTAATCTCTGTAATATAAGTACACTGGTATCCTGCTTTGGAGATTGCTGCTTTTGATGGAAAATTTAGTAACCTTTGTGAACTGAAATACTTATAATATCACTAGGTAGTCTAAAACTTGTAATTTTTAGGTAATTTTCTTTCCCTATTCTTTATTGGATAGAATATAACCATTTTAGCATTGTCCTCAGGCAGTACCAGGAATCTATTTACCTATTTTTTCTCTCTTACTGTTCATTAGTGACATCCATTTCCCACTATACACTATTTACTTTGAACTTTACTGAACTCCGAATTCCATAAACATACATTTTCCCCCACTCTACTTTCTTGTTTGTCCTTAGATATGATAGACCACATATCTCTTTCTTTTAAGGTGTTGGAATGTATCTTTATATCAGGCTTTAGCTGGTAACCACTAGACCATCTTTTTGAGAAGAGAATAAATGTCTGCCTTCAGTTTTGTGGAATCTGAAAGGTAGATAATATTTATCTCATATATGAGGCTCAATGAAATGAGATAGTTAACTTCAACTTCTAGCACACTTGGTTTGGCTGTTTTAATACATATATTACCTCTTATTTTCATCTAATCTCATCCAACAAACTCTTGAGAAGAAAGATTAAAATTTTATTTTAATTTTAAAGATTTATTTTAATTTTAAAGTTTAAAAGCTTCAAGTTTCTTATGTATAATAATTTAAGGGAGGTCAACTTTTTCATAACTGGCATTGTATGTGATTGAAGTAGAGCCTACCATTAACACATATCAGAGGGGGAAATTAGAAAATACTTTGAGAAAATGTTCAGTCTCTTAAAAAAGTCATTTTTTCCAGATACTTCCAGAAAGATCTGAACAGAATTTTTTTCTAAAGAAATTGTACTCTGATAAAAAAAGACTTTCTTAATCTGCAAGGACATCAATAGGTCTAAAAGCTTCTTGAATTTAATTTTCTATATGTGTACATATTTGTGTTGTGCCTTTTCTCCCAGAGAGGTTTCATACCTTGCAAAGGATTTGCGATAGGGTCCATTATTTTAAAATTGGCGGTGTGGGAACTGTTCTCAAACTGTTTTAATTCTCTTTGAGTAACTCAATATGCTCTTCCAAGCTATTTATATACATATACTGAGAACTAAAAGGGTGAGAAGTGGATCTTCCTAATAAAATGCCTATGTTGCCTAACACTTTGGACTTTTAGTATAAGAATATTAATTGAATAATATACCTATCCCTCAGTAAAAAATGTAATCTTTTTTGCCCTTTTAAATGTACTCTAGTCCAGTAGTACCTTCTGGCTAAACATAAAAATGATATGTTTCAGTGGGAGGGAAACATATTGCAGTATGCTTCCTTTTCAATAATGCAAAAGATAAAGAAAGATATGGCACCCCTTCCAACACATAGGATACATTTGTATTTGAAGAAATACAGGAAATGTGTGCCATGAAAATGATAATGCTTTGGATGGAGAGATCTTCATTATCTCAACCAACAGTGGTCTTCAGAAGCAATGACATCATTGTTGCTTCACTGACTTCAGAATTCAGGCAAGAGCCCGAAGCCGAAGAACTCAGCCAGCCTCTTTGTCAGACGTGGTACAGAAAAGAAGACACAAAGAGTCTCCCTTTGAATCATGGCAGGCTTTGCGACTCCTTTCTTGGTTCTTTGTGAAAGCACATGACTGGGCTTGTAGAAGATTAACCTCCTTAACATTTCTGTAAAAAAATTAAACAGATGCAAAGTAGCTCCATCACCTTTTTTCCTCTCTGTTGTGAATTCAGTATTATGGTGGGCAGTGAATTATTTTGAATTCCCTCAGAGAGGCCAGGGCAGTCAATGGGGACGGGTGAATGAGGGCCTTCTGAAGGGCTCAGTTGTGGGTTTTCTTGGGCTTTCACTGTTCTTTTTAGCATTATTCCTCTGAAAGAGTTCCCTCGAAGAGTGGGGTCAGTCTAGAGACCTTTATAGTGCTTGAAGTAATCCACCCTCTAATCTGTTCCTTCCTGTGGGAAAATCAGCAAAAAAAAAAAAGAGGGTGAGCTAGTATTTACATCCCGATATGGACTGTTTAGACTGTTTGCTTTTAATTTAGTACTGTTCTTTGCATGAAAATAGCTTGATTTCAACTTCAGTTCTTTAATAAAGAAAAAAAATTCCAAAAATTATTTCATGGATTACCGACTTCACTTTCACTTTCACTTTCACAGGCTGTCCTTGATACTTTTAACTAGTCATGTGTCAAAGCTGATGAGTTGATCTTTTAAATTTTTAACTCTGTTTCTTACCCTGAATTACAATTTCATTAATCCAGCAGCTATTACATATTTCTTAAAATAAGCATGTGCTATTTTATTGTTTTGAGAGATAAATGATCTTTACATCTTTGTTACACTTCCCTGGTTCTGAGTTTATTTATATATTATGTATATGGAAATCGTTGATTGTATATCTTATCATGATATGTCAAAATGCTATATTTGAGGGTAGCAAGATTTAGCTCTTGACTTTTCATGACAAAACTGGTGACAGCAATAACACAAACAATAGTTCTTTTGGGAATGGGACAGTAATTGGAAGATGGGATGATGAGAGAAGACTTTTGTATGCTTTTTTACTGTTAAATTTGTTTTAGGGGGTGGAACTGTGGATGATTTATTTCTTTTTGCTCTGGTTTCAACATTTTTTTTTTACAATTATCATAAAATGTTTTTGTAATAAGGGAAAAAGAACAAAGTTTCTATTTTAAAATTTGAACATCAGCCACCCTTTTTCCTTTCCGCATGACAGATGCAGATACTGGGCAAGTACTGGGCTTATGGGGGAGGCAGTCAGCTGGTGGTGAGGGGTGCGAGTGCCAGAGCCCATCACTTGGATGTGGGCCACGGGGAGACGCTGGCAAACCTCTTAGGATGCTGTGAGAGTCACATAGACAGTTTCAAAGCTCAGTTCAGGGCTCACACTAAGTGCTCTGTAATACAAGCGATTATTATTATTGACTAGCAACATCTTCACCACACTCAACACATTTGATAGCTTCACTCTGGAGGTGGGACCAAAAACATGATGTAAGATAGCAAGTTCCAATATCTTTTAACCAATAGCCATCATGGATCAGATAAGCACTCCTTCCCCAACCTCGACCTTCCAGGGCTGGCGAAGCAAAAACATGGACAAACCTGGAGGAAGACTGGCTCTGAATCACACAGATGTCGCTTAACCTCTTTGTCTCGGTTTCCTCACTTATAAGATGGAGATAATAATAGCCCCCACCTCACAGGAATGTGATGAAGACTCAAAGAGGTCATGTAGACAAGACCCTTCTCCTTGGGTCCAGCCAACTGTGAGTGCTCAATAAATATTACACATAAGCACAGATTTTCCCTGTCCTACGATGGGCTCACATCCCAATAAATTCACTGTAAATTGAAAATCTCACAAGTAAAAATGCATTTAATACACCTAACCTATGGAACACACCACCGCTTAGCATAGCCCACCTTAAATGTGCTCAGAACACTTGGTCTACAGTTGAATCATCCAGCACAAAGCCTCTTTTATCTTAAAGTGCTGAATATCTCCTATAATGTATTGAAGACTGTACTGAAGGTGAAAAACAGGATGGTTATCTGGCACAGAGTGTATCAGTTGTTTGCTCTTGTGATTACATGGCTGATTGGAAGCCAGCATCACCGGAGAGGACTGTACTGTCTACTGCTAGCCTAGGAAAGAGCAAAACTCAAAATTCAAAGTATGGTTTCTACTGAATGAGGACTGCTTTTACACCATCATAAACCTGAAAAATCTTAAATCAGTGTAAGTAGCGGACCATCTGTCCTTCAGCATTCACTAACACAGTGCTACCTGCCACCTGGATTTGGCCAGGCTTTAGAGGTTTTTCTGCCATTATTTTCCAGCGTTCACCACTGTAATATAATATGAAGTAGACTTTTTCAAATGAAACATGTCCTGTAGATTCTGGTTTGCTCCTCTGTTAATTCGTTTGGGCTGCCACAACTAAGCACCCCAGATTAGGAGGCTTAAAGAGCAGAAGTTTATCTTCTCAGAGTTCCAGAGTCTAGAGTCTGAGGTCAAGCTGTCAGGGCTGGTTTCTTCTGAGATGGCCCTCCTTGGCTTGTGGATGGCCATCTTCACATGGTCTTCTTTGCCTGTGTGTCTGTCCACATCTACTCGTCTTATAAGGATGCTGAGCACCCTGGATTAGATCGCATGCTAACAATCTCACCTTTACTTAATTATCTCCTTAAGGATTCTCCAAATTAGTCACGTTCTGAAGAAGTAGGGCTTAGGACTTCAACACAAGAATTTGAGGGGGACAGTTCAGTCCCTAATAATTCCTCATGTTCTGGAAGAACAGAATTATCTTCAAATTAAGAATCGGTTGACCCTGAGCCCTGGATATCTGAGCAGGTACAGTTCCTGGGGATGAAACAGGCCCACAGATACAGCAGCAAAACTGCTCAGTTTTTAAAAAATGGAATCATGCATTCATGTATTGCTTGTACATTTGAAGAAAATTGAAATAACAAAGAGGAAAATTTATTCACCTGAGAGAAATGGTGGCCATTTTATTTCATGTTCACCTGTTTATTCTGCTACTCGACTTATAAAGATTGTATCCTGTAAAAGGCTCCAATTCCCATCTAAAAATTAATCTAAAAACTCCAGGTCATTAGAAAGAAGAATAAATGTTAGTTGCTCAGTCATGTCTGACTCTTTTTGACCCCATGCACTGTAGCCCCCAGGCTCTTCTGTCCCTGGGATTCAACAGGGAAGAATACTGGAGTGGGTTGCCATGCCCTCCTCCAGGGTGTCTTGCCAACCCAGGGATCGAACCCAGGTCTCTTGCATTGTAGGCAAATTCTTTACCATCTGAGCCACCGGGGAAGCTCAGGAAGAAGGATAGGAGATTAGAACTAATACTTCTATTGCAAAATATATGTAGGATAGAAGTAGAATGTGTTTTAGGCATAATTTTCTTGAAGACAGAATGCTTTGAAATTTCCTTTCTATTTTCTATTAGACATAAAGCTAGCTGCTTCCATTTATCTTTGAAATATCATAGAGTTAAATAAAGTGGAAAAAGAAATAAATTGTGTTTAGGCAAATAAGTCAATGAAAGAATTTAAATTCTTTGACCCCTCTTTCTCACTTTCCCCATTCTAGAGCGATTCTTAGAGAAAATTGGTGACTGCTTTAAACTTAGCTATCACCTTATCCCAGTGTTTGATTTCAGGGCATGCAGAGACAAAATTATAAGGGTGATTTTAATACTCAGATACAGTGAATTTTCAGTTACAATGTTATGGTATAATCATACAATTTTCCCTCTACTTTGGATTATGGAGGTGGAACTTTTTTTGACGTGCATGAGGCCAAGAAGAAATTGATGGAGTAGGCTAGTGATAGATCAAGCAATACTTGGGTAAACAGATTTAGTGACATAAAAGCCCTGACTTCATGGAGCACAGAATCCACCACAATAAGGAGAGTTAAGGGAGGGAACAGGACTGGGGTCAGTTAGAACTGCTTGCCATTTAACTCTGTTCTATCGGTGCTGCCTCTCTGGCTCCTAGATGGCACGGTGAGGCTGAGACCTACCTCTAGCTGCCCATATCAGGTGAAGCCTAGGAGTCCTGAGCAATCAAGTATGGTGGAAAGTGTCTTTGTCTCTAGGAGTCAGGGAAAATAGGAGTTCTGGTCCTCATTTGCCTCTGGCAGTGAGATTTAAGCAGCTTGCTTTTCTGTTCTGCTTGTAACCACCCTCCAGATGGACATAGTAGGTCTTAAGCTCCTTGAAGCATCTTTATACTCATTGTGGTCAGCATAGGTCTTGACACCTGGAATATACTCATAATCAATTTTTTAAGTGAAAATACACCATTTTTTTAATTGTAAAAATAGGGTGGGGATGGATGGTTAGAGTTGGTTGTAACGTTTCCTAAGATCCCTTCAAACTCCTAAATAGAGATTTTAGGTCATCTCAGTTCAGTTCAGTCTCTCAGTCGTGCTCAACTCTTTGCGACCCCATGAATTGCAGCACACCAGTCCACCCAGTCCATCACCAACTCCCAGAGTTCACCCAGACTTGCGTCCATTGAGTTGGTGATGCCATCCAGCCATCTCGTCCTCTGTCATCCCCTTCTCCTCCTGTCCCCAATCCCTCCCAGCATCAGAGTCTTTTCCAATGAGTCAACTCTCCGCATGAGGTGGCCAAAGTACTGGAGTTTCAGCTTTAGCATCAGTCCTTCAAAAGAACACCCAGGACTGATCTCCTTTAAAATGGACTGGTTGGATTTCCTGGTTGGATTTCCTCCAAGGGACTCTCAAGAGTCTTTTCCAACACCACAGTTCAAAAGCATCAATTCTTCGGTGCTCAGTTTTCTTCACAGTCCAACTCTCACATCCATACATGACCACTGGAAAAACCATAGCCTTGACTAGACGGACCTTTGTTGGCAAAGTAATGTCTCTGCTTTTGAATATGCTATCTAGGTTGGTCATAACTTTTCTTCCAAGGAGTAAGCGTCTTTTAATTTCATGGCTGCATTGACCATCTGCAGTGATCTCGGAGCCCCCCCCC